>NC_056661.1:74414183-74738142 GCF_018350195.1 Panthera tigris
CATCCTTCTACTTAGCATCTGTAGGAAGGATAGTGTGACTGTGGCTGTTTGGGCCAGAGCTCCTTGAGTAGATACGTAAGCATCCTGCAGACACCCTAGTCCAACCTCCAAGTGCAGATAGAGTGATTTGGGCTGTGATGGGCTGTGTAATTAGAATTTACCAGATGCTGAGCAGGCAAGAACATCAGGGGTTTGGTTCATCTCTTTGGCTATCATGGTTAATGTGTTAAATTAAAAGTGTTAATGTGTCAAGGGCTCAGTATATTGGGGTTGACAAAAGTATATGTTATATTTTGATGTGAAGAATACTATGATTACACATGCCATTGTAAGTGATATTTAATCAATTTGTTTTAGGTTTTTAACAGATTTATTGATATATAATTTGCATACCATAAAATTACCAGTTTCAAGCGCACAGTTCGATTGTCAACTTTTCCAAAGTGGCTGCACCATTTTACATTCTCATTAGTAATACATGAAGGTTTCAGTTTCTCCATATTCTCACCAACATTCACTTTTATCTTTTTGATTCTAGCCAACTGGGTGTGAAGTAGTATGTCACTGTTTTGTTGTGATTTCCATTTTCCTAATGACTGATGGTTTTCATGTGCTTATTTGTCCATTTGCATATCTTCTTTGGAGAACTCTCTCTTCAGATTGTTTGCCCATTTTTTGATTGGGATATGTGTTTTTGTGTATACTTGCAGAAAATATTTTTATGTATTGTTCATACATGTCCTTTATTGATATATGATTTGCAAATATTTTCTCCTAGTCTATGAACTGTCTTTTCACATTACTGATGGCATCCTGTGAGGTACCAAAGTTTAGATTTTATGAAATTCCATTAACTACCCCCCCCCCCAACACACACACACTTTGTTTGTTTGTTTGTTTGTTTGTTTTTGACACTTATGCTTTTGGTGTTGTATCTAAGAAATTATTGCCTGATCCAAGGTCATGAAGATTTATGCCTGTGTTTTTTTTTTTCCTAAGAGTTTCATAGTTCTAACTCTTAAATTTAGGTCTAGAATTTGAGTTAATTGTATGTATGGTAGGAGGTAGGGGTCCAAATTCATTTATTTGCAAATAAATGGATGTCCAGTAGTCCCAGCCTCGTTTGTTGAATAAGTTATTCTGTTGCCGTTGTCTTGGCCTCTGTCAAAAATCAGTTAACCATAAATGTTAGAATTGATTTCTTGACTGAGTTTTATCAATCTGTATATTTATCCTTGTGCCAATTTAGGTTTTAGAATCCCTAATTTTGCTGAGATTATTTATGAGATGATAAACAAATTAGCTGCTCTTAAAACATTTTGATTTTGAGTTCTCTCTCTTTAAAAAGCCATCATAATTTCTCCTATGTATATTAGAGGCTTAAACATTATTATGTAAATGTATCTTCCATTCAGGGACTTGTAATATACACACTATTGACTGATTTCTCTGGATTCCTTAAGTTTCTTATATAAATATGTATTAAGCAGTAAAAAAGTAGTGTTTATTCAATAAACTATAATGATATCTTTGTACACAGTTAAATAACTAGGGATTTCCATAATGTGCACCACTTTGGTGCAGTTTGCAGAAATCTCTAGAGGGATTTCCTCCTCTGTGTGCATGGTATGCAATTTTTAAGATCCCTTATGCTGCATGGCTTTGGCATTGGTGTGCTTTGTTGTAAAATACACTTATTAGGTTGAAAACATTTCAGGAAATATTTCTAATTTCATTAAAGAATATATCCTTGATTTTAAAAACTAAGAAAAAGGCCTTGAGAAGGTGACATTAAAAAGGGGGCACTATTGGGGCACCTGGGTGGCTCAGTAGGTTGAGCGTCCGACTTCGGCTCAGGTCATGATCTCACAGTAAGTGGGTTCAAGCCCCGCATCAGGCTCTGTGCTGACCGCTTATTCAGAGCTGCTTCAGATTCTGTGTCTCTTTCTCGTCTCTGCCCCTCCCCCACTCACGCTTTGTCTCACTCTGTTTCTCAAAAATAAACAAATGTAAAAAAAATTAAAAAAAAAAAAGGGGGGCACTACTATGAAATGATCATTTCCATTTTGAAAGTGTTGGCAAGTTTTTAGAAGGATCTGTTTTTTTTTTTAATATAACCAAGTTATGGCATTTTATACCTTTGAAAAATGAGAAAAACAGGACAACATTGGCCCAGTTGCAACTCTGATCTTTCCAAGTGCAGTTTCAACTAGCACCATAAACTAAGCAGAGCAAGTTTGAAGAGTCCAGCACTGAGCAAATGGTGATGACCTTGCAGTGATCATATATTGTAGATATTGAGACCTCTCCGTTTAGAACACATAGCAGATCCTATAGAGAGAAAAGAGAGTAAAGACAAGTATCATGTAACTGAGAGGTTATGATCTTCCACCTTTAAAAGAGAAATTATTCTAGCTGGATGAAGGTGGAGTGTGGAGGAAAGGCGTTCTTAACCCTTAAGAACCCTGATCTTCCTTAGACTGACAGCTAAAGGAATCTTGGAATCACCTGAGACCTTCCGTAAACAGTGGTGAGCGTGGCACGGAGACTCGAGAAGTGAAGTTAAGTAAGTGGAAGCCCTACAATGAGACATTGGTAAGAATAATGAAGACACTTCTCATGTAATATTTTAGTTCTGATTTTATTAAAAATCTTGATTCCTGTAAAAACGTTTCTTCAAGTAATTAGAACGTGCAGTTCAGGACGGCCCTGCAGAACAGCAATGTAGCAGAAAAAAACTTGAGGCTGTAGTTTGACACATTTGTTGATATTTCCTTTTTAAGGTTCTAGCTTTTGAGGTCTTTAGAGATAGCTCCTTATCCACCAGGGACTAGGAAGAGGAAGCGATAGTTCTGTCTGGCATAAACTTTTATTTTTAGGTTTTCAAGGTAACTTCTCAGTAGTTGAATGCCATAGCTGGATTTATGGACTCTGCTGCTTGACACATGAGCATAAAAAGCTTATTCTAAATTCTGTTTTGTTTCCATGTTGGGAAAAAAAAAGGCGGGGGAGAAGAAAAAGCACATCTCTTAAAAGTGCCATTGGGAGAGAGCTTTCAAACTTGTGAACCTGTGGATTTCTTTTTTAAGTGTAACCTCTTGTGTCGCCAAAATTCCAATATGTGAGCATAGCAATGAGGTTTCTAGTTTAGAAATAAGTCTGCCAAGCAGCTCTTACCTGGGTGTTTTTTTTTTAATTGCTCAGCTTTCTCTGTCAGCAGATAAATTTTAGCTTCCTGTGACCTTTACCTTTGAACTCTGAAATAACACTTCGTAATAGTTGGTTCTGCCGCTTTGACAAATTATTAAATTTTCACGATGCTGTTTGCAGCCGAGCTCATTTTTAGAAACGAGATAGTCAGCTGTTTGGCGTGGCGGGCAGGGTGGAATGAAGGGACCTGGCCGCAGGGACAGGTTGCTTTGTAAGCTAGAAAATGTCAGTCAGCAAACGAAGAAAGGGTCTGTGTGCGGTGAAATGAGGAGAAGCACTTCACTGTTCAGGGCTGAAGGCTCCTGGCAGATTTTACGTGAAGGACAGAGATGGTAGCATCAGCTAACTTCTGGAAGTTTCCAACAGTGATCTGCAAACTCAGATGGCATTCTTTTTTTTTTTTTTTTTTTTTTCCCCCAGATTGCACTCTGACTCCTTTCTGGAAGGGGATTCAGTAGAGGAGCCTTTTGTACTAATGCAGATCTTTTTAGAATCCTGACAGCCCAGGGAAACACTCCAGGTGAAATGGAGAGGTGGTTCCTTCCGTGTTTCCTGTCTTCTGCTCAGGTTGGAGCAGGGGTTCTTGGGGCCAGAAGGGATTAGACTGTCAGTTATCCTGCTTGGCCTGCTGTCCAGTGGATCTCCAGGATGATCCTTTACAGGTGGTCAGATGGCTCTATATGCAAACGTTACATCCTGGTGGTTGCAGGTGGATCCATTATACAGAGAAACCTTCATTTTTCAAGTACTAGGGTATACATTGCAGTTCCATTACTAGAAATTCATCATGCCCTAAATAATACCAAAATTGATTAAAAGCCACCCATTAATAGGAAGTACAGCACAAGTATAACCTTCAGAAACATTTTTTAGGTATGTAACACCAAGTTGTGTTACAGCTATATTGCAAAAGGTGTTTGGGTGGGTTTTTCTTCACGTACTGAACTGGCTGAAGCCACAAATAGAAATCCGGTTCTTAAAAAGAGAAATCAGTTCAGTGTCAAAAATAGACATTCTTCAGTGCTTTAAAAAGTCAAGTTCATTTGTCTCAAATACTAATTGCTTTTTTGATGTCAACATGAAGCATTCCCAAAGTCTTTGGGATGGATCCATGGCAACTTTAATTTCTTCAGCGATTTCTCTTGTTTCATAGCCATCAAAAGCCTGTTGACAATAGAAGCCTTTTTTCTTTAATGAATTCAGCTCACTTTTCCCAATGTAATATTTCCATATTGTTTGCAGCCTCCCCCTGAATTCGGATGTGAAGCTTACCATCTGTCTTCCTGGAGCAATCAAACCATCTTTTGCTTCTTGCTGAAAATATCTTCCTTTGCATGTTGAGAGCGCTGTGACTTTTCTTAAGTATTTTGAATAGTTAATGATTCTGTAAGAATAATTTCCTACTTCAGATTGCTCATTTTCTCCTAGGGTTTAATACCAGTTGACTGTTGTTAACACTGAGAGGTGTTGTCTGTCCGTTCCTCTCCTTCTGTATATAGCTGTACAAACACTGTCATTAACTTTGTTTGTTTGTTTGTTTTTTTTCTTTTTTTAAGATCAGGCTATTAAAGCAAGGGGTCATAATTGCAACTACTGCAGGTCGGTGTCACCAGTACAAAGTAAATCATAGTCATTTCACAGGACTGTTTGATTTGAATGTGCTTCTTAAGCACAACTTTGTGTCATGGTCCATGTTAGGAGCTGTGAATACACAGTCCTGGATTTTAAGAATGGTGGGGCATTTCCAAAAGTAGATAGAAGGAACGCTGTTGGTAGAAAGCAGCTAAACCATTAGACCATGAATCAGAATGGTGATTTTGTAGGAAAAGGAGGATTCTAAGTCTTTTGGGTGGGAAGAATGTGTATGTATATATGTATGTATGTATCCCTGTAATTTTGGGGTAATTTTGCATTCCTTTGCCTTTGTATTTTCTCCCCCTGTTGTTTGTTTCCTTTCAGTTTTCCAATTCGGTTTCAGCCTCGATTCTTTGATGTTTGTAACAGTGAAAATTGGAGCAAAAGAAATGTCTAACAATAGTGACTGAGCTGTGTCAGTGCCCTGCAAGCAGAGGAACCAAGTGTACGACTGTGGGTTGTGAGGAAGAGGGTGTCAGAAAGAAGGAATTCTAGGGCTGGGGTTGGCGAGAGGGGATCTGGGCTTCGCTCTAGATTGGATGCTGTCAGGAAGCAAGAGTCATTCTCCCATTGGGTATGTTAATAAATCTTATCTAGGAGGAGGAAAGAATCAAGGCTAAAAATGTAACTGGTAAAGAAGCAGCGGTGTCTCCTTTTAGCCAGGATAGGGACACGTTTGATCACTGATGTGGTTGGAAAATGTTCCTACTTTGTCTGTGTTCAGACATGGTTATGGAGTTGTTGTGGTTTTGTCCTGATCTTTCATGGTTACAAGGGCTGATCTGATGTTGGTGTTCTGTGAGATTGTTCCCGTTCACCCAGAGAGCGCGGGGCCCAGCCATGAGTGCCTGGCTGGCTCTGGATGTCAGCTTTTCTCTCTGTTGCAAAATTAAAATGCCCAATGTTTGCTAGATTGCTTCTATTGAGGTACTTTACAAAAATATATGTATACTCTGATTCCTTTTTTTTTTTTTGGTAGCAGTAGGAAAGCTATATATGAAATTATTAGCAATACTAGTAACATTCACATTAACAATGTCTGGGCAGGATTATAAATGTTCTTTTTGGCATTTTCTGCCTTTTTTTTTTTTTTTTTTTTTTTTTTTTTTTTTTTAGAAAATAGTCATTACTTTTATAATAAGAAAAAGTAATAGGGGCACCTGGGTGGCTCAGTCAGTTAAGTGTCTGACTTTGGTTCAGATCATGATCTCACCTTTTGTGAGTTTGAGCCCAAAGTTGGTCTGTGCTGACAGCTCAGAGCCTTGGAACCTGCTTCAGATTCTGTGTCTTCCTCTCTCTCTCTGCCCCTCCACTGCTCACGTTCTCTCTCTCTCTCTCTCTCTCTCTCAAGAATAAATAAATATTTTTTAAAAAAAAGCAATAATAAAAGAATGCATATCTCTACTATTTTGGATCTTTTTTTAACTTAACATTGCAAATCATATGAAATTCCCTACATTGTTGAAGTCTAATCTTAAGTCAAGCATTCTTTAATGGTTATATAATATTCCATCCTATCAGTAGGTTTAATTTTTCTTAACCATTCTCATACTCTTGGACCATTAGGTTGTATCCAGTTTCTGGCCATCATAAATCGTGCTGTAATGAAGTGAGAAATCTTTGGGCATGAACTTCGGCTATGCTTTTTAATTTTTGCCTAGCACTGATTCCCAAGATGGGAATTACTGAGTCAGAGGTCATGATGATTTTTTAGGCTTCAGATGCATATCACCAAGTAAAAGTGCATTCCAGAAAACATACCATTTACACCGGCTGGTACCTACCTGTTTCACCACACTGTCTTTACCCGTTTTGATACACAAAGAAAGATAGCCCATTGTTCTCTTTTGTAACTTCTTTGTATTATTAGCGATTCTGAACATTTTTATTTACTGGCCACTTACACATCTTCCTTTATGATTTGTCTGACTGTATTCTTTGCTTGGGGCAGCTTTTAATATTACCATAGAAGCCAGGACAATGAAGACTGTCCATTTGATATTTATTGTCAGTTTGAGCACAAATTATTGCTGCTTACTGAATAGCCTGCAGCCTTTTCTCCAACTTTGGCTAAATCCAGAATAATTATTCTTGTTCCCAGGGAGGCATTATGTAGGAGTCATAATGAGACTGTAGAGTAGACACTGAAGTCTGTAAAAAGAGGACACATACAGGCTCCTCCACAGATGTGAGTCTGCCCTCAAACCATCAACTCTGCCACGTGCATGGAGGCTGTCAAGGACAGACCAACGTGCTCTGTTAAAGGCAAGTTCATTTGACTTGGTTTCTTCTCCGATGGTGTTCCTGATCTTTATTTTTTTTCTTCCCTGTTTGCTTTACTTCGAATCGAGTGAAGTGCTTGTTCAAATACATGAACGTGTGTGTTTGGGTGCCTTTTTCTGTTACTCAAGGCTTGGCAGTTTTGTATTTCTTTTTCCTGTCTGCACCACGCGAAGCTCTCCCTCCAGCCATCTGTGATTGAGATTATGCACAGTTAACATCAGAGGTTCTTGTGCGTCGCGCAGACCATTAATTCAAGTTTAATGACCCAGTGGATGACTTTTGTGTTTCCTCTGCTGTTGACGGGGTCCAACCTTGAACCCAGCCCTGGGAAATGTATCCTCAGACAGCCGCAAACCGAAATACAGACCCGAGGCGTTTGGCATGAACCACCATGGGACTCATAATGGAAGACTTAAGTGGTAACATTGCTTAAAAATCCTTTGTTCACTTTTAAAATCATACTTGCAGTTGTGCATCGGCATAGGCAGAAATTGAAGATTGTTGGTCTACGTAGGAGCCTACCTCACGTGCTGGCCACAGTCAATTGCTGAACTCATATAGATGGGGAGGTGGATACACAGATCTATATCTGTCTGTCGTCACTAGTTTTTTAATATAAAGGAAAAACTGCCCCTAAGTGGTACCTCTGGTGTTTTGCTTCTTTTGCTCTCATTGAACCCATAGCTTGGAGTTCTCGGTCACTAAATTGACGGTTATTTTGTCTTGATATGGTGTTTCTTAAGTTTCAGAACGTTGTTTTGTCTGCACACTTTTCACAGGGTTTGTTAACTTCACGGGGCTTGCCCAGAACCTGTGTTGCACTGGCATCGTATTTACTCAGACATTGCTTGAAAGCAAGTGGTCCATCAAGCAAGCTCTGGAAATCTGTGTCCTGAGACTTTCTGTGGTAGCAGTTTTGGCCTGTATTTATCCTCTTTTAAACATGTTAAATTACCTCTAGGGAAAGGAGATTGAGGGATTATAACTCGTCCAGAAAATAACCACTGAATTTAAGCAATACTGTATTCGGGAAATTCTCCTTGTCTTCACACATGCTTTATGTTCTTTCTTGATGGTGTTTGGGAAAAGCTGTGTGTTTGAAACTTTGGTACTGAGCCAAAGCCAGAAGGAGGTGGTCTCTCCCAACTCCATCCAGATTCAAGACTCCTCTCTGTTGTCAGCAGCCAAACACCATCCCAGGTCTTTTCTGTGGTCACTAATTTTTTCTCACTTGCCTTCTTGAATTAAAATTTTTTAACGTTTATATATTTCTGAGAGAGACAGACAGAGCATGAGTGGGGGAGGGGCAGAGAGAGAGGGAGACACAGAATCCAAAGCAGGCTCCAGGCGTGGAGCTGTCGGCACAGAGCCCGATGCAGGGCTCGAATTCACAAACTGTGAGATCATGACTTGAGCCAAAGTTGGATGCCCAACTGACTGGCCACCCAGGCACCCCGCTTTCTTGAATTTCATTCCTAATCTTTTCCAACCTTGGATTTTTAAGTCCCTCTGTGACAAGTCCTGCCCATCCTTATGCCCTTTGTCTATTTTTACCGAGACAGTCTTATTTGGCATGTCCTAAACGTGCTGAGTTTTCCTTTTGTTTCCTTATTCCTCAATTTTATTATCTCGAGCTCCAGCACCCTCTGTGATCGGGCATTTTATCTTTGTGGAGTCTGTTTTCTCCAAGCGCCTCGGTCTTTCCTGCAGGAACGCACCTGCCATCCAAGACTTACCCGTGGGCTTCCCCCACTGCCCATTCTTCCCTGCACCGTCGTCTGCCTCCAAGCAAGCACTGCTGCTGGTGTTCAGGAAGCCTAAAGAGTCAAGTGATTTATATACTTGAAAGACCACAAGATGATTAAAAAGGGGCCAATCACACTCCCTTTCCTCCATCAGGGAAGAGTGGGCGATGGGTAATGACGGGTGTTATGTTGCCAGAATCGGTGGCTTTATTACAGCCCGATAGGAATCCCGCCCCGTGTGTGGGAGATTCTAGGATGTTCATCCTTACCTCTCTGTACTGTAGCAAAGTACTAGATAGATTTATCAGCACAAAACGTAGGAGAATAAAGTATATTGCCGAGGATGTGAGGGCTCCTATTGAAATATAAGTACCGAGAGTGCTGACTGCCAGAATGTGGATTTATGGGAAATAAAGCCCTAAAATACTTTCTCCAACAAAAAAGAGACCTCTTGGAAACGGTTTTTCCTCTCCTTTGTACTTAGCTCCCATTGAGCTTAAATTGCTCTCAGTATTGTGTTAATGACAATTCAATATTATGGGATGCAGAAGATGAACCAAATAAATTAACCAGCTGCTTTTAAAGGTAGTTCACTCGATGACTCACCCTCTAAAATGCTTTGTAGAACATTCATGCTCAGTAGGTCTCTAGGCAGTTTTATGACTAGAAGAAAGAAATGGATTTTATTAAATGTCAGTGAAATACAGGCAGATAGTTTTGCTGTAGTTAAATTAGTGTAGAATATTTGTAAGAAAAGTAGCTTGTCTTTCCTTATATCACAGAAGCAGAACTTTCCTTGGCATTCCTGCCAGGCAGTGTGTTTCTGCTTGAAATTCCCATAGATTAGGATTATAAAAGCAAATGGAGAGTGGATAGTCTGGTCCTTTTCTGGCCTGTATGAAACCCTGTACCCTATAGAATCCAAATCAAATCCCCATGTACTGCCTAGTTGTACTGGGAGAGTTTCAAAGTACAGTAATGGGAATGCTTCGTAAATTACTAGCTGCCATTTAAGGTTTTATACTACGTATGGATTGGAGATGAGGACTCATGAGTGAGGAAGAAAGTAGAGTGGAGATGGAAGGCAGAAATAAGTGCTTCAAGGACCAGGGGAGGTAACTCAGAGGAGAGAAGCAGGCCAGGGCTAGCCAACCAGGAGAAGAGGGCCTGGCGGTGATGGGGAGAGCCTTAGCAGGGCACAGACACATTTCAGATCCTTACTGTTGGGGCCCAGTGAGAAGTCAAGTGGCATCCCTGAAATAAAGGAATTGCAGTCAGCTGAACTGAAGAGGAAGACTAACCTTAAAAGTACTTCCCAGTGGTGCCTGGGTGGCCCAGTTGGTTGAACTTCTGACTCCTGATTTCAGCTCAGGTCATGACACCAGGGTCATGGGATTGAGCCCTGCCTCGGGGCTCTGCATCGAGCGTGAAGCCTGCTCAGGATTTTCTCTTTCTCTCTCTCTCTCTCTCTCTCTCTCTCTCTCTCTCTCTCTCTCCTCTCTTTCTCTCTCCCTCTCCTCTCTCCTCTCTCTCCCTCTCCTCTCTCTCTCTCTCTCTCTCTCTCTCTCCCCCCATCCCCCTCTACCCCTCTCCCCGACTCACGCTTGCGTGCTTGCTGTCTTCCATAAACAAGTACCTCCCAAATTTGTGATCACAGGTGCACAAATTCCGTCTTTTGGCATTGAGCAAAAGGAACAGGACCGACGTGTCAGGCGCAGGACACAGAGTCAGGATAACTGAGCCTTTTCTCAAGGGATGTACTTGTTCCATCGAGACTGTATTCATTGTGTATCAGTCGGTCACAGGGTTCTTTCCTTTAGGTTTGAGAAGTTAGGGCAGATGCCATTGTGTCCAAAACAGCTTAGGGACATCACTAATGATGGGCTGAGTAACTGGAGGGTTTGGGGGGTGATGTAGGTAGCCTCCTCTTGCGGCAAACACATTGTGTGCATAGGCAAAAGGGCAGGCAAACTTGGCAGGGCGCGGGAAGCCTGCTCGCTATCTAATACTTACTTTGCCCTGTGCATCTAGCAGGGCATGTGTGGCCACTTCCCTGCTGCATTTGCAGTGCCCTGGGGAGATGAAAAGTAGATATGTAAATCCCAGCCAACAAGAGACAGTATGGTATTTGTTATCTGTGATAGAACCAGCCTGACCCTAAAATGTATACAGAACCAAGAAATGAGGAGGACTTATGAAAGAATCCTAAGTGGGCACCTGGGTGGCCCAGTCGGTTAAGCGTCTGACTCTCTGTTTGGGCTCAGGTCATGATCTATCTCATGGTTTTGTGAGTTCGAGCCCCGCATTGGGCTCTGTGCTGACAGTGCAGAGCCTGCTTGGAATCTATTCTCTCTCCCTCCCTCCTTCCCTCCGTCTCTCTCTCTCTCTCTCTCTCTCTCTCTCTCTCTCTGTACCTCCCCTACTCCTACTGTCTCTGTATCTTTCAAAATAAATAAACTTAAAAAATTAAAAAAAAAAGAATCCTAAATGATGATCTTCTCTAATATATATTTAAGGCCGTTTGTTTACAGATCATTTATTATTTTTCATCCACAAAATAGAAAATGATTGAAACTGAGCTATTTGAGGAACATCAGAAAAGAACACAAATCGTGTCTAAAACTGTAATGCAAATGAGTTAAAATGTGTTTCCTTTACAGAAGGTAGGTAGTATATTAGCCTCCCCCGCCACCCTTCTTTTTGTTTGTCTTTTTGAAACCCTCATCAGTTAACACAGACGTGTGCCATCTGCACTATGAAAGTGTCATTAAAGAAGCTTCTTTGATCCCATGTCAGAGCAGGGTACCCAAGGTTTATCGTAATAGAACTCCGTAAACTCCGACTCAACCTGGAGACCAACAGGATTCAGAATTCTCCCCTCTCTCCTTTCCTTCCTGCCCTCTGCTGGAGGTTTGCCTTGGAGCTAGAGCAGGAGACTAAGGAAGGCCCCTGTCTGCAGGCCTCAGCTTCCTGCCAGAAGCCAAAACACACCCACCAGCAACAGAGGGCTCCGCTGGAGTGAGTTTGGATCTTGGTTGGAATTGCAACGAGATCTCATGAACAGTTTCCTAAAGTTAATGCCTCATTGAAAAAGTAGGTACACTTCATGTGAATTAATTCTACTACATACTCAGTGTGACTCCAAATTCCTTCCTTCTCTGAGTTTCAGTGAATTGTTGATGCTGTTTCGCTTCAACTGTTACCTGTGAAATCATCCCGATTATAAAAATAAGAGAATGGATTTTCATCCCCATATGTATTAACATAAAATTAATTCACATGTTCTATGCAGAATAATAAAAATAATATAAATCTCCTATCACCTGTTTCTAGAATTAATTAGGATTACTTTGTATTGTATCCTTCAGGTTTTAATATACGGATACACGTTCATTTTGTATTTAAGGGCCATCATGTTTAATACTGTTTTGCAATCTGCTTTTTTATTTAATGGGCGGCCCTGAACATCCTTTTACATTAATAAGCGTACATCGATAAAATCACTTAAAACTGGACACACACTTTTTGGTGATCTAGCTTCACCACATTTACTCCAACATTTCCCAGTTGTTAGTGCATTTCTAGCTGTTACAAAGAACTAGACATACTTCTTTATTCGCTTGTCTGATCACTTTTTAGCAGAAATTTCTAGGCATGAACTTCTTGGGGTCCTTTTTAAAGCTTTGAATCCCCAGTGCTAAGGGACCCTCCAGAAACAAGGTGAGATGACCACGGGGTAGTTTGAGGGCGCCCTGTTCCCTGCGCATATGTGCGCACCCGGCCCCCGCCCAGGGTCTGACCTCCTTGTTTCGATTCATCTTTATCAGTTCTTCCTTTTCTTTTTACTTCATCTGTCAGTTCTAGGATCATTGCTATACTGTTTTGAGTGTGAATTTCATAAAAACACCCATTCTCCCACCCACAAGTTGCCCAGTTTAAAAAAAAAAAATTCCTATTATTCTCACATATCTTCAGATGAATTGATAGCATTTTGGAAGTTCTAGAAATCATTCCTTTGGGGGTTTCTTTGTGCTTCCATGAAAATCGCAGATTAACTAGTAAGGCTTAAGCTCTTCAGTGAGGATTTTGAGTCTTCTTATCCAGGAACTTAATGTATCTTTACATTTAGGTGGCTTCCCCTATTATATCTGCTAGTAAAATATTTCTGCTTTTGTCATTGACCTAGCGCGTGCACATCTGTTTTTGCCGATGTGCAAATGACTGACTTGTAGAGCTATGGACTTTCCCTTGCTTACACCTTAGCATCCCCTAAAGTTCAGGTTCACAGCACAGTAGTTGTATTCTCGTTTCCAGAGTGCCCTGGTCGCCGTTTGATTTCCTCCCTTACTCGAGGGTATTGAGCATTTATTTTTTTTATTTCCACTTCGTTCTGTTCTTCTTATCCTCGGGTGTTCATTTGCTCAATTTTGTTGTCACCCGAGAAGAGGAAGAATTACTTCTCAAGCCCTGGTCTGTCTGGTGGAAAGTCTCATTCGTGTGGAGTCAGGAGTGGGACATTTCCCCTATTCCCTAGACAAATCCTGTTGCTTTCCTGGAGTACTGAATTTGTCTATCTTGTTGGGTTTTTTCTCGTCCATAGTTACTGGGAGAAGTCTATACCCAGTGTTCACAGTTGAAGTTGCTGTGAACGTCTTAGATTTTGCGAGAATTGGTCTGAATCTGGACGTGGCAGGAGAAGGAAGTTTTATGGTTTCCTGTCTGCCTGGACTGGAACCCGATTGTCTGTCGGGCAAGTGGCTACCAAAGGGTGTAATTATTGGTGCAGCAGGGAAGTGGCGTATGCGTTAAGAGCCTGCTCTTCGTATTCACTGAGGCAGCTTGAAGTTTGTGCAGGTGGTTCCCGCCTGTCGTATGGCCCCGCCGCCGTGGGTGGGTACCCACCCCGTCGCCAGCGTCGCTGTCTTCTTCCCAGCTGTGTCCCCAGATGACAGCAGGAGTGGCTGCTTGTGTTCCACTGCCAATGTCAACCGCGACCTGTGTGTCCCTGCGTGAGATTTTCCCCGTGACCCCCGTCCCCCCAACCCCAATACACTGAGTGTGCTGGTATCTCCCCTACCAGCGGCTTCCCAGGTGGGCTTTTTCTTGAAATGGGATAAATCCTGGCCTTCACCGGGGTCTAATTTCTGTCATACTTTACAGAAATCTTAATTTAAAGTTTGGGGCATGTTGAGTTTTCCTAGCACAGGTGCAGATTGTCCCCCTTTCGTGCCACGTCGGTCACTTCTGGGTGAGATTGGAGGGAGAGCATTGTGATGCCGCCTGCACCCCACTTTCCTCCTTGTCATCCAGCCAGCCATTCCTTCCAGCAGGTGGCTATGGGGTACTCCCCGGGCTCAGCCCGCTGCTTAAAATCCCCTCCATCTGAACCAGGCCACAGACGGAAGGTAGGCATTGTGATCTCAGTTCCTCATGTTTAACAGGATGGTTCGTAGCTGCCTGTTTTTAGCAGACTGTGTAGCAGGAGCTATGTGATCAGGCTTTCTCCTTCTCAGATTCCAGACTTAACCCTGTCACAAAGTCCTGAACACATCGAGTGACGTCCTCGGCTCTTTTTTACATCCTGGCCGAGGAAGAGGCAGAATCACAGAGGGCAGATCTCAGGGTCTTTAACTGGGAGCAGGGAGGCATGGTGATGGGGTTTCTTACTTAGATCATGGACTGGGAGAGGACGGGATGGGTGAGAAGATCTTTGGGAGCCTAGGGGAGGCTTTTCTGTATCTATCTGATGGGAATATTAGACCCCATGTGGTCAGTAAAAGCCCTACCTCCAGTCTCCACTGTGGACCGTGCGAGGCCACCTTTCTTTTGCATGGGTAATAGAGAACTTCAGACATTTATGTCTTTTTAAAGAGACCATTCTTGGCACGTTTGTGAAGATGGACGCTTATCTGATTTTAAGGTTTTGGGGTGTGTGTTTGTGTGCCCCTTCTGAGTATAGGAGCCTATTGAGAAAGGTATGTAACAAATATAAATGAAATGTGAACTTACTCTCTTTCTCCTGTTTCCTATTTTCCTCCTTCTTAAGGGTGGGAAGGGACACAGAATACACTAAGGTAAACAGAAAATTACTCGAAAGATAGAAATTTTTAAACTTCTGTGATGGAATCTGTCATCAGCATTTCTTTTAAAAGGTAAACATCTACTTCAGGATTTCATGTCCGAAGTTATATGTTGTCAATTATGTATTATATAAATTTTACATTAAGTTATAGTGTGTAAATGTCTTAAGGGATTTAAACTGGATACATCAAGGAAAAAGTATTGTAGCCCTTAATAATGCTTGAATTACTAGAACTACGTCTTTACCAGTCTTAGAGGTTTTACCCAGTCATATTTGGCAATAAAATTTATCCAGCAGATTTTTTTTAAAGATGTTATTTTTAAGCAGTCTCTATACCCAAGGTGGGACTCGAACTTAGAACCCCAAGGTTAAGAGTTGCGTGTTCTCCTGACTGAGCCAGCCAGGAACTTCCCATCCCCACACAAGCAGATTTCTTTTCTTTTTTTTTTTTTTTTTTTTTTTTTTTTTTTTTTTAAATAGATTCTTCCCTTTAAAATAAAGACCCTGGATAACTATGACCTTTTTAAAGAAGTTTAATCCTAAAGCAAGTTTGTCTTATTTTATAACATGAATTGCTGTTCAAACATCATTATTAAATTCTTTTTCTTGGGTGAAATGAAAAACAGGCTGCTTCTGACGATTGCAGTTTAAGCCGTGACTAATATCTTACTTTCAAGGAAAAAATTATGAGGTTTTGATTTCCCAAGTTACAAAATAAATTAATTTCTGGCCAATATTTGAAGAACTTTCTGTGACACAAATCTTTTGACTGACTAATGTGTTTTTCTCCATGAATTTTGGTATTTTGCTGCCATCTAGTGGCGTAACTTCGTAGTAACTTCAACATTCCGTGGACAGGCAAAGCAAACTGTCAACAAGAAGCCAGTAAAGAAATCTTGTATATGCGTCTCGGTTTCTTTCTTTTTCTTTTTAAATGTTTATTTCTTTTAGAAAGAGCAGGAGAGAAGGTGTGAGCGGGGGAGGGGCACAGAGAGAGGGAGACACAGAACCTGGAGCAGCTCCAGGCTCTGAGTTGTCAGCACAGAGCCCCATGCGGGGTTCGAACCCACGGACCATGAGATCATGACCTGAACCGAAGTTGGAAGCGTAAGCAGCTGAGCCACCCAGGCGCCCCATGTTTCTTGGTTTCTAAAAGTCTGTTTTTGTATTTGTCCATAGCTGCTGCTGTTTGAACGATCTTGGATGAGCAGATGGAAGTCGTGTGTTCTGCACGAAGGGGAAGGGAACATACGGAGCGTGAAGTGGAGAGGCCATCTGATCGCTTGGGCCAATAATATGGTAAAAGCACACCTTCATCTTCCAGATCCTTCTTCAAAGCCAGAAGAGTAGCCACATTAGGAGGGCTGTGACCAAGAAAAAAGATGCCTCTGCTGCCATGGTCTTTTCTAAGACCTAAAATGGCAACTGCCATCCTACCTGGAAGGTTAAAGACACTAGATTGCTCTAGGCTTTCATAATAGAGTGATTCTTAGCATATTCTGGACTTGACTTTGGAATAAGAAACGCGAGGCATGGAGAATAGCCAAGAAAATGAAAAGGCGTCTTAATAATTGAAGGGCTGTGTTGGGAATGCGGTGTTGAAAACACCATTTGCCTATTAGCCAAGGGCAAGGAACAGTTGCTATGAAACAAGTACAGGATATTGCTGATTTCATTTTCCTCCCAGTATAATCACAGGCAGAAATCAGGCCTGCCTTTTAAAAAGTGGATTATAATTTTTGGTGTTATGCCCTATTTAAAGTTTACTCAATATGAGTTAGGGCAAGTAGAAAGTTTAAAAATTAGCTTTCGACATCTGGCCTATCTTTTGGAATTCCAGGGTTTAACTTAATAAATTGGTTCTATTCAGTTTTCAATGGTACAGTTCTCCCAGAATCTACTTTGCTATTCAGGACTTTTCTTAAATTTCTCCTGAGTCATTGTAAAGGTAAATAAACCTGTGTGTTTGTTTTTTAATTTTTTTTTTTTTTTTTAGATATTTGTTTATTTACTTTGAGAGAGCTAGAACATGAGCAGGGGAGGAGCAGAGAGAGGAGGGAGAGAGAATCCCAAATAGGCTCCGTGATGTCGGTGCAGTGACAGACATAGGGCTCGATCTCACAACCCATGAGATCATGATCTGAGCCGAAATCAAGAGTCAGATGCTTAACTGACTGAGCCACCCAGGCTCCCCCCCCTGGTTTAGCTGTAGTTAGCTGCTTGCTTGATGTTCCCATTTGAGTGCTTTAAAATGTCAGGTGCAGTTTTCCTTATACACAGTGGTTTTTCAGATTTAAAGCTTTTCTAAAAAAAAACAACTTCCATTTTTGTAGCAGAACAATACAATTAGAAATGTTACTTGTCTGTCATTTTGGAAATGCAGTGCTTGATATCTGTGCGTCTCACCCTTGTGTTTGAGCCACTGAAGCCATCTGCTAATAGAATCTCTTCTGTCCAGAAAGAAGGGGAGAGGTTTTCTTTTCTTGTGGGCTCTCCTGGGGTTTGCGTGGACGAGGAGTGTGGCTCCCAGCAGTGCTCAATAAACACTGTCAATATTTTGCGGTGCCAGTTACGGGCGGCGTGTGGCAGTGGCTTTATTAAATTTTCCTTTCCTTTCCTTCTCCCAAGTGGAGGATGCCTAATGCTGTTGTATTTTCCAGGGTGTGAAGATTTTTGACGTCACCTCAAAGCAGAGAATCACCAACGTGCCCCGGGATGACATAAGTCTTCGCCCGGATATGTATCCCTGTAGCCTCTGTTGGAAGGACAACGTGACGCTGATTATCGGCTGGGGGACTTCAGTCAAGGTGGTTTTGCTTGCCTTTCTAATAAGTCTGTGTTGTTACAGATCCGCTGAGGGTGGTCCAAAGGAACAGGAGTTCTTTTTTTTTTTTTTTAAAGAACTTTTAAAAAAAAAAATTTTTTTTTTTTTTAATGTTTATTTATTTTTGAAGGAGAGAGAGAGAGACAGAGCGTGAGCCGGGGAGGGGCAGAGAGAGAGGGAGACACAGAATCCAAAGCAGGCCCCAGGCTCCAAGCCATCAGCACAGAGCCTGATGGCAGGGCTCGAACCCACGAACCATGAAATCATGACCTGAACCGAACTTGAACACTGAACCAACTGAGCCACCCAGGTGCCCAAGGAATAGGAGTTCTTGAATTTCTTCCCACAGCCAAAATGTTTCCCCCTGCTTGTTATTGTCCTGTGATACTCATTTAACGCTCAATTCTCTTCATATGTGTAAGTTTGGAGATACATTCCGTCTTTTCCATGCCCTGCAAAGCAGATGGGGAGCATTGTTCATAATGGTGCCTTCATTTATGATCTTTAGATTTTCCATTGCCCAGTTGGCCTTAGCTCTTTACGGAACATGTGGTCGGTTTCAGTGGTTTCTGGATTTTCCATTCTTTTGTGTTTTTTCCATTCCCCTTAGCTTCTCCTCTTAGTTAGAGTTAATGGTGGAAAAAGAATGTTACATCTAAATCATCCTGCTTGCTTGGTCCTAGCTGGATGGAGCAGAGGCCCAGACTTCTTACTCATAAGATTTGGGCCCATTTGGTGGAACACAAGTAAGTGTCTGCCCTTACTGTGCCTGGGTGACAGAGACACAGCCAGTCTACAAAAGTGGGCCCAGAGCTCACTCACATTTAGTTTTTACATACCAGTGTTTGTCTTGTATTAGATAGTTCAGAACCCAAAGTCGTTGGCTTCCCTTTAAAAACTTATAGCTTAATCTAAACAAAATAAACTGAAAAGTGACCAAGGTAAAAATAGTACAAGAAAGTATCCCAGCAGCAGTCTGGTGGCAGAGCTCAGGCTTTAGAGCCGGACAGATGTGACATCGGTTCCACCTTCTCCACGCACTTCCTGCGTGAGCCGCAGCCTGACTCTCCTCATCCATAAATGGGAGTGCTGACTGTGCTCCGGTCCTGAGTTTGGGGGAGGATTAAATGAGGTAATGTGTACAAGGAGCTTAGCATAGCATCTGACATACTGTAAGTGCTGCATAAGCGTCAGTTGTCATTATCGTGCCAGAAAATTCTAGAAAAGTCACGAAAGAGACATGTTTATTTTAAATGTACCCTTCTCTGGGGCGCCTGGGTGGCTCAGTCAGTGAAGCATCCAGCCCTTGATTTTGGCTCGGGTCACGGTCTCATGGTTTGTGAGATTAAGCCCTGCTCTGGGCTCCACACTGAGCCCAGCCTGGAGCCTGCTTGGGATCCTCTCTCTCTGCCCCTGCTCGCACACACATGTGCATGTCCTCTCACTCTCTCAGAAACAAAGAATGTACTCTTCTCTGGAAAAGGAAAGCATGAAAATTGTTAACTCGGTGCTTCTTACTGCGAAAACAATCATTGTTAACTTGAGGTAAAGTCCTCCTGGCCCTTAGGTCGGTGTGATTCAAGTCCTCCTTTCTTTCTTAATTGTTTCCATGTATGAAGCGAACATAGCCTGATTCACATTTAGGATAGCAGCAGAGAAATTGTGTGCAGTAGTCCAGGATAAAAGAAGTAAAAAGTGATTTTCTAGTCTTCCCGCATAGTGTGGTTACTCATCCAGTAAGCTTCTGTTCTGGATATTTTTTAAATGCCTTCAATGGACCAAGTGGCTTTTTGTTGTTGCTTAAAGTTGTGATTTTCTTTTGGTGAGAGACCAGGCAAATGAGCTTGTAGGGACACGTGAGAAGTTTACCGATTGCTACCAGCAATGCTTTCTTCCTTAAGCTGAATGGTGGCCCACAAAGGTAGCATGTCCTAATCCTGCAACCCATAAATGTTTCTCTGTATGGCACGAAATATGATTAATTAAGGATCTTGAGATGGGAAGATTATCTGCATTATCTGGGTTGACCCTAAGTGCAGTCACAGGTATTTGCTTTTTTAATTTTAAAAAAAAAATTTTTAAATGTTTACTTTTGAGAAAGAGAGAGAGAGAGAGAGAGAGAGAGAGAGAGAGACAGAACACAAGTTGGGGGAGGGGCAGAGAGAGAAGGAGACACAGAATGTGAAACAGGCTCCAGGCTCTGAGCTGGCAGCACAGTGGGGCCCGTACCCACAAACCGTGAGATCGTCATCTGAGCCGAAGTCGGATGCTTAACCAGCTGAGCCACCCAAGCGCCCTAGTCACAGGTATTCTTAAAGACGGAGCGGCACCACAGAAAGAGGGAAGGCGGTGTGAGTGGGGAGGCAGGGCTGGAGGGACACGCACAGCCACCAGAAGCCGGAGGAGGCATGTGGCAGATAGATTCTCCTCTAGAGCCTCTGCGGGGGGTGCGGCCCTGCGGACGCCTTGATTTTGGCCCAGTGAAACTGGTTTTAGACTTCCGGCCTTCAGAAGTTCGAAAGGAAACATTTCTGTGATTTCAAACCGCTAAGTTTGTCCAGTAGAGTAGCCTTGGGAACGGGCACACTCTGGCCACACCCAAATGAGGATCCAACGTCATTTTTCCCATCAAGTGTTTCTTATTATCGGGGATTCCTCTTAGTAACATTTTGGGCGGTTCTTCTCAGTCGAGAATCCCACTGCATTCCGCTGAGGGAAGACAAGACAGGACATAGCCTTTCCTCCCAGAGAACAGTTTTGTTGGGGAGAGACAAGCACACGGCATAGCAGGGCCTGCAGTTAGCGCCAACCATTCATTCCTTCATTCGCGCAGCAAATACTTACCGAGTTCCTGCGATGTGCCAGGCGGTATTCTGGCGCTGCAGATATGTAAATAGATGGATTCTCTCCTGGGCAGCTTTTCGTTCTAGTGAGGGAAGCCATCTTCAAGTGGCAAGTGAACACAGCATGTGGATGGCGGTAAGATAGCGAGGGGAGTAGTTAGGGAAATGGGGGGAGGGGTTGGGGGTGTGTGCCACGTAACATAGAGCGGTCCAGGGAAGACCTCTGGCATAATCAACGTGTCCTTTGTCAGAGATCTGGAGGGAGGAGGCCGTGCAGCCGTGGGAGGGGGGTGTCGGCAGGGGCAGCACCCTTGAGGAAGAGTGTGACTGGTGTATCTTTGTGGAAAATAAAGCCGCCATCGCCAGAGTGGATGGAGCAGGTGTGGAGGAGAGGGGAAGAGATGGGAGGGAGGGGGGTGCGTGGTGAAGGGGCAGATCGTGTTGGGCCTCACAGGCCTCTGTGCAGTCTTTGGCTTTTAATTTGAGGCGAGAAGCCAGCACAGGGGTTTTGAGCCATGGAGTTAGTTAAATGATCCAACTTGGATTTTGAAAGGGTCACTCTGCCACATGGAGCCAGGCGGCAAAGGGGCAGTGAAGAGGGGAGGTGGGGCGGGGGGCTCCTGAGGAGCCTCGGTGGAAGTTACGGTGTCTTGGGTCAGCCTCGTGGAGCCGGTGGGGAGGGAATGGATTCTGGATGTGTTTTGAGCACAGACTCTATACTATTAGTGGTTCTGTGTGGGAAGTAAGAAAAAGCCAGAGCTCAGCGGTGACCCTTTTAAGCTGGGAAACCGGGAGATAAAGCTCCCTTTTACTGACCTGGGAAAGGCTGCCCGTGGAACACGCTTAGCGGGGAAGGCAGGAGTAGATTTTGTGTGTCCACTTGAGACGCCTGTTAGACACGCAAGTGGACAAGGCAGTTGGATGAAGCAAATTAGCGTTCGTGGGTGAGAACCTACCTGTCAGTGTAAAGGCTCTTGAGGTTATTGATTTGCTCTTATGCGGGACATGAGCTTAGCACTCAGTCCTCGCCGACGTGAGGCAGGTGCCAGGCTGGAGCTCAGGCCACACACGCCTGAGGAGGGAAGAGGGGAGCCCAGCCTCCAGTACCTCCCTGCGTCCTGGTCTTCAGAGGGGCGGTAGCATGGCCAGAGAAACAGTCCGGCCTTGGCGTGAGTTCACTTTTTCCGAGAAGCTTTCCTCCAGCCGGTCGGTAGATGCCCCTGCTCTGTATTTCTGTACTTTTCCCTTCCCGCTTGAGTAAAATCCCTCATTTGTCTTCCCCTACTGCACCATAATCTTCCTAAGAAAAAAAGCTATGTCTGTTTCTCAGAAGTCTTTTTTTTTTAATTAAAAAAAAAAAAGATTCTTTATTTTGAGCAGGGGAAGGGCAAGAGAGAGAGGCAGAGAGAGAATCCCAAGCAGGCTTCGCGCAGAGAGCACAGAGCCCAATGCAGGGCTCGATCCCAGAAACTGTAAGTTCATGACCTGTGCTAAAATTGAGAGTCAGTCACTTAACTGACTGAGCCACCCAGGTGCCCCCCTCAAAACTCTTGTCATTTTTTTTTTGTTTTGTTTTTAAGTTTGTTTTAAACTTAAAGAAAGCTTGAGTGGGATAGGAGCAGAGAGAGAGGGAGAGAGTATTCCAAGCAGAGAGCACAGAGCCCGACGTGGGGTTCTAACTCACGAACTGTGAGATCAAGAGTTAGACGCGTAACCGACTGAGCCACCCAGGCGCCCCTCTCAAAACTCTTAACTTAGGACTGTTGCCCTCTAGTTGCTCAAAGTGTTAGGTAGTATTATTTATGGGTTGCTGTCTATGATTCTACCTCACACCATTTGAGATACTACTCATGTTCTTTTATCAGCACGTTAAAAATCAGCACAGCGTCCGTTTGGCACTGTGGGGCATGCCTGCTAGATAATCGGGTAGATGCCCTTGTAAGTGTGGACGGAGGAATAGCTAACGTGTCCGACCGAAAGTCTAACAAAAGGAGGGGGAAATTAGGGAAGACTGGGGAAGTGGACAGGGCATTGTCTGAGATGGACAGGCGACAGAAAGCAATCAAGGGAGAATATTTCCAGTCACTTCCAAGCAAATGCTTCTGCCTCCACAGCCTTGGGCCGGATCGAGTCCTGCCTTGGAGCGAGGACTGTCGTGTGGTCACTGCATCGCTGCACAGCAGCTTAGACATGTGTGCATAACATACGAAACCTTCTACTAGTTCACATCCCCCTTGATCTGTTGGTTCTACTTCTAGGAATTTATCCTGTAGAAACAAAAATCCAAAAGTTTTATATCCAAGTATGTGGATTGTATCATGCTGTTGCTTGCCTTTGGGTTACATAGAAGCGAAAACCAAATGTCTAAGAGGGGATCGAGTAGGAAAATTCCAGTACACTCATACAGTGAAATACTATAAAGAATTGTGGAAGAATATGCAAATAATATATCAAATTGTTAGGTTAATAAAAGTAGTTTCCAAAAAAAAAAAAAAGATTGTTAATGTGTTCACTTTGTATCAGAACAATGAATAATATTTGTTTTTTCTCTTTGGGTTTTTTTATATTTTAGAATTTTCTATTTTGTAGCTAAAATTAAGGTAACAGTATTTATTGTGTTCTTTTATAGCTATCTGAAGAAAAAGGAAAAAACTGATGAAAGTTGTGTATAGTCAGCATTTAACTTTAGGCTGTCTTACCTTGATAGCAGAACTTATGTAAATTTTTGTTGTCATATTACAAAATAGAATATATTCATTTCAGAAAATACAGCAAAAGGGTGCTTGGGTGGCTCAGTCGGTTAGGCATCCAACTCATTGATTTCGGCTCACGTCATGATCTCACAGTTCGTGGGTTCAAGCCCCACGTCAGGCTTTGCACTGTTAGCTTGGGATTCTCTCTCTCCCTGTCTCCTGCCCCTCACCCCACTGCCTTTTGCTTGCTTGCTTGCTCTCTCTCTCTCAAAAATAAATAAACAAACTTAAAAAAAAAAAACAAAACTGCTACACACGCATGTATATATCCAAACTGTATACATAGATTTGATTTTTTAATGTTTTTTTTAAGTTTGTTTATTTTGGGAGAGAAACTGCGAGTGGGCGAGGGGCCAAGAGAGAGGGTGAGAGAATCCCAAGCAGGCTCCACTCTGTCAGCTCGGAGCCCGACACGGGGCTTGAACTCACGAACTGTGAGATCATGACCTGAGCTGAAATCTAGAGTCACGTGCTTAACCTACTGAACCACCCAAGTGCCCCTACATGTAACTTAAAACAGAGGTTGGCAGGGGCGCCTGGGTGGCTCAGTCGGTTGAGCGTCTGACTTCAGCTCAGGTCATGATCTCACGGTTCGTGGGTTCGAGCCCTGCGTCGGGCTCTGTGCCGACAGCTCGGAGCCTGGAGCCCGATTCTGATTCTGTGTCTCCCACTCTCTCTGCCCCTTCCCCACTCATGCTCTGTCTCTCTCTGTCTCAGAAATAAATAAACATTAAAAAAAATTTTTTTTAAATAAATAAAAAATAAAATAGAGGTTGGCAGACTTTTTCTGTAGGGGGTAGCAGGTGCTTTAGGTTTTGTGGGCTTCCATACTGTTTCTGCTGAATATTTTTCTCCTCCTGCCTTCCTTCCTTCCTTTCTAGCCTTTCAAAATGTGAGAACTATTCTTAACTTACAGATCATAAAAAGACAAGTCAAAGACAGGCTGTAGTTTGCCAACCCTGATTTAAAGTACGTAATACATTGATTTTAAAACACCTGAGAGGAAAGATAAAAAATAAAAAGCCACTCGAGAGAAGAAGAGCATGATGCCACTTATACAAAGTATAATTTAGCAACAGTGAAATAAATGACTAATATATAATCAGAAACACAGCCCTAACGCAGATGTTGCCCAGATTCACCGTTGGGCAGAACTTTATTTGGACGATGGTAGAAATAGTCCCTGGGGCGTCTGGGTGACCCAGTCGGTTAAGTGTCTGACTTCGACTCAGGTCACGATCCCATGGTTTGTGAGTTCAGGCCCTGCGTCGGGCTCTGTGCTGACAGCTCAGAGCCTGGAGCCTGCTTCAGATTCTGGGTCTCCCTCTCTCTCTCTGCCCCTCCCCTGTCTCTCTCTCTCTCAAAAATGAACGTTAAAAAAAAAAAAATTAAAAAAAAGTAGTCCCTAAGTAGAGTTGCTGAGAATGGGTCATTGGAAACGTTTTAAAACGATATTACAGTTTCTCTTCTTTCATTGCCCTTGAATAAGACTTTACATTTACTAATGTTGTAGAACCTAAGGAATGGTTGCTATATGTCATTGAAATTAATTTCTATCAGTGAAGTCGATTGTGTGCGTTCCATCTCCGTGCTACACAGCCAGTTTAACGAAAGTGTCCTGTAGTGAATGACATGCTACGTCTTTTCCATGCAATGAATGAAAGAACCTGTGAATTTCTTTTCTAGATCTGCTCAGTGAAGGAGCGGCATGCCAGCGAAATGAGGGACTTACCGAGTCGATATGTTGAAATAGGTATGCCTTCCGCGAGTATAACACGTCAAAAGAGAGTCCATTTTAGTAAAGGAAAACCTAAAATCGTGTTCGCCTTTGGGGCTCGTCCCTTGGCACCTTAGTGAAGTAGGTGGAGAGGCTTTTGTTTTAAGTTTTGAAACTTTGTTATAGTATTTTTTTTTTCTGTCTGTATTTCTACTTTTTAGATGGTACTTATGTAGTTGGCTTTGAAGTTGAATAACCATGGGTTCAGGTTCTGGTTCTGTTGTTTCCCACCTGGACTTTGGACAGATCCCTACATGCCTCTGCATTCTCATCTATAAAATGTGAGAAGGAACCCCTGCCCCACGGGTGTTGTTGAGAATTCAGAGAGAATTCACGCACGCGCAGCCCATAGCATGGTCCTGACACCTGGTCCTGCCCACGATGTACCCTCAGAATACTCCCCTTCATCGTCACCTGACTGGACCGGGCTGCCGTGATCTTTTCTCTGGATCGCTGCCACAGCCTCCTGACTGGTTTGTCTCCTGCCACCGTGAATTGCGGGGATCTAGCCTCCCCACCGCAGTCAGCATACAAAGCAGATCGTGTCACCACCCTTCAGCACGTTCCCATGTTTGTGGCACAGAGAGGAGACGCGCGGGATCTGTGTTGGCCCTCACCCGCGCCTCCAGCTTTAGCTCACAGCAAGTTTCTCTAACGTCTCTGCACCGCGGCCACACTGGCCACCTTTCACCCATCCATGCTCCTTCTTCAGGTCTCTCTAGAAAGCTCTTCTTGCCCGTTTGCGTTTCCTTGACCCTTAATCATTCTTCAGCTCAAGGATTGCTTGAGAAAGCCCGCTGCACCTTGCTGACTGGGTCAGCCCCTGTCCTTTCTCACGCCTGTTTCACTTGCCGTGATCGTGTGATTTTTCAGCACGGGTCTGTCTCTTCCAGCAGACTATAATCTCCCTGAGGGCTTGCACTGCGTCTGCTTTGGCTCAGTGTTTGTGTCTCAGGGGCCCGGCACAGTGCAGGTACTAAGTAATGCCGCATACTGAACGAATCGGCGACTCAGGGACAGCTATTCAGGAGAAGTGTGCCGAGAATGACACAGCACTACATCCGCATCTTGGTTTTAGAACTCAGTGTAAAAGTTATTCGGACACAAGGGATAAAAATAGAGTGACTTTTGCCGATTGAATAGATATAGTGAGAGCTGTTTGGGGTTATTCAGAACCAAGCAGAAGGAGACCAAGTTATGTGGCGAAGCTGTTTTGCCATCTTAGAAATCAGCTGAAGAGCTCATTTCCCTATTTGGATGGGAGGCGGGGAATATCAGTTTGAGTGGTTCTTACAACAAGGTGAAGCTGAGACAAATAATCTGCACACGACTGTATTTCTGGAAACAGAAAGGTGTGTGGTACCTCCATGGCTAACATAGTCATAGCTTTTAAATCTGGGGTGTTTTGTACTTGAAGACAGGAGTGGGTTGGGTGACAGGGTTTCAATAACTTTCTGCCTTAGACGGAGAAATAAATCCACAGTTCGGATTGCGCAGAGGATGGACAGTAAGCATGTGTAGAATATGATGGTACCAAGAAAAGCCAAGGAACGAGGAGCTAGAGAAAACTGAAAACTACAAGGTCAGGGTCATTATTTCTGTGTCTCCATCTTCTTTCCTGCTTCCCAGCCAAAACCTCTGAACATCTCAATGCATAGTGTCCTGAGAGAGAAGTATTCAATGTTTTAAATACAGATGAGTGGTGGGGGATGGGGGTTGGGGTAGCGAAAACCCTGGGAGTTTTTAAGGATGAAGGAATTGCCAGGAAGACACAAAAGCATAGCAACTGTCTTCTCTCCTTAGCTGGTGCTGATCACTCACACGGGTGGTGCGGGTCAATCCCCCGTGTGGTTCACCTCACCGTCATGGCAGCGCCCTGTGGGGCAACTGGTCTGCTCCTCAGTCTTGTTCACAAAGACAGTTGGGGCTCAGGGACGTAGCTATCTTGTCTAAGATCTTACTACAGTGGCGTTAGACATGGACAGACTCTAGGGGCGCCTGGGTGGCTCAGTCAGTTAAGCGCCCGACTTCAGCTCAGGGCATGGTCTCATGGCTTGTGGGTTCGAGCCCCACGTCGGGCTCTGTGCCGACAGCTCAGAGCCTGGAGCCTGCTTCAGATTCTGTTTCTCTCTCTCTCTGCCCCTCCCTTCTCACGCTCTGTCTCTATCTCTCAAAACTAAACATTAAAAAATTTTTAAAAAAAGAAATGGACAGACTCTGGCTGCAGAGCCACCGGCAGCTTCCAGGAAGGCAAGGCGGTTTGCCGAATTCCTGTGTGATCTTGATGAGCCTTCCTGAGCCAAGCTTTCCATACCTGTAAAGTAGAGCTCGTAGTACCTACCTTCGCAGGCGGTTGTGAGAATTAGACATTAAGTAATGTCTTGATCTCGGTGCTTGGCATACAGTAGGCGCTCACTGAATCATGGTGGTGATTATCACTGTGCAGACTTCCATCCCAGCTCTGTGACTGCTAATGGCTGGCCCAGTGGTGGCCCCGGAGCCCTGGGATCATGTTATTAAAGTATAGTTCATCTGGACTACAATTTATGTGCAATAGACCGTGTGTGGGTGCTGGCAATATCACATTACTGACGTTTTACTACTGTGGTTAGTGGTTAAGTACCATTTTTTCCCCTCTTGAGAGCAAACCTTTAAGAATATAAACCATTTCCACAGCAGGAGGCAAAGTGGTTTAGATAAGAGTCCTTGACGAGGATAAAGGAAAAGAGAAATATTAGGAGGTCTGGATTACAATTTGCTTTAGCCCTGAACAGTGTGAGCCACACTGTTCTTTAGTAAATGAGGTGAAAATGGCATTGAGGTTAAAGAACTATGGTGCTGTACATTTCTTAGAAGCCAAATGTTTGTAGCTCTTCCCTATAAATCAGAATCTCAAGAACAACACAAAAAACATTTTGCTCTTTAAAAGGATATTAATTTATTCTTATAAATGAAAATGAACGATGATAATGAATATGAGGCTTACTGGGCAATCACCAACCCTTGAAAACATTCTCTCTACATAAGGCTTTTTGGATGTCATTTTTTTTTTCCAAATTACATTGTGGTTTGTTTTTTTTTAAGTTTTTATTTATTTTTGAGAGAGACAGAAACAGCATGAACAGGAGAGGGGCAGAGAGAGAGAGAGAGAAAGAGAGAGAGAATAGAGAGAGAGAGGGAGAGAGGGAGAGAGGGAGAGAGAGAGAGACTATCCCAAGCAGGCTCCACGATATCAGCACAGAGCCCAGTGCAGGGCTCGAACTCACGAAACTGTGAGATGATGAACTGAGCTGAAACCAAGAGTCAGATGCTTAACCAACTGAGCCACCCAGGCGCCACCAAATTACATTGTTAAAAATAGGTTCTGGTCTAAGCCTGCCATAATTATTTGAACTTGGATCTCTTGCACTATCACGGGACTCCCTTGCTCTGTGGCACTGTTCACCAAAGTCTTCCGTGGTCTTCCAGGAATGGCAGTTGGAGAGGTCTTGAGAAATGAAGCCTGTATTTGTGGGTCATTTTCTGGGTGTCCTGCCAGGACAGATGGCTTACATGTGAGGAATTCACGATTGACTTCCTAGTCTTGATTTCCTATGGAAGCTTATTTCAAAAAACAAAAACAAAACCCAAAGGAATCAAAGGAAATATTATATGGGAATCTATGTAAAATGATAGAAGCTAGGAAGAAAGGGAGGAGAAAAGGGATGTCTTTTCACTTTAATTAAGCAGTGGCCGTATCTTCAGTGATGGTACACCGTGGCTCTTTGAATTTAGCACATTGTTCTATTTTTAGTCTCTTGATTGATTGGGAAAACAGTGACCTGGAAATGAAAGATCTGCGTGCTGGTGGAGACAAGCGTGAGATAATAGTCTTGGCTAGATCTAAGTGTGTCTTCCCATCCACCTGTTACTATGCTGACCCAGATACGCGGGTTCCACGTGAGTGACGTGGTTCATCTCCCTGGCTGAGTCTCAGCAGGAATCAGGACGGTTCTGGTATCATTCAGAGTGTTTTCGCTCAAGGATCTTAATTTGGTGTTCTGTTATAAATTCAGTTCGACTCTCTTATAATCTCGTAATTCTTCTTTCTGCATTAAATTTTTTCCCTGACATCTTATCATGAGAAAAATTAAAACGTACCAACAAGCGAAGAATTCTCACAAAACGAGCACCCATGTGAGTGCTCCTAGGTTCTGCAGTTAAGATCGTGCTGTATTTGCATGTCTGGTCCTCTGTCCATTCCTCTTCAAAGTCAGGACTCTTTCCCTCTCAGTGCTGGGAACTCAAACGTTTGTTGTTGGGTGTGGCATTGGTAAATTTTCTCCATAGCAAGTATCAGTAAGAAGTCTGAAACACTTGATGTAGCAAATATATTTTGTTCATTTTATAAAAACAACCACCAGGCACATGGCACGTAGATAGAATTTCATTTAACCTTCACAGCCAGATGAACAGGACTGCTAGCCCACTTCATAGGTGAAGAGACTGAGGTTCGGAGGGGTCAGGTAACCTGCTCAGGATCGTTACATTCATAAGCAAAGAAAACAACGTTTGAACTCAGGATATGCCGAGTTTCAAAGCTGTTGCTCATCGCCCCTGTGCCATACACTCTCACATGCATTCCCTCTAGCTCACGCCGGCCCTCAGCTGCAGCCAGAGGAACTGACGAGAATGATGGAGGCTTGCCGTGGGCGTTCAGATAAAAACCATAAGGTAGAAAGTCTATAGAATCCAAACACCCCTTTCAATATGCCAGTGATAGTACCCGTTCTTCAAAAGCCAGATGAAATTCCGTGGATTTTTTTTGTCTTTATTTTGGTTCAGCCAAGTATCCCGTTCGGAAAAGTAGTTATTTTAGTTCCCCTTGTTTTATTCTGGGACTGATAGCCCTTCACTGTTCATCTTCCAAATTGTTAGAGAACATCTAGAATATAGGTGCTTAAAGGGAACCAAATCCGGATTTGTGATGTGATGCTTTCAAACATTTGAAGAAGAAAAGCTTTTGTTTGCTCTTTTTTATTGTTTGACTTCAGTTTAGTTGATGCATCAAGGTAGTTTCGGAGCGGGGGAGGGGGGGTTGGTCTCTAAAATTATTTCTGTTTTTCAGTTTAATTGTGGTAAAGCTTAAGGTAAGATCTACCCTCTTAATGTTTAAATGTTTATTTTAGAGAGAGAGAGACAGACAGAGAGAGTAGGGGAGGGGAGGGGCAGAGAGAGAGAGGGAGACACAGGATCTGAAGCAGGCTCCAGGCTCCAGGCTCCAAGCTCCAAGCTGTCAGCGCAGAGCCTGATACAGGGCTTGAACCCACGAACCATGAGATCATGACCTGAGCTGGAAGTCGGACACTTAACTGACTGAGCCACCCAGGCGCCCCTGCCCTCTTAAATTTTTAAGTGTACAATACACTGTTGACTGTGTGTACAATGTTGAACAGGAGATCACTAGAGCTCACTCATGTTGTTAACTGAGACTTTAGGCCCATTGATTAGCAATTTCCCACTTTCCCCCTCCCGCCCTTGGCAACCACCATTCCACTCCTTGATTCTATCGGTTTGACTCCTGTAAATACATCCTAGAAATGGAATCATGCGGTATTTGTCTTCCTGTGACTGACTTGTTTCACTTAGCATAGTGTCCTCAGGGTTCATCCATATTATTACAGAATTGTCCTCCTTTGTCCTCCTTTCTTGAAGAATTGTCCTCCTTTCTAAAGGCTGAATAATGTTCCATTGTCTGTCAATATACCACATTTTACTTATCCATTCCTCTGTTGATGGACATTTAGGTTGTTTCTACATCCTGCCTATTGTGAATAGTGCCGCCACAGCGACCGTGGGAACGCTAACGTCTCTTTAAGATACTGATTTTAATTATTTTGGCTAAATACCCAGAAGTGGGATTGCTGGATCATACGGTAGTTCCATTTTTCATTTTTCGTGGAACCTCCATGCTGTTTTGCATGGCGCTGGGCCACTCTGCTCTCCCCCCAGCAGCGTACAAGGTTCTAGTTTCTCCACGTCCTCACCAACGTTTGTCTTTTCTTTTCTGACACTAGCCTATTTACAACTGAAAGTGTCACTTCTTGGTTTGACCCTTTTGACCCAGCAGGTCCTTGACCATTATGACCTTTTCCGCAGCATAAGCAGCGTGTTGTGAGCCGCTGCCTAAATCACTCCTCATCCGTGCTGCTTCCTGAGTGCCAAAGTTGAGATGAGATTATCACAGGAACTGAGCTCTGTCATTTAGCACAGTGGTGTGGCGAATATTGATTAGAAAATATGCAATTAAATTGTGGACTACACTTGCTTTAAATGGCTTTTGTCTTATGTGTACTATTGGCTCCTGGCTTGAATGTTTTTGTTATTTTGTCCATTAGTCATCCCCTTCTATCTTATGCCTGTGTATGAGGCCTTCTCCCTGGTTTGCTGATGTGAAACATGGTAGAGTCGTTTTTACTTTCATGCATCTGCTTCACAGCACAGCCCTGAAGATGTTGGAATGTTGTAATATCCAAATGCATTTTCTTAAATCAGTGGTCAGCCTGACAGAGTGTCCAAACTTACTGGAGAGTCATTATGAAATACTCATACTAGCGACTGAGGGGTCACATTCTCTTGGGAGGAAGGCACTATCACAAAGGGACCTCGATGCTTTTTTCACAAGTGAATGCAAGACAATGAAAGATAATTGTTCCTGTTTGGAAATTGCTTGAGAAACTCCTGTTTGTTTGCTTTTTAAGACTGAGAGGCCAAAATCTATAGCGTATGATTTTATTTAGCTCCAGTAAAGATACCAAATCCTCTGAGTCACATCTGCTGGGGATTTTGAAAGCAACAAAGTGAAAACAAGGGCCTAGAACAAAGAAGCAGTGCAGATTGTGCTGAGTGCTTTTGCGCTTTGTAGCACAGCAAATTCAAGGGAGGGGCCAGGCACCCCGGCCGCCGGCCACGGAACCACCAGAGGACTGTCAAAGCCTTAACTTGCATTTCTGCCAACTACCTGTAGCACACTTTTAACCTGAGTATCTTTGTTCTGATGTATGCTTTCTAGTGTGACTTCTATCTAGGAAAAGGAAGCCTTCAGATTCCTGCTTGAGTTACCTTCTACTTAAGAGGTTACCTTCTACCTAACCTCTCTGAGCTTTAGTGTCCAGTCCCCCCACCCCCATCCCAAAATCAGTACAGGGTGGTTATGGTAAAAAGAAATCATGTCTGTACAATATTCTGCATCCTGCCCCTCTGCATAGGGAATGTTCATTAAACGGGAGCTGTTCATAACACTACGATTATATTCAGTTACTCAGAGAGAAAAACAGCATTTCTTTTAACAGTCAGACTAAAATACTTTTGTCACAAAGTCATTTGAAATAGGGATGCCTGGATGGCTCAGTAGGTTAAGCATGTGACTCGATTTCAGCTCAGGTCATGATCTCACGGTTGGTGAGTTTCAGCCCCACGTTGGGCTCTGCTCTGATAGCATGGAGGCTGCTTGGGATTCTCTCTCTCTCTCCCTCTCTCTGTGTTCCTCCCCTGCTTGTGCTCTCTCTCTCTCAAAATAAGTAAGTAAACTAAAAAAAAAGTCAATTGAAAGAGAATTGGGGGAAAGGTGTAGGTAAACATTTACCATTCCGAAGAGATTAGTATATTTCATGCCTGCATTTTTCAGTAAAATGTATCTTATAAACCTATATAATACAGATGCAAGTAATCAAGAATATTGATTTAAATATCACTTACAGGGGCGTCTGGGTGGCTCAGTCGGTTAAGCGGCCGACTTCGGCTCAGGTCACGATCTCGCGGTCTGTGAGTTCGAGCCCCGCGTCGGGCTCTGTGCTGACAGCTCAGAGCCTGGAGCCTGTTTCGGATTCTGTGTCTCCCTCTCTCTGACCTTCCCCATTCATGCTCTGTCTCTCTCTGTCTCAAAAATAAATAAACATTAAAAAAAAAAAATTTAAATATCACTTACAGGTCTGAATACACTGATAGTGAGACAATCTACTTGTGAATTATTTGGAAAATGGTCTTTGTGTTCAGACCTAAAATCTTGATTTTTATCCTTTTCAATTTAATATACGTTTCTAATACTTTTTTTAAATGAAAACATTTTAATGAGCACTTACTGCATTGTTTTCTTTCATGTTACAAACACCATACCTGCTCTTGAGGGGCTGATGGTCATTGCTGTTTTCACCCTTTTCCCTACCCTTCTGAAAATAAATTATCTCACTTTGTACAGTACCTTTTTTTATATATATTTCCATTTTTGCATAGCATGCTGTATTTTATTTTATTTTATTAATTTGTTTTTTGGTTCTAGACTCAGGCTCTTTTAAGTCAGACAGGATCTTTAACATTCTGATACTTCTAAAAGAATGTCTAACCCAAATTGGTGCTCGGCGATTCTTTTTTTGAGTAGTTGATAACCAGAGATGTAAGGTGCAAGGTACAAGAAAGGTTTTGCTAATTTCTTTTTCAGTCACGCGGCAGTCGTTTGGAAACTTAGCGGGTCTGCTGTCGAAGGTCCAGCGGTACCTGCATATTTGTGACTCTAAACCTGACGCCATTGCCTGGCTGATGGAAAGCTCGTGTGTCACCCTGTAGCATTTTGTATTTGGAGGATTCTCAGAAGCGGCAGCATAACTCTTCAGTCTGCCCGAGTCGTCACCTGACAAGGGAACAGCTAAGTCACGCGACCAAAACCACATTGACAACGTTGACCACACAAATGAGCGACAGAGTGGAACTGAGAGCCCCAGATACGAGTGAGCTTCGGGAAGGCCCACCGATCGCCGCCAGACCCGCTGTGGGGCCCATGTCTGTGTGAGAGAAAGTAGAGGGTGGAGGGGAGCCAGGGGGCATCTGGTGAATTTGAGGTCAGGAGAACTCCCGCACGGCAGACAGGTGTTCCCAGGAGAAGACCACTGGCCGCTCAGCAGGTGCGGGGACCGCGTTGAGGAGCATGAAAGCTGAGTAGGATCGGGACTGTAGAAAGGAAAGAGAAGGGACATTGAAAGTGGGGAGGGAACAGGGCCAGGAAGTCTCAGAAAGCAAGAGGCCGGGTTTTTAACACTAAATAAAAACAGCGCAGGAGGGAGCGCTCTGCTATGTTTGAGGAGCTGTCCCAGCCCCTGCCTCTTCCTAAGAGATCAGAGACCATGTTGTCGCCCACACATGAGCACCAAAAGGCACCAAGGTCAAATCCCATACTCAGGCTTAAGGAAAAGTAAACAAGGAGCAGAATAACATCGTTGGCAATGAAAGCAAGAAACCAGAAAGAAACACCCAGAACAAGCGGGAAGACTTTTTTTTTTTTGGAATTAGACACGAAAGAACAAAAATATCAATTTAAAGAAAATTTCAAATGAGATGACAGAAGTCAAGAAATATTTATAAATGAAAGGTCATTTCAGAAATGAAGATTGAACTAGAAGGAACATGGGCAAACAGAAAGACCATGCTGTCAGAGAAATTGAAGGGGGAAAAGAGGACAATTTGAAAACATCGCAAAGCAAGAAGAAAAAGATTTAACAGTGAAATGATAAATACCAAAGACTGGCAAAGATGATTCAATTGACAGGTAAGGGTCCCTGAAGGAAAAAAAAAGACAAAGGAATGGAGCAGATCCCAAACACAGTAATTCAAGAAAAATTTCCTGAAACTACGAAGAAACGAAAAGTTGAAGCTAGAAAGTCATACCCTGTGTCTCTGAATATAGTGACCCACAAGGAGCACCATCAAGATATGTTTGGGTAAAATGACTGGACTTTCAAGACAGTCTGTCGGGCATCTAGATCTGCGCTGCCCCGTTGTAGTGCTGGTTTGAACTGCACCGCATGTAGGATTCTAACGACTTAGTATGAAAATAAGTAAATTGTCTCATTAATTTTTTTATGTTGTTCCATGTTGAAAACATTTTAGATACGTTGCAGTAAATATGTTTTAAAATTTTTACCTCTTTTTGCTCTTCAATATGGCTACTAGAAAATTGAAAATTGCATGCGCAAGTTGTGTTTATGGCCTGCGTTAATATTCTGTTGGACAGCGCGGATCTAGAACTCCAGGCCCCCTTCTGCATCAGAGTCCCCATTCTGCATCCGTAGTACCTTCCTGGATAGAATTTTCCCGTGAATAGTCCTTTTGATATTTTCTTTCCATATGCTTAGAATCTCTCTTTTTTTGTCTTTTTCCTTGAATTCTTCTTCTAGCATTTCAGGGAATTTTTATCTTCCAGAATAAGCCAGGGCACAGCACTGCTTCAGCCCTAACAGGCACCTCATTGCTTCATCAGTCCTACTCGAAGTGAGCACAGCGCCCCCTACAGGGCCCTGGAGCCATCCCCACACTCTGTCTCCCTCTAGGAATGGCATTTTTCTCTCCTCTTTCTTCCCCCTCACCAGCTTTGACCTTCTGTTTTGTTTTAGTGCTCTCTAACCAAATTTGTCTTTATTTTCTTTGTGATTTATCTTTTTTAGATAAACCATTTAAAAGATGAGCTTCTGTGGCAATAGACCTAAAAACTCTGTGTATTTAAACTAGTTTTCTTTTAGGCAAAAAATAAGCAATCATCATTAGAATGATTAAAAGCATTGATATGTGGGAAAGAACAGAATTTCAGGGAAAATAAATTAACTGAAACTTCCACTGGTCCATTGGAAAATTTGAAATAGAAAGCCCGGTCATTACTGGAAGGTATTTTACAAAATCAGCCCATAACGTTTTATATCATTTATGCATGTTCTTCAGGAGAATAAACATTACCATTCCACATTTCCTTCTCTTGGCACTAATCTTGACACGGTTTTTATGTACGACATCCTTTCTTCATAAATAGCATTTTTCTAGTTAGTTTGTAATTTAGTTACTGCCTAAATTACTACTAAATCTCAGGAAAGTCTGGTAAGATTTAGTACTTAACAAAAGCATTTATTACAGTGTCTGGAATTGACAAGTGAAATAAATGCATGGTTCTGGACATTTCTCCTTGTTTTCTTTTGGAACACCTTAGATTTTCCACTGTTCTTAATTAGAGAACAGGAAGTCTTCTGTCTAATGCATGGAAGCCGTTGTACACTGGGAAATAAGTATGTAGAGCAGGGAAGATTTGGACAGAATTATCTCCGAGCTTTTCTGTTCTGTTTCGTACAGCTCATTCGTAGACATCCGGGCTTGATGTGTATTTGGTTACCTTGGGAGAGCCCCTGTGTTCCTTGTTAATGAGCAGCATATATAGCATCCTGAATGTGGAGAGTATCTTGTCCACCCATCACTTGCTAGATGGTGTTCGTCCTCAAGTGCCTATGGTAGACCAGCACATCAAAGCTTCCTTGTAATTACCATGAATCTGTGGCATCTCTGATTGATTGCACTGGGGGTATAGCATTTCAGTGATGAAATGTAATTTAGTAAAGCAGAACTCAAGTCCATTTCTACCAGATGGGGTTTAACCACCTCAGGAGTCAGTGCAGTCAAAACCTCTGGTTAATATGCCTGCGTGTCTCCTAGAATGTGACACTGCCACCTCTTTGATCACTGGCCCCACACTGTTCAGTAGCACCTGGACATTCCAGACGTCCCCGGGCCTTACCCCACCCCCTCCCCCTACGTAACACAGCAGTGGGAGCTTCTCTAGAATCTTCGGTGCCTGGTGCCCCTGGATGTGCTCATCTGTGCACATGGCTGTGGTGGAGGCGGCCCTCTGCATGTGCACTTCATGTGAACATTGATCACGTAACCACCGTTTTACCGAAAGTATTTGCAAGTGCCGGATACAGATACTCAGTTAAAGTCCACAAAGGTTCAGGAAAAAAGCGTTAGTGGCAGTGCTAGGATCAGAGCACCTGCCTTTGGAGTTCTGCTCTCGTTCTTACCAGGGCACCATAACCACCTGTGTGATCTAACCAAGGCCAACATGTAAGAAATACTACCTTTTTAATGCTTATGTTACCATTTAGTAATTTCTTTGATCCTATGAGTCCTCAGTTTTATTTCGGTGTGAAAATTGTGAAAACGGTTGTATAAGGAGGTGGCAATAAAGACAGGCAGGGACAAGTCACACTAAGTGACCTGCAAGGAAAGTGGAGAGGAGGTGGAAGAAAAATTCAGGGGTGCCTTATTTCATCTGTGTTAGGGATTTTACTTTTACTCTGATTCCATTATTTTATAGATGGGAAAAGTTATACCTGCAGAAGTTAAATGACTTGTTCAAGTTATAACCCAGATCTCTTGAGTCTACATTAAATATTGTTTCTAATATGCTACACAGACTTCCCGTAGTCTAGAGAAAAGAATAGTTTCATCCTAGAGATTAAATCTGAAGCTAATACCACGAACTATGGAGAAGATCGGAGTCCGGGAACTCTTAGACAGTGCGGTGGGTCCAAATGAGAGTTTGCTTCCAAATGAGTCTGTGTGTGCAGAGCACAATTCTTGGAAGAGTCTCTATCAGCAACACTACTGTATCAGCTAGGTTTGCTGTGTAACAAACCACCCCAAATTTAGTTGCTTAAAACAAAAGTCATTTATTATAAGTAGTTTACAGCAGCTATTTATTAGAATCACACCGTAGCAATATTTGTACTTCAACCACTAAGCTGTCAGGTCTGTGAACTCCATTGTAACTAAATCCATATACTTCTTCTGTGATACACTGGTTCTAAATTTTTAAATGTCTTTGAAAAGAAAGAAATTTCTTTTTTTCTCTGACCTTTATTGCACTTAAGGAATCATGGTGTTTCATCACAAGGTACTCTGTATTAAAACACTTTTTTTTTTTAACTTACAAGTCTTCAAAGAAAATGTTTCTTGTTTTTTTAAAAAAGTTAGTTTCATAGTTTCATAATTACAAATAGTACTCTTTTGTACCACTGCAGTGCCCTAATTGTGAAAAACCTAAACTCAGGCATTTAAAAAAAAATTATTATTGTCATTAATATTAGTTTACATTGGATTTTATGGGTTTAAAAGTGCCTTCATGGGGTTGAACTATGTCATTTTTAAATTAGCTGCTCACAATGTCACCTTGGACTGTTCACGCTGGTGTTACTGTCAGGTTCGCTTTTGCTGGTGATAGAAAATTTCAAGTGTGAGTTCCCGGATATCCTATCCTGGCACTTCACTATTGTCAAAAAGGGGTGATTATCCACACCCCCTTTGCGTCGGCTTTCTCCAGTAAATCCACCCAGCGTTCGAAGTCCGTGTGTTCTTTCCTTGGTGGGCTGCTGTTTGCTCCTGTTAACACGGAGTCTTCTCCCCATTTTGTTTGCAGTGTCTCAGTTTGAAACCGAATTCTACATCAGTGGGCTCGCACCTCTCTGTGACCAGCTTGTTGTGCTTTCCTACGTCAAAGAGGTTTCAGAAAAAACGGTAATTTTATTCTATCCTTTTTTTTTTTTTTTTTTTTTTTTACCCCAAATACGAAAGGAAGTGCGGATTCGGTTTTTAGCATTATTCCCAGATCAGGTTGCCCAGGAAAGGGCTGTGCTGTAGTCTGAGCAGAAGTTCCCGACCTAGAAAATAAGGTCGGCAGAGATTATGTATTTACCTTTCAGAAGCTCCACTCATTGCCTGCCTTTGTTCCTCTTGCTGAGCAAAGGGGAGTCATTTTTTTTCCCTCTTTTTTCCATCTCTTGGTATTTTAGGCGAAAGGAATGAAGGATTCCTTTTGCTGAAGGGCGAAGAAACGGAGCTGACACTGTGCATTAGCAGAAATGACAGCAATGAAGTTGATCTGCCACAACAACAGGGGTCCCAGTGGTCAGAGGGAATTATGGAAAGGGCAGTTCGTTATTTCCCGTGGTCCAGACAGATTTGCTTCCTTCCCAGTGGCCTTCCGATCCCGAGCAGCTTGATTTTGCTCTGAAATGGATTGTGGCGAAGTCTCAGTTATCAATGCAAATGTGAGGGAAGGAGACGTAGGGCTGATAGAAAGCAGCAGAGAATCCAAACATCGTTGGACGTGACTTTGGAGGGAAGCCTGTATGTGTGATCCAGTGGAGGCCACGTCCAGCGGAGACACTCGGTCTTCCTTTGAAGCTTGGATGAGCCCCCTTCCCAGCTTGTCTTCACTGTTAGCGTCCAGGGGTGCTGCCGGGAAGGGAGCAGGGGTGGCTTCAAGGCATAAACAAGGAGAGCTTACTGTAAAGGATTTTCTCTTAGATGCCACGTATAAAAGAAATTGCAAATTGATTGTCTGGTCCTCTACAATAAGAAGGCTCTCCTTGTCCGTATCCTCTCCTTTTCTCCCCCCTTTTCAACTGGCTAGGAATAAAATGGGGAGAAAAACCCTGGGAGGCCTGGTTTTGAAGTGGTAGCTTGAGAGCATTTCTCTGAGCGAGCACTTGCGATGGGAAGTCATTGCTATAGTAACCTGAAGCTCTGGGCACCCACGTTGCTAGGCGATGGGATGCTTTAGACTTAAGTGAATACTCAGAGCTACTAAAATCAATAGGTCTGGCTTCTAGCCCTGTTGCAGGACATCACTTTATTATTTTATTTATTTTATTTATTTATTTATTTATTTTTTTGAAAACAAAGGAAAGCAGTGGCTCCCAAGGGAGTAAAAATACAGTGCTTTCTGATGAGGAAGGTGGGGTGGGTTGAGAATGTGATTGAAAGACGGAGGAAGGAAGCAGTAAAATGAAAAAGGGAAAGCCCGATGCACAAGTGAGCAAAAAAGAAAGGAAGCAAGGAAACCTTTGCTAATAAAGGAAGAGGATTACAAAGGAGTAGAAACCAAAGAAAGGCCAACCCCATAGACCACATTAGAAAATGGAATTTCTTCAGAGGAAGAGTTGTGAGGGTCTTGGAGATGATTTACAGTTGTGTGTGCCAGTACACGTAGCTTTTTATATAGCACTGAAGTACACCTGAGATCCTTAAACACAGAATAAACTGACAAAATTAAGACAAAGGCATAAAGCAAGCGTGGGGGCCAAACCACTCCCCCCTTTGTTCTTTTCTCATATGAAAAAGACAGTGTAACTGCGACATTAGACAAAATTCGTCTTTATGTCACGCATATCCTCCCCCAGAATAGTCTCCCCGTTACACCCATCACGTACGTGCGTTATTCCGCACCGTTGTTGTCATGGTCGCACGCTTTTCTGTGTTGCCCTATTTTTGTGAACCTTATTCCATTCTCTCTCCATATGGCTGTGTCGTCTCCTGTCATTATCATTTATAGTGGCCGTGGACAATTCCATCTGGATTTATTCAGCTGTCTCCCTTATGTTTGTTCCATTCATTAACAAAGCATACGTGTAGCAAGAATCATGCTAAGCAGTGGGGATCAAAGGCCAGCAAGACCAAAATCTTGCTCCTGGGAAGGTCACAGATAAGCAGGGGCCACACGACCAGTGAGCAAAAGGTTGTAAAGGAACAAGATGAATCACTGATGGTTTTCTTATGCATTTAAAGGAGCTATTTATGTGGCCAAGCAAGGTGGTTTTCTTTTACTATTATTTGCTTCCAATATTTTTTCTATTCTTGCTGTTCTAATTTGGATTGTGTTTTTGCCCTTGTTACAGCAGTTCATTTTTAAAATATTATAACCTTTCCACTTTTTCCCATTGTTTCAAAATTGAGACTGTTCTCATTTTTCCACAGATGTGAAAAATTCTGCTGTATACTCCCTTGTTTTTGCCCTCTACAAGTCGATCTTTCATAATTGTTGTTTTATTTTTGGCATGTTTTTAAACATATGAGATGCAAAGCTAATGTCATTGCCTCTCAGTTAACCTGACAAAATGGATCAAAGAACTCTTGCAGGCTCACTGCGGTTCTTGGGGGACGTGGGGAGTTGGGGGACATCTCCCACGCGGCCCCGCCTCTGGGTTCTCTGCGCCAGTGTCCCACGGCTGCGGGTCTTGAGGCTTCGGAAAACCGGCAAGCGTATGTTTTATGCCTGTGTGCCAAATGCTCAAAAAGCACAAACTTTCAAAGTAAAACAAACTTGACTTCAAGTCCAAGGTTTACCATAAGTCCCAGTTTTGCCACACATTGCAGTCTCCCCATTACATGACTTTTCTTTCCTACAACAACATCCCCCGTTCCTTCATCTGTGATATCTGGAGCAGTAATACTCACTTAGGTAATTTAAGGGGTAACTTAGGAGCTCTGTGAGAACAATGTGCATCTCATCGCCTTCTAGGTTAGTGGCGCTGCCACAGGCCCTAGAAAACCCTCTCTCCCCCTTCTCTCCTGACCTAGAGGTGCACTGTTCAAAACTATGGTCACTCACCATATGTGGCTATCTACATTTTAATTAATTAAAATGAAATAAAAGCTGTTTCTCGGTCGCGGTAGCCACGAGTGACTCTTGTCTGTCACATTGGGTGGCGCACATGGCCACCGTTGCCCTCTTCGTCTGAGCGCATTCTGCCTTAGACGTGGCTCTCGGTCCCTGGCTTCTCAGCGTCACCAGTGAGTGTACCAGTGGTGGCAGCGGCTTGGCAGTTTGTCGCGTTATTTTTATGCTTCCCCACATTCGTGAGGAAGAGCCGAAGCCGGTTGTGGAAGTGTGCGGTGGCCATGCCCTTGGAGCTGGACGGGCCGCAGTGGGGACCGCCAAAGGACTCAGTAGCACCTGTCCCCTTGATCTCAGGAAAGGTCAGAAGATAACATGGTGTGACAAGGCTGTCATGCAGGTGGTTAGAAGGGCCTACATCTGTCCAAATTATGAAACCAAGGCATTTAACTAGGACTGACTGGAACGCATTTGTACAGTTTCTAGAAACATAATGAAAACATGCTTTTTCCCTCCCTTCCCTCCCCCGTCCCCACCCAGGAGAGAGAATACCGTGCCAGGCCTCGACTGGATATCATCCAGCCGCTTCCTGAAACCTGTGAGGAGATCTCTTCGGACGCTCTCACCGTGAGAGGCTTTCAGGAGAATGAGTGCAGAGATTATCATCTAGGTGAGAGCTCAAGGCTCTGGCTCATGTTGTTTCTTACGCTTGTGGGTTTTTTCCCCTTACATGCTGTTAGCACAACCAGGAATTTAAATTGAGGTGCTGGAAGGGTCTTAGAGAATACCTGGGCAGGCCTGTTGTGTTGAGGATGAGGGCACAAGGCTCAGAGCTTGCTTGAGCTCCCACAGAAGGGAGGGGGAGACCAAGGTGAGGGGGCTCCGTGGGCTTGGTTCTTATGTTATATCTCTTGCCCTGTGGAGTGTGACACCCACGGTGACATCAGGCAGCATGGTTCTCCATGGTTGCCAGATGACTCCCAACTGTGTACGTCTGGAAAGCGTGCTCTGGGATGGCAGACAGTCATCTTCCTGTTAGTGACCAAAATGCCTGTCGCCTGGGAGAGTGCCCGGCAGGGACTCAGGGTTCGCTGAGAATTTGTTGAGCGGGTGAATGAATACGCTGGTCACTACTCAGAAGTCAAGGATGAATGGCTGTTATTTGGTCATTGCCAGGCCATCTGTGCTAGAGTGTCATCACATCATCCAAAAATATAGTGATGAAAGTAGAATAGCCTAAGCTTTCTTTTCGAAATGTTCCTGCTTCAAAAGCAATGGATGTTTTTGTTTTTGTTTTTGTTTGTGTTTGTTTCCAGAATATTTTTGGTTCTCATTTTGGCCAAAGGAAAGAAAGAAATACTCTATACGGTTTGAGCTTGCTTGCTTTTTTTTTTTTTCATTTTATTTTTATTTTTTTAATGTTTATTTTTGAGAGAGAGAGGGCACAAGTGAGGGAGGGGCAGAGAGAGAGGGAGACAGAATCGGAAGCAGGCTCCAGGCTCCAAGCTGTCAGCACAGAGCCCAACATGGGGCTCCAGCCCATGAACCATGAGATCATGACCTGAGCCGAAGTTGGACGCTTTACTGACTGAGCCCCCATTTGAGCTTTCTTATACAGAGCCCCTAATCAGTTGAGAAATTAAGAGTATATTCTGGACTTGGCAAAAAGCAAATGTGATTCACAACCGGAAGTGTCCAGTCAAGGCATTTTGCTCAGAGCAAACTCTACTGCACACTTAGCAACCCTTCCAAACAGGTTGTGTAATTGAATTCTGCAGGAAACCCTCGCGACTGGCGTTGTGCACAATGTGCTAAAATGATAGATGATGACCCCGGGGCCTGGGGCATCTGTCATTTATGCTTTAGGTGGCCTTGACCTTGATGAGGAGGAAACATTTATTGCCAACTGTGGGGTGTAATTGTTCTGTAAAAATAGAACAGTGCTGTAAATGGCCATAAATTAAGTTTATATACAGAAGATGAATTCTAACACACAGGTGACACAGAGCATTTTGATCACCATCTTTCAGCCGAGGTCACAATGTTAATGTGTTAAACATAGAATTATAAACTACCTTATTTTTTCAAAGTTTTTTGATATTCCTTCCTTCCCTCCCTTTTTTTTTTCTTTTAAATAATTGTTTGCCTTCAGACAGAGCCAAACAGACTTGCCCAAAGGTAGCCAAGTTTTCTGTTTCCTCTGGAATTGTATAACCTGAGTCCCTTGAAACTGCTGCTGAAGCATCTAATGCCAGGCCACCCACGCTGTTCCTTTCTTGCCTCACCTACAGAGTACTCTGAAGGGGAGTCACTCTTTTATATCGTGAGTCCAAGAGACATTGTCGTAGCCAAGGAACGGGACCAAGATGACCACATTGACTGGCTCCTTGAAAAGAAGAAATATGAGGTAGTTTTGATTTTACTTTCCTGAAAGTATGGTGGCATCTGTAACAGAGGATAAAAGGTTTGTGTAATAAATCTTTCATGTCGGTGAATTAGAACGCCCTAAGTTAAAATAGGTAGGAGGCTGATAACTTTCCAATACTCTTTTCAGAAATGAGGGGAGAAAGGATTACAAGGAGGTTAACTGGTTTCGTTGTTCAGTGGAGGAAGAGGTGTGGTGGAGGGAGCGAGGCACATTAGATGCAGCCTATTCAAGTGTTTCTCCTATGGTTTTTCAAGGAAAATAAAATCGAGCTAGTGTTTCAGAATTGTCTCTTCTGTATGTTAGTGACACCATTCATTTGTGCTAATTTCGTACATAAGATTAAGCTATCAAATCAATACTCACTTGGAATTGTTTGAACTACTTGTTCAGAGATGACGATGATGTCCACCTCACCGAGTCTGGATTCAGACTAATTTGAGTAGAAAAATGTCCCATGATGACTTTTTTTTTTTTTTAAACAAAAAGAAAACCTTTTAACTTTAAAAGCTGTAAAGGTATTATTACGGTTGGCTTAGAGAAACTCTCTGGATGGGCTTACATACTAATAAGCTGAAAACAAACAGACGCGAAATAATCTACTCATTTACTGCTTTAAGTTTGTAACCGCCTGAAAGGATTTGGGGGGGAAATGGTTTTCATTTATAAACTAGCTTGAGTCCCGGCATTGCTACAGAGTTCATACCTCAGTGATTACCATATTGCTTCAGATCCAGCAGTTCCTTAAATAACTTTATGTTTTAGACATTTGTGTTAAAGTCATAATTTTGAACTTCCCAAGATAAAAGTAGGGTGTTTCGAAATCTTAATTGCAGATACACTTAACTGTGTGCATCAAGTTTTTTTGTATCCCACAAAGGAAAAGTGCCCCTTTGTCACCGTACGTCATGCAGATTTAGAATGACAGATGAATTTTTTTGTTTGTTTGAACCCCGGAGATGTTGCTGTATTTTGATTTGTGTCTGAAATGTGATTCCAATATCCTAATGTGGAAATGCATTCAAATGGAAATAAGAGAAGTCTTCATTTTGGTTGACTGCTTCTGTTGGAGTTTGAATGCAGTGAGGTTCATTCAACCATAACATTAAAAATGCCCATGCTTGAAGCAAAAGCCATGGGAAAATGGGGCTTTATTTATGTAGTCTAGAACTTTAAAACATAATAAATATAGTGTTTATAACCTCTTCTTTCCCACTCTCTTCCATTTTCCCTCCCTTCTTTTCTGCTCCCTTTATCGTACTTTTGTAAATGTAGGAAGCTTTGATGGCAGCTGAAATCAGCCAGAAGAACATTAAAAGACATAAGATTCTAGTAAGTGTGTAATTTTATTATTTGAAACATAACTTTACCTTTTGATAAGTTATAATGAGACTGAAAGTAATTTGAAAAGAACAGGTTTTTTCCTACCTTTTAGAGACTTTATTTCAGACCTTCCAATCTGCAAGGTCAAAATATTTCATTTTATTGAATCAGTGTCTGCTTGTAACCAAGAGGCTTGACTACCTGCTAGGAGGCTGTTTTGGGTAATTTGGAAACTGGATTTGTGACATACACTTTAAATACAAAACTTTCCCATTGTGTGCGGGGTAAGTTTTCTTTGCATTATCCCAAAATGTATCCAGAGTAGTTTCATAATGCCAGATTGCCTCAGTGTCTCCATAATAAGAGTCATATGTGTCATGGAGACGAATCTAGGACCTCGGATACAATTTTCAGTGCATTTTGGACTATGGAAAAATACGGTGACTGAAAGCCCATTTCTTTGCTAATTGTGACAGTGAATGTGCAGATGGAAAGAGTGTGAAGGGTCTTTAGAGATCAGCCAATGCAGGACCATTGTTCACAGATGAAAACTGGAAACCTAGTGGTCTTTTTTTTTTATGTTTATTTTTGAGAGAGAGAGTACAGGTGGGGGAGGGGCAGAGAGAGGGTAGGACACAGAATCTGCAGCAGGCTCCAGGCTCCCAGCTGTCTGCACAGAGCCCGACGCGGGGCTCGAACTCACAAACTGTGAGAGCATGACCTGAGCTGAGGTTGGACGCTTGACCGACTGAGCCACCCAGGCATCCCTTTTATTAAAATTGATTTCCATGTTGGGGCGCCTGGGTGGCTCAGTCGGTCGAGAGGCCGACTTCGGCTCAGGTCATGATCTCATGGTCCATGAGTTCGAGCCCCGCGTCGGACTCTGTGCTGACAGCTCAGAGCCTGGAGCCTGTTTCAGATTCTGTCTCCCTCTCTCTGACCCTCCCCCGTTCATGCTCTGTCTCTCTCTGTCTCAAAAATAAATAAACGTTAAAAAAAAAATTTATAAAAAAAAATTGATTTCCATGTTTATTTACATCTCGTATACTTTTCCCCCCACAATAAAAATCACCTAGGGGCACCTGGTGAAAATAGAAACACAGATGCATTTAAACATGGAAGGAAATGAGCATAATTACGTACGGCACACTAAGGTGTATAAAACAGATTCTAAGCAGTAGTGTGCCAGCAGGACCCTAAGGTCATGGCCTGCTCAGGAACTGAGGCTCACCTTCCCAGTTTTTCCAGTTAATTATGGAATTCCTTCATTTCATTTTCCCTAGGACATTGGCTTGGCATATATAAACCACCTGGTGGAGAAAGGAGAGTATGACATAGCAGCACGGTAATAATGATATCTTTACAATTATTTGTTAGTATAAGTAGAAGAAAGAAACGTTTACAGTAAAATAAGCCGTTCTCTGAGGTTGGCATTTTTTAGATCTTTCTTGCAGGGGTAATTTTTGAGTATTAGCGGCCTTAACTGCAGCCTGGCTTTGTTACTTACCCACCTACTGTCTTCATTTTCACCAAACAAGGGATTTAATGAGAAGGATGTGAAAAGCATGAAGCGTGTGAGAGTTTACCCTTTTTATAAGCTAACAAGTTAGCACATCGGTTTCACGGTTGCTGGCAGAAGACGTGACTAGTGGGTCGGAGACGCAGGCCTGCCTCAGTAGTAGCCGTAGCCGGAGTGTCCACATTTGTGCCACATCCCACAGCCCCAGTTCCTACGGAAGGCCGCCGGGTGGCACTGCGCAGGCCATCGGTCGTGTTACAGGAGAGGGACCCTGAGCTTAGGGCATCTGATTCTTTCATAATGAGCAGTAATCCTGCCTGCCCTTAGCTTCAGAGGAACACGGTATTTTTATCATCACCAACCTGCCCTCGGCTCTGGAGGGAAACACTATCTGTGTCTCTCGTTTCCGGGGCTGTTCACTCTACAGACATCCTTGAGAAGGCATTCAGTACCACTGCCTATAATTCAAGGAGAGGGGTCTCCCAATAAGACGGTGGCAATTAAACAGAACTGACCAGATTTCAGGCTTCAGGTTTGCAAGAACACAAATGTTGTATAGTGATTGTGTGGGTGTGTGTGGGTGTGGCTCCCTCTGGAGCTTCAGGGTGCTCGCCTGCGGGACTGCACAGCAGCTTGGACACCTAGCCTTGAGGCCTACCTATTACTTTCTGAGATTTAGGGAAACGTGGTTTTTTTGCAGCATAAATTAAGTTTTTATTCGTATATAAATATTTCTCCAGATGATATACAATGATAGCCTTCCAATTTTCTGAAGTCTGATTTTGTAGTCTGTTATTTCAAGCCATTCAAGAAGTGGTTTAAATTGGTACTTTTGGGTATGGTGACATTTCTTCAAGGCCCCAAACCTGCTGGTTCCCAAACCAGCAGTGCTCATCTGGCTTAGTAGGAAACCCAGAACGGGATAATCATTGGGAAAACTCCTACAACTCCTAATCGTAGTCTTCTGAAAGGGACTCCTCTTTATTTCTAAGTATTTCATATCCATTTTCATGATTTCCGTCAACCTTGTATATGCAGGCAAGTGGTTGTCTAGTAATACCTTTATGTTCTTTGGCACTTGAGATAGAAATTTGTCACAACTCTGGGATGAGAGATTTATCTAAACCAATAGAGGAAATGTATTACTTATTCTTTTTTTTTTTTTTTTCTTTTTTTCTTTTTCTCTTTTTCCTTTCTCCCTGGGATGTTTTGACTGCCAGCAAATGCCAGAAAATTCTTGGGAAAAATGCAGCACTCTGGGAATATGAAGTTTATAAATTTAAAGAAATTGGACAGCTTAAGGTAAGCTAGCCTTATTTTTAACTCTTAATTTTTGTATGTAGGATATTAATATTGAGATGGAAATAAAATGAAGACCATAGTAATCAGTTTCTTCCTGGGAAGTGAGTGTTACCTCAGCTAGGAAGAAACATCAGAACATAAATCTGGTTTATATTTCATGTGTATAAAACATATACTTATGTGTTATACCTTACATCACTCCAATTCTCTCTGTGTTTAGATGAAGTGTTTAATGTCCTTTCTAATGAATACGGAAAGCAGGTATAGTCTCATCCTGCAGATTGTAAAAACATGAGTCGTTTTTCAAATGCACTGAAGAATTAATGTACTTTTCAAATAATATTTTATTTGTTGGAAGACAGATGAAAAGTTTGACCATGTAACTATAACACGTAATTCAGTATTTCATGTCTTTACCTTCTTTTTTTCTTTTCCAAGTTCTTATTAATTTCCAGTTAGTTAATATACAGTGTAATATTAGTTTCGGGTGTAAAATTTAGTGATTAGCACTTACATACAACACCCAGTGCCCCTCATGCTTGTTGATGTGATAAGTGCCCTCCTGAATGCCCATCACCCATTTAATCCATCCCACACCCACCTCCCTCCAGCAACCCTCAGTCTATTCTCTGTAGTTAAGAGTGTCTTATAGTTCGCTTCTCTTTTTTTTACCTCTTCCCCTACGTTCACATCTGTTTTATTTCTTAAATTCCACATATGAGTGACATCATATGGTATTGGTCTTTCTCGGACTTATTTTGTTTAGCATAATACATTCTAGCTCCATCCATGTCATTGCAGATGGCAAGATTTCATTCTTTTTTATGGTTGAGTAATATTCCACCTTCTTTATCCATTTATCAGCCGATGGACATTTGGGCTCTTTCCATAATTTGGCTGTGGTTGATATTGCTGCTATCATTGCTATCCGTGTATCCCTTCAAATCAGTAATTTTGTATCCTTTGGATAAATACCTACTAGTACAGTTGTTGGATCGCAGGTAGGGTACTTCTATTTTTAACTTTTTGAGGAGCCTCCATACTCTCTTCCAGAGTGGCTGCACCAGTTTGTATTCCCACCAACAGTGTAAGAAGCTTCCCTTTTCTCTGCATCCTCGCCAACATCTGTTGTTGCTGGAGTTGTTAATTTTAGCCATTTGACAGGTGTGAGTTGATAACCTCATCGTAGTTTTGATTTGTATTCCCTTGATGATTAGTGATGTCGAGCATCTTCTCATTTGTCTGTTAGCCATTTGTATGTCTTCTTTGGAAAAATGTCTGTTCATGTCTTCTGCCCATTTTTTAAGTAGATTATTGGTTTTTTGGATGTTCAGTTTTATAAGTTCTTTATATATTTTAGATGCTAACCCTTTATCTGATAGGTCATTTGCAAATATTTTCTCCCATTCTGAAGATTACCTTTTAGTTTTGTTGATTGTTTCCTTTGAAGGAAACTATTTACCTTTCAATTTATTGCACAACATCCAGATTAAATAATATTGTTATGTTTGTTTAAAACATTTAATTTTTTCCCCAATATTTGTGAACCTTCTCTTAGAGTTATGAATATGTTCTTAAAAATTTCTAGTTATAGGGTGCCTGGGTGGCTCAGCCAACTCTTGAATTCATCTCAGGTCATGATCCCAGGGTTGTGGGATCATGCCCTGTGTCAGGCTCCACACTGAACACTGAGTGTGGAATCTGCTTGAGAGTCTCTCTCCCTCTCTCCCTCCCACCCTCCCCCCGCCTTCTTTCTCTCCTCCTTCTCCTCCTCCTCTGTCCCTCTCCTCCACTAGTGCTCTCTCTCTCAAAAAATTTTTTAAAAACTTAAAAAAAAAAATTCCCAGTTGCTCAGGCTGCCTGCCCTGTGACATCTGCACTTTTGCCCACATGTTGTTCTTCTTCCCCCAGGGACACTTCTTGTCTTGTTCACTGGGCTGCTCCTGGAGGATCTTATCCAGTCCTGTGGCCATGTGTACGCTGATGGCTCCATAACCCAAACCTCTCTTTTAAATTCAGTGTCTGTCCTGGAAACGCGTGATGGCCATTTTTACTTTCATGAACTGTTGATAACAATCACTCAGATGAACATGAATGCATTGCTTTCCCAAATTTGGTCCTCCCTCTCTCAGTCTGTATCTGTGACTTCACGATACACCCATCCCTCCATGCTTTATGGCTCACAGCCGCTGCCCTGATGAGAACATCTGAGCTGCCTCCCGATTCTGTTTAATCTGTGGCTCTGTCTTACCTTGTCAGCACCTCTCTTCCCCTCCACTGCTGCTGCCTTGACTCTCGTCTGTGCCATTGCAGGGGCCTTCTGACAGACGGACGAACAGCCCTACCCAGGGCTAGCAGTTTAAAAATTAAATCTGTTCTTCTCCCTGCCCTTCTGCTTGAAGTATAAAATCCAAATTGCTTTCATTGCCTCACTTCCCCTTTCTCTCCAGATATAGCTCACTTCTGTGACCCGTGTCCCACGTCTCTGAGCCCCTCTGGTCTCCCTGAACACAGTGCACATCCATGGCTCCATGCTATTCCCTCTGCCCTGCCCCATCTTTCTTTTCCTGATGGACTCCTGGTGTCCATTGCATTTGCCTCAGTATATAGGCTCCACCCCTGCTCACCCAGCACCTTGTGAACCCCTTTCTTAGAACACTTAGCACACAGGCTTGCAGTTGGCTGTTTAGATGTGTGCATGCCATCCCTCTGAGGCTTTGAGCCCCTTAGGATGGTGACTCTAGGTCTGTGTCCCCAGGACAGAGTGTGGTGATGAGTACATAGTGCACTGCAGGGTCATTTAACAGTGTTTGGAAATTCAGCACTCAACACAGCACTCAAATGGCTAAAGAACGCAAGGTGTGTTGTTTTCCCTTAATTTCAAATGATGATTATAAGTTTTTAAAGAGTGATAGATTCCATTTTAAGGAAAAAAATAGGGATAGGTGACCTGTAACTCCTTGATTACTTAAGGTAAAGCTTTTATTTCTGTGACATTCTTCCTCCTATTATTTAGAAGTATCAGGAAGAAGAGCGAGAGAAAGTTTAACCTGAGGCAGTTTTTTATTCATCATTCATACATATGTACATGTCATAGATACTTTTGAATATATATTGTAATGTGTTGTAAGAATTTATTTGAATTTTTTTTCATAATAATTTTCCAAAGTACTCTGTTGCCATACATTTAAAAAAAAACTTTTTTTTATGATTGTTTACCTTTGAGAGAGAGAGACACACACACACACACACACACACAGAATGAGAACAGGGCAGAGAGATAGGGAAACAGAGTCCAAAGCAGGCTCCAGTCTCTGAGCCATCAGCACAGAGCCTGATGCGAGACTCAAACTCAGGAACCATGAGATCCTGACCTGAGCTGAAGTTAGATGCTTAACCGACTGAGCCACCCAGGCACCCCATCTGTTGCCTTACATTTTTAAAAGTAAAAATACACAGATGGTCTCCTACTTACAGTAGTTTAACTTCTGGTTTTTCAACTTTACATTGGTGCAAAAGTGACACACAGTAGAAACTGTACTTTGGATTCGGATTTTTTCTTGGGCTTGTGATACATGGGACAAGCCTCTGTCACACTGCCGGGCACGGCAGCCGAGGGGAACTCCCGATTAGGTCCACTGCACCATCACCTGGGTCAGCAGCCCATACGCTCACAACCATTCTCTACCCACACAGCCATTCTGTTCTTCATTTTCAGTACAATACTTGGTAAACTAAGAGATATTCAATGCTTTCTAACAAAAGCAGGCCGTGTGCTTTTATTTTTAGAGGATTTTGCCCAACTGTTGGCTAATGTAAGTGATGTGAGCACATCTAAGGTACACTCGGCTAAGCTGTGATGTTCGGTAGGGGGGTACTTTAAAAGCATTTCTGACTTAAAATATTCTCAATTTATGATGGTTTTATCAACATAACCCTATGATAGGTGGCAAAAGATCTCTGTACGTTTACATTTTCTACATAATTGGAGTATGGTTTCGTTTTGTCCCTTCTGAAAAGATTTTTTTCCTTTTCCTTCCTTAGGCTATTAGTCCTTACTTGCCAAGGGGAGACCCAGTTCTGAAACCACTCATCTATGAAATGATCTTACATGAATTTTTGGAAAGTGATTATGAGGTACGGCCATTCTGACACGGTCATAGTTACTTTCTCTCAATGGGAAAGTGGTAAGAAATCTAGAAAAGTAATACAGGGGAGCAGGGGGTTGAAAGGGAGCAGATTTGCGGGTCATGTGTGATAGATAAAGCCGAGGTGAGACCCTGATGCCCACTCGTGTCTGCGTGTCTGCATAGACCGTGAAAATCTCTAGTCTGCATACATTGTGACCAGTTCTTCTGTTCCTTTATAATTTCCTACAGCTAATTCCTTTGGCTCTTTGAAAGGGCTAAAGAAAAAGGACTAAGTACTGTTTGGTGATTTTGTACACAGAAGAGCAGCCACCCATTGATGCTGGAGTCTCAGAACTAAGTTTGCCAAAGGCAGAATGAAGAGAAACCGGGGGGGGGGGGGGGGTGGTCAGGCGCGGTGTGCAGGAATGGGGAAGGAGATTGGAAAAGATCTGTTTGCTTATTGATGGCGGGGAAAGGCACCATCTGCAGCTCCTCGTAAAGTTCCAAGAGCCTAACCCAGTGATAGGTGTTTGTTTTTGGTGCCTCGTAGTATGCTACCAGCTGTCCCTGCCATCTTGTATCTTGGTGTTATGTTTTAAAAGATAAGGAGGACTTTATGTGCACCAGAACTTGAGGTGGCTTCCAAAAAGGTTCATACATGGAGGAGGTGAGCAGACTGGAGTGCCTGGCTTCTGAGTGCCTTGTTAGGATCCTTTTTTACCAATAACAGATTGAATTTAAGGAAGGTCCCATGGCAAACACTACTACATTTTAACTCTGATGTGAATTTTAGATCTTAAGGTCTACAGGGCCCCTTAAAATAGCGATCCCGGGGGCGCCTGGGTGGCTCAGTCGGTTAAGCGGCCGACTTCAGCTCAGGTCACGATCTCGCGGTCCGTGAGTTCGAGCCCCGCGTCGGGCTCTGGGCTGACCGCTCAGAGCCTGGAGCCTGTTTCAGATTCTGTGTCTCCCTCTCTCTCTGCCCCTCCCCCGTTCATGCTTTGTCTCTCTCTGTCTCAAAAATAAATAAAACGTTAAAAAAAAAAAATTAAAAAAACAAATAGTGATCCCGTATGCGGATAACACAGGTATGTGGTCAGTTACTTTCCGCTAGGTGTTCCTGGATATGAAAGATTCAAGCAGCCTGAGGCACATGCGATCTGTATTGTTCCCTTGCTTTTACAGCATGGATCTACTCCTTTCTAGATCTGCAGATGTAGCTCTCCTAGAAGAGTTTATGGTAATAGTTTCTGTCATTTATGTTGGGTGCCAGCTGATGTAGGCTAGAGGCATGGTTCCTATTCATTTCCCATTCCGTTCAGTTCAACAGAGCTTTATATAGAAACATCCATGGCCTAGAACTGCGCTGAGTACTCGGTTGGATCCAAGAGAAATTTAAAAAACACAGTCCTATCTTCAGTAGATTTACAGGCTGAGGGTGGAGACCACCTCGGTAAGCTTTAAGCAACTGGACTGTAAGTGACACAGGGCAGAGCGATATGTTCTATACAAGATCTGATGAGAGACCATTATAGACCATTATTGGCCATAGTTATTGGAAAAGATTTCTTCAGTGAATAAAGACTTGTAATGGACTTCTGTTTCTTTCCAGTATGTTCTGAGTAGAGAGAGTGGCTGTCATAAATATTCCATCTTTGTACATCTTCCCAAAAGAGAATTATGAGTGTCCTATAAAAATGATGGAGAAAAATATGAATTTTATTGAGAAATACTGAAGCTTAGTATATCTACCCTCTTTTTAAAATAATGTAATTTAACCATGGAAACCACAATTTTATTATTTTTATGATTGTGTTACAGTTCTTTCACATGATTCAACTCTTTTTCAAGAAATGGTCTTAAATTCTGTATCCTTAAACCTATCCTATTGATTCATGTCTGGAAGTCTATTGACTGAGACAAAAAGAAACAAGCATGACTTAAGCTTAGATTTCGTGGGTATTTTTTCCTGAATAATCAGGGTGTCTGCCTGGTCAGCCCTGTTAAGAAGGGTCTACATAATTTATTGTCACTGTCATAAGCTCTTATAAATTGTCTACCTTCCCTCAATCTTAATTTCATGTTTAATTTTGAATTAAATTGTCACAGAATTGACCAGGGAACAGTGTTCTATAACAACACTTTTGATCATGTGTTATGTGGATGAAAATTTTGTGTCACTAAACAGCAGTAAAGATCAGATTGAAAACAAAAAACAGCTGTCTACCTCTCTGGAATATTGACTTCTCAGTTTTCTTCCTAAATGAAGATATGAAGTGGCTGTATTTACTTGGAGGTAGTGACGCCTCATGGCTTGTTTCTATGGGGTACAACCTAGCAGAATTATTTTATTATTTAAAAAAAATTTTTTTAAACATTTATTCATTTTTGAGAGACAGAGACAGCATGAGCGGGGGAGAGGCAGAGAGAGAGAGAGAGAGAGAGAGACAGACAGACAGACACATGGAAGCCGAAGCAGGCTCCGAGCTCTGTGCTGTCAGCACAGAGCCCGACGCGGGGCTCGAACCCAGACACAATGAGATCATGACATGAGCTGCAGTTGGATGCTTAACGGACTAAGCCACCCACCCAGGCGCCCCATAGCAGAATTATTTTATGAGTACCATGGGCTAGCCAATTGTGCCACTAGAGCTCCATAGTGAGTTAAACTTTGTTTCATAATACTGATGACAAATGTATAAGCTTATTAAAAGTAGGACAACTGCTCTGGCATTTCATTTAATGAACACTGTATAACCTCGTACTTAACTCTGATGGGCACTGAGGTGCTCTCTCACTCTCCCCACTCGATCAGAACAGCCCCCTGATAACCGTGTCCTCTGATTAATCGTAAAGGCCACAGGGTTGATTGCATCAGTATTTCTTAGCACATCTGTTCGAGGGTGCACGGAGCCAGGTAAGCAGAGAAAAGCCTAATGTGAAATGTGATAAGTGTTTATTTCAGTTTATTTAGGAGTCATCATGTTTTTGTCACACAGTGTGACCGGTCATTTTGTCTTATTTTGTGTGAGAAGTTGTCAGTGCTGCAAGACTGTCACATGAAAGGGGAGAAGAGAAAATGGAGCCAAGCCCTTCCCAAATAGTATTATTCCTGGTCTCAGGGCTACTGAGAGCCACCAGTGTTTGGGTGGGAATCTTTTCAGATTTTTTTTTTTTTTATTTTACAAATTATGTGGTCTTAAAACAGAAACTTGATCCAAAGTATCATTTTGGCTCGAAGAACATTTTAATATTCTGATTTAATGATTTTATCCGATGTAACATCTTTACTTAAGTACACCTCTCCCCAAACCTCTCAAGTCAAACAGCAATCGCGCTTTTATGTGCCAAGGTTGCAGTTTGAATGGAAAACGTGTTGCCTATTGTTTTGGTCTCTTGCCATCCTTCCCGGGTTAGTTAGGTAGGACTTTAATGGAGACTGTGATCTTGATTCTTCGGGATTTTCTTTGTAGCAAATCTTGGTACTTTACAGAAGCAAATTCCACCACACTATTTTCATTTCTACATCTCACTTAAGTGGGGCTCCTGGGCGGCCCAGTAGGCTAATCGTCCAACTCTTGATTGCGGTTCAGGTTATGATCTCACAGTTCGTGAGATCGAGCCCCACATCGGGCTCTGTGCTGACCACGCGAAGCCTGCCTGGGATTTTCTCTCTCCCTCTCTCTTTGCCCCTCCCTCGCTCGTGCTCTCTCTTTCTCTCTCTCAAAAATAAACAAACATTAAAATGAATGAATGTCACTTAACTAAATTCATAGTAGTTTATTAAAGGATTAGTTGAGATACTTAATATTAATTATATCTTTTTCAATAACATGAAGATTTTTACTTCCCTTTGCTGTCTTGAATACATCTAAGGTTTTTCTCTACAAGCTGTCAAGGATCAGTAAGCAAACTGCTCTGCCATAGTTTTGAGTTACAAAACCTGAGCACTGAAGTCAGGAATGGGAGGGCAAAGAATGCCCAGGATCCTACTGGCCAATAACCAAACGTAGGAGGGAAACAGGATCCAATCAGAAGATCTGGGGTTTTCTACGAGAACCACAAAATGTGAGATCCAGCTAGGGGCTAGGACTTGAGCCAAAGTCCCAAATCCCCTACACAGAACTAGGTTTAGGGGCAAGATGGAAAGAGGACAAAGATGGTGTCTTGCTGATGGTGGGGCGCCGGTGACTCTGCTGTGGGAACAAGCCACCGTGTGTGGCACTGCCAGCTGCACAGGACACCTGTGTGACCAGTGCACACGAGGCCAGACACAGCGGGCACAGAAGGCGGGGAGGAAAGTAGCCAACTGGGGCAGCATCTTCAAGATGTTGAGAATGTCATCTAGAGTTACAGTTTGTCCAGAGTGAGGTTAGAGCAAAGCAAACCTAAGCTCCGTGTGTGCGGCATCGCGTTATTGGACACCTGGGGGGCTGCCTTACTTGTGCGGAACTGGATGGCACTACCTCTTCCAGAAACGGTAAGTGGAGATTAGTGGGCAGTAATTGTCTGCCTCCCTCACTGCCCCCAAACCCAGAGCCTGAGAATTGGTGATATATTCATGAACCAAAGTTTTGCTTGTTTGTTTGTCTGTTTTATTTTAGGGAGAGAGCATGTGAGTAGGGGAGAGGGGCAGAGAGAGGGAGAGGGAGGAAGGGAATCTTAAGCAAGTTCCAGACTCGGTGCAGAGCCTGATGCAGGGCTCAGTCCCATGACCCTGGGATCGTGACCTGAGCCAAAATCAAGAGTTGGACACTCAACCGACTACGCCATGCAGGCGCCCCTGGACCAGAGTTTTGATCATAAAATTATTCTGTCTGTTTACATGAATACTTTTAGGCATCGTTTAAACCTTTTGGATTGTTACTCTGTGTATATAGAGTGTTCTTCTGTTCTCTCCCCCTTGATTAGGGTTTTGCCACTCTGATCCGAGAATGGCCTGGAGATCTGTACAATAATTCAGTAATTGTTCAAGCAGTTCGGGATCACCTGAAGAAAGATAGTCAGAATAGGACCCTTCTCAAAACCCTGGCAGAACTGTGAGTACAATTTAGTGCTGCTTTTTCCAATTCAGTCCACATGAGGAGTTTTTCATATTTTAGATCTAGCGCACTCTGGATGGGGAGGACGCAGAAGAGGGAGCCTTTTGTACCATTTTCCTACATTCGGTCTTAGTAAAGTCCTTTCATAAACCTCCGGTGCACAGCTAGCAGGTGAGGAAAACATGTGAAACTGTACAAATGTAATGCAGTCTGTTTCCCTGAGGAGAGGGGACCCTCGTCAGCAGCTCCACGTAGAGGCAGTGGTTCCGGAAGGGAAGAATGCCAGGTCTTAGATTCCAGAAGAAAATCGGTTTCCCAGGCAGGCTCTGGATTCTGTCACTCTTGGATCTGCGTGTCAGTTAATCTCTCAAACGTCAGCCTCCTTCTCTGTAAGATGGATACATTCCTAATGGGATGATTTAAAAGCTTGAAGGAGAAGTCATAATTAAGAACTAATTAAGCACAGTGCCTGGCACTGAGTCAGAGCCTAGAAAATGGAAGCTTGGTTAATATTTTTCATATTTGTTGGGCACTTCAGGTGAGCTGGGCTTTCTTCTGTATGCCTGGGACACGAGGATAGGTAAGACACAGTCCTGCCTTGGGGCAGGTCTGGTCTAGTGAAAAGAGAAGCATACCGCAGGTCACCTCAGGAACCCTGTTCCTGTGTCAGCCTCTCCTGAGCATCCCTACCACCTCAGGCCACCCCTCCCTCATCTTCTTGTGTCTTTTGCCAAGACGAAGAAAGTGCACCAAAATGGCTTAGAGTTCAGGGGCGCCTGGGTGGCTCAGTCAGTTAAAGTGTCCAACTTCAGCCCAGGTCATGATCTTGCAGTCTGTGAATCTGAGCCCCGCGTTGTGCTTTGTGCTGACAGCTCAGAGCCTGGAGCCTGCTTCAGACTCTGTGTCTCCCTGTCTCTTTGCCCCTCCCCCATGCATGCTCTGTCTGTCTTTGTCTCTCAAAAATGAATAAATGTTAAATATTTTTAAAATAATAATTGTTAAAAAAAATTTTTTTTTATGTTTATTTATTTTTGAGAGAGAGACAAAGTGTGAGCAGGGGAGGGGCATAGAGATTGGGAGACACAGAATCCGAAGCAGGCTCCAGGCTTTGAGCCATCAGCACAGAGCCTGATGCGGGGCTCGAACTAACCGGCCACGAGATCATAACCTGAGCCAAGGCTGGATGCTTAACTGACTGAGCCACCCAGGCACCCCATAATAATTTTTAACGAATAATGGACAATTTAGGTTCAGTTGGTTTTAAGGAGCTGGCTTCAGAATTAATGTGAAAAACAGTGTTTCAATAAAAAAAACACGTGTCAGTTCTATAAGCTCCCCTTACAGAAAAGCTTTTGGGATAGAATCCATTTGCCAGCTGAACACTGCTTTAAAAAATTGGAACTGAATTTTTTTATTACTGGAATAAGAATTCCCTTTGTTTTGGATCATACTTTCTTTGCCTGGTATATGGACTTTTACGAAAAATTTTTGAAAATTTCTATAAAAGAAAATGTTTAGTACTTGACCATTGTAAATTCCCTGAGGTTTGGCGAAATGGGAAGCAAGGTTCTGAAAAAGAAGTTCTTACTGGTCACATATAGTTAAATCCCAAAGAATAGTCTTCCAAATAAAGTGGACTTTTCTATTTAAACAAATTTTTCAGTTTTTCGTATTGCAAAACATGATTTGTATATGTGTATGTGTGTGTTTAATTGAAGTGTTGATGAACATTAATGTAAAAAATTTTGTATTACCAGGTACACCTATGACAAAAATTATGGCAATGCTCTGGAAATATACTTAACATTAAGACATAAGGATGTTTTCCAATTGATCCACAAGCATAATCTTTTCAGTTCTATCAAGGATAAAATTGTTTTATTGATGGATTTTGATTCTGAGGTAATGCATTTCTTATTTTAATACTGATCAATTATTTTTACTCTTCTAAAGTTTTAATAATTGGACACCTGTTCAAATGCTGGAGAAGGTAATAAATCAAGTAGCTTGGCTGTATAATCATGTTCAGAACACTGATCCTCACTAGATGTTCAGCTGTATATATATATTTTTTTGAAGCTTATGTATTTCGAAGGAGAGAAAGAGCATGTATGTGCGCAGGGGAGGGGCAGAGAGAGAGAGGAAGAGAGAGAATCCCAAGCAGGCTTGATCTCACAAACCTTGGGGTCATGACCTGAGCCGAGATTAAGAGATGCTTAACCGACTAAGCCACCCAGGTGCCCCTAGATGTTAAGCTGTTTTAGTACTTGGGATTCAGGAATCCTTTACTTGATGTGGTTATTCTGCAAAAGCAATCATAATCTCATGTGGAACTTGGAAAATTGTGTGTGTGTGAAGTAATTGTTTCGTCAATTCACATAATTCATAGAAACAGAGAAACTAGCCATACGCTCTGGCTCATTCACCTCTCTTAATTGTATGTTCCAGAATTAAAATTTTAGGTGAACTTCTGTTTTGATCCATTTATTGTGATTTTATTCGTTGGCATTCACAGATTCGGCATGTGGCGTTTCCACTGGGTCAGACGTGGAGGATGTGTTATTTTATTGCATGACAAATTTGAACAGTGGATTTCTTGACCATTGAGGGCACCCAGACTCCACAGCTCACAGTGGCCTGTGTGTGTATGTGTGTGTGTGTGCATGCACGCACGTGTGTGTAACATAGAAAGCTAATCACAAGTAACCATGATGGACGTAAAGTTCATAGAACACAGTTCCTCATTCAGAAAATTGAAACTTTAGCTGAAGAGTAGAACCCGTAAGGCTCCAAAAGAATTAAACTGACTTTTTTATTTTATTGCATTAAAGGATGTTCTGCACTATATTATGTATATACGTATACATGTATATTATGTACATACTATGCTAATGCTACAGATAGTCGTCATAAACTTAAATAGAAGCTAAATCCACTTTTTTTTTTCCCTGAAAGATGCTTTTCACCCTTTTTTTGTACTGAATGGTTCAAGTCCTTCGGGACTGCCGATGTAAAAAGAATGAGTGCAGTTCTGAAGAAGTTCAGGGGCAGAGGGGCTGCTTCTCTGGCATAAGATGATTAAGAGGTTGAAGTGCTTATATAAAAATTAATTACATTTCCCCTTATCTGTTCTCCCCTTATTCCTACCCCCCATCCCCGCCATGTGTCTCCAGAGCCGAGTTTGACATGTGTAGCTGTTCAGGAGTATGTGTAGCTGTTCAAGAGTATGAACCAAAGTTGAGGAATCAGAGTTTTCTAATTAGAAGATGCCTTAAGGATAATCTCTACCATCGTCACATTTTAGAGGGGAAACCAGTGGAGTGGGTAGGTAGGCAGCAGCAGACTCAAGAGCAGGACCCGGGCTCAGGTATCACGAATGACACTCCGTCTGATGGGCTGTCTTCTCACTCCCTGTTGTTACAGAGACAGTCTCATGTGTGTTTCATGAATGTTAAAGGTCAATAAAGTAAATCTTGAAAGTATTTGTATCTGTATGAGACTCCAGGTATCTAATTGTTTTCCTGGCTCTCAGCCTCTTCTCCACATAAGACCAGCCCCTTACACCTGTGAAACCCATAGAGGGTCTCAGTGAAGGTTCAGGCGGCAGGAAGCGAAGCTCACTTTTGTGGTCCTGGGAACAGTACGCTTTCCGTAGCTAGCAAGAGTGACAGGAGTGACGGAGGCTAGAATATGTGTAGACGAGATGTTTGGTGTTTGGTGAGTTGTAGCAGGACGGTGTTTTAGTGGTGTGCTAAACGTGCAGTCCTCAGATTGAGACACATTAAAATACGTTCATTTACAAGTATCTCCCTTAAGGGCTGTTATAATGCAAAGGAACCCGTATGTGTGGAAAAGAAACCCTCCACCGTGAACTGACAGCATGCAAGGTACACTGTATTCAGTGTCCTCTTAACACAGCACGTGTCAATGACTGTGGCTACTTTTTTTTGTTTTATTTCAGAAAGCCGTTGACATGCTTTTGGACAATGAAGATAAAATTTCAGTGAGTGTCTTTTGTTTTCATATGTGTTGCCAGATGAGTGCCTGAGAGCACCCTAGCCATAAGGAAGAGAGATGTTTATCAGACAATCTTGCAGCTATGTTTGTGTCCCCCTGTAACTCCATGTTTAAAAATTCCTTTTCTCTCTAGATTAAAAAGGTGGTGGAAGAATTAGAAGACAGACCAGAGTTGCAACACGTGGTGAGCATGACTGTCTTCATTTGCCCTTTTAACCGCACAGTGGTCGAGCCACCTGTCCGTATTGGTGGGGGATGTTGGCGTGAATTCGCTCACGACACTACTTGGATTAGAGGTTTGACCACACACCATAATCTGCAATTAGTTTTGCTCTGACCCCCCCCTCTCCCCCCGCTAGCGACTAATTACAGATTGGGTACTTTAACTTTGACTCATAATTGTGATTTTAAGAAAAGTTATCATATTCATGTTTGTATCACCAAACTGTGTCCAGAAGCAAGGAGTAAGCACCTTGCTTCTGGAGTTACCACTGAATACAACTGCAGCATAAATTACAACACCTCAGAAGGATCCAAGAACAGAGCCCCATTTTTGTGTCCTTCACCCTCATGCTAGCTCATCCCTCTTCTCTCATTTGGCCTCAGTGGTAGTACTGTTAAGGCCTATTCTAGACTTCCTTGAGAGGCTACTTGGATTCCCTAAATAAAGCAGGAGTGCATGTCTTCTGTGTCTTTTAAAAATGATATGAGAAAAGGCTTCAGAGAAAATAGATGGGTCCAGTAGGACTGTGGGCATCAAATTTGATGGGGCTTGATCCCACTTACAATTGGACCAAAAACCACAAAATACTTAGGAATAAACCTAACCAAAGAGGTAAAAAAGATCTGTACACTGAAAACTTTAGAAAGCTTAGGAAAGAAATTGAAGAAGACACAAAGAAATGGAAAAACATTCCATGTTAATAGATTGGAAGAAGAAATATTGTTAAAATGTCTATATTACCCAAAGCAGTCTACACATTCAGTGCAATCCCTGTCAAAATAACACCAGCATTCTTCATAGAGCTAGAGCACACAATCCTAAAATATGTATGGAATCAGAAAAGACCCCGAATGGCCAAAGTAATGTTGAAAAAGAAAACCAAAGCAGGAGGCATCACAATTCCGGACTTCAAGCTGTATTACAAAGCTGTGATCATCAAGACAGTATGGCACTGGCACAAAAACATACGCTCAGATCAATGGAACAGAATAGAGAACCCAGAAATGGACCCACAGATATGTGGCCAACTAATCTTCAACAAAACAGGAAAGAATATCCTATGGAAGAAAAAGACAGTATCTTCAGCAAATGATGTTGGAAAAACTGGACAGTGACATGCAGAAAAATGAACCTGGACCACTTTCTTACACCATACACAAAAACAAAACTCAAAATGGATAAAAGACCTAAATGTAAGTAAGATAGGAAGCCATCAAAATCCTACAGGAGAAAACAGGCAGCAACCTCTTTGACCTCAGCTGCAGCAACTCCTTACTAGACATGTCTCCGGAGGCAAGGGAAACAAAAACAAAAATTAACTGTTGGGACCTCATCAAGATAAAAAGTTTCTTCATGGTGAAGGAAACAATCAGCAGAACTAAAAGGCAACTGACAGAATGGGAGAAGATATTTGCAAATGACATACCAGATACGGGATTAGCATCCAAAATCGATAAAGAATTTATCAAACTCAACACCCCAAAACCAAACATTCTAGTGGAGAAATGGGCAGAAGACATGAACAGACACTTTTCCAAAGAAAACATCCAGATGACTAACAGACATGTGAAAAGATGCTCAACATCACTCCTCGTCCTCAGGGAAATACAAATCAAAGCCGCAGTGAGATACCACCTCACACCTGTCAGAATGGCTAAAGTTAACTCAGGAAACAACAGATGTTGGGGAGGATGTGGAGAAAGGGAAACACTGTTGCACTGCTGGTGGGAATGCAAACTGGTGGAGCCGCTCTGGAAGACAGTATGGAGGTTCCTCAAAAAATTAAAAATAGAACTACCCTGTGACCCAGCAATTGTACTACTAGGTATTTATCCAAGGGATACAGGTGTGCTGTTTCGAAGGGACACATATACCCCGATGTTTGTAGCAGCGCCATCAACAAAAGCCAAATTACGGCAAGTGCCTAAATGTCCATCAACTGATGAATGGATAAAGAAGATGTGGTGTAGATACACAATGGAATTCTACTTGGTGGTCAAAAAGAATGAAATCTTGACATTTGCAACAACATGGATGGAACTAGAATGTATTATGCTAAGCAAAATAAGTCAGAGAGACAAATATGATTTCACTCATATGTGGAATTTAAGAAACACAACAGATGAACATAGGGGAAGAGAAGAAAAAATAAAAACAGGGAGGCAACCATAAGAGACTCTTAAATACAGAGAACAGACTGAGAGTTGCTGGTGGGGTGTTGGGTGGGGCAATGGGCTAAATGGACAAGGGGCGTTAAGGAGGACACTTGTTGGGATGAGCGCAGGGTATTAAATGTAAGTGATGAATCGCTAAATTTTACTCCTGAAACCATTATTACACTATATGTTAACTAACTTGGATTTAAATTAAAAAAAAAAAATTCAGTGGGGGCTCTTGTATCTTTGCCCACCTCTTTGTACCCCAAGAGGAGGCTCAGGGGATGGAGTCTTTAATCAGAAGTCAGTTTCACACAGGAAGCTTTTTGAAGACTCCAGGATGGGAGTGTGAGGTACTTTGTTGTTTTGTTTCAGTCAGGGGTTGTGCAGATGCTATTGTGATAGCGTTCATGACTGGAAATCTCAAGATTGTCCGCCTTAGCAAGCAAGGCGCCACCATGCTGGCCACTTTGGGATTTGTGTATAAAGCAATGATTTCTGGTCTGCTTGAGGCTTGAGACAGGACTGCCGGTGGGAGGTACCTGCATGGTAATTAGTACAGTGGTGAAATGGTGAGAGCGCCCATCAAAATGGCTCCCCTCAAAGTGGCTCCTCTCCCCTGTCAGGCAACATAAGGTCTCTGAAAATTGGCCTTGGCAGATGTGACTGAGCCTTCCCATCCCATTGCACCTCTGGCGACCTGCACCGAGTGTCCTGCTCACACGCCGACCCCAGTGCCAGGGGACAGGCAGGGCCACCATCAGACCACCGTGGAGTGCCAGCCACTCTCTGCCCCCTTCTGGCCTTGGGGAGACATGAAGGGTTTACCTGAGGAGCCGTTTCTCTGCGTGCGTGTGTCATGCTTAGACTCGTTTAGTGAATGTCCAACTCCAGCTAACCTAGTTGCAGTCACAGCTTCAGGGGCAAACCGAGGCCCCGTTTCTCACAAACCAGTTCACTCGACGTGGGAATGTACTTTATGTGACAGGTGCCATCAGGACTGTCCGCCTTGGGTGGGTAACGGGGTGTGTGTTTACACTGAACACTAAGTACACATCAGATGTGGATTTCTGACTTCGGCATAATGTATTGATAGACTTAATCTTGCCTCTGAGTAGAAAGTGAATGACTCACTTCCTTTGAGGTTTATTCACTTTTTCAGACAGCTTAGGGAAAGGAATCGGTTTGGAAAATTGGCTCAGGACACCTGTACTCCTCTTGATTTTTAACCTTGGATGTCACCAGAACACACAGCATGTCATTGCAGACACAGACCTCAACAAGGCTTAGCAGATGCAGAATGTGTGAGAATTAGTTTAGCACTTGTTGCTTGAGCTTCTAAGAACATACTCTTGTCCCATGACTGTACCACCTTAATGTAGAAGACCAGAATTTTTAGGATTTAGGAAGGCCACTAATCAAGCATTTTACTTCTGAGGCGAAGCAGACGATGGTAATGATATTAATAACTATTATTAACCTTTCTCTAGTGCTTAGTAAACGCCATTATGGATCCAAGTGTTTTATACCTGGCAACTCATTCAGTCCTCCCAACAACCTCATGAGATTTTTGCAGATAGACTCCGTCACAGAGAGGTCAGTGACCTGTTGAGGTCACATGGCTGGTTAGTAGAGCCAGGTCACTCAAGGCCATTCTCGAAAGAGTACCAGAATGTCCTTGCTCTTCTGAAGGTGTTCTTTCCACTTTTCCTCCACCTAGAGATTTTCCTGAAATCTGCTTTTCCCCCAGGCTATTTCGAATCGAACACAGCAGTGTAAACAGGTATTGTTTTTCTTACTCTCATATTCATGGTGTATTCCTTCGTTCCTTTTAGTATCTGCATAAACTTTTCAAGAGAGACCATCATAAGGGGCAGCGCTACCATGAAAAGCAGATTAGCCTTTATGCTGAGTATGATCGACCAAACTTACTTCCCTTTCTCCGAGATAGTACCCATTGCCCACTTGAAAAGGTAAGTCACAGGGGCGCCCGGGTGGCTCGGTCGGGTAAGCGTCCGACTCTTGGTTTCAGCTCAGATCGTGATCTTGCACTTCGTGAGTTGGAGCCCCAAGTCGGACTCCACTCTGATAGCACAGAGCCTGCTTGGGACTCTCTCGCTCTCTTCTCTCTCTTTCTCTCTCTCTGCCCTTACCCTACTCACATGTTTTCTCTTTCTCTCTCTCTCTCTCTCTCTCTCTCTCTCTCTCAATAAATAAATAAACTTTAAACAAAAAGAAAAGAAAAGGTAAGTGACAGACTCATCCCATACACTTAATGCTGGGGCATCCTGATGAGAACTGGAGGTCCTGTTGGCTAAGATTTTGGTGAAGAGTTAGAGCATTTCTGCTCCAGGTTTAATTGGAATAAAGGTTTAATCCGGGGTCTAGGACTCCACCAATCATCAAGCAAAAACGGTGTCAGCGGGGCGCTACATGGCTCAGTTGGTTGAACTTCCAACTTTGGCTCAGGTCATGATCTCAGGTGGATTTGAGCCCCGTGTCAGACTCTGTGCTGACAGCTCAGAGCCTAGAGCCTGCTTTGGGTTCTGTGTGTCTCTCTCTGTCCCTTCTCTACTCACACCCTCTCTCTCTCTCAAAATAAATAAACATTAAAAAAAAAAGAATGGTATCAGGAGTCCGAGTCAGTTTACCAGGGTCAGAGTGGGGCCTCAGAGCAACCTAGGAGGGAGACCCAGGCTACCCCAAGCCGGAGGCGGTTGTCCCAGACTCAAGGTCAGTAACTTAGGTCCTGCACCCTGTCTGCTTTCCACATCCACATCGTTGGCATCTCTGTATTTCTCTCTTATGCTACATAACATTATAATTATAATAAATTGCTAGTCTCTTTCCCACTATCCTGTACATTCTTTAAAGGACAAGGAGTTTGTCTCACTCATTTTTGATAAACCCAGCAGCCAGCACTCATTAGACATTTCCTAAATGTCTATTGTATCGTGAGTGGGTGAATAAATGACTACGTACAAGATTCTAGTTAGGACTGCACATGAACTAGTAAGTTTCATGAGCCTGCTCTTTCAACACAGTTGATACCTACCACGTAGATACTAGAAACTGAGCAATCCAAGGGCACCAGTGTTGTTTCCCGTGGTTCTTCTTGCTGTCTGGAATGCTGTCTAACATCTACAGGTATCTTCCTGAATTCAGATGGCCAGGTAACAGGAGAATAGGGAAGATGGCGGCATAGGAGGATGCTGGGCTCACCGCGCGTCCTGCTGATCACTTAGATTCCACCTACACCTGCCTAAATAACCCAGAAAACCGCCAGAGGATTAGCAGAAAGGAGTCTCTGGAGCCAAGCGCAGACGAGAGGCCCACGGAAGAGGGTAGGAAGGGCGGCGAGGCGGTGCACGCTCCACGGACTGGCAGGAGGGAGCCGGGGCGGAGGGGCAGCCTGCCGGCCAAGCAAAGCCCCCGGGTCTGGCTGGCAAAAGCGGAGGGGCCGGACGGAGTGTGTTCCGACAGCAAGCACGACTTAGCATCTGGGAGGTCATAAGTTAACAGCTCTGCTCAGAAAGCGGGAAGCTGGAGGACAAAGGGAGGGAGAGTTGTTGAGCCCCGGACGAAGAGCTCAGCTTGGCGGAGAACAAAGGCGCTCACCAGCGCCATCTCCCTCGCCCATCCCCCAGCCAAAATCCCAAAGGGAACCAGTTCCTGCCAGGGAACTTGCTCGCTCCACGCAAAGACCCAACGCTGTGCTTCTGCAGAGCCAACCCTCTGGCAGTGGGTCTGACTCCCTCCCGCTGCCACACGGCCCCTCCTGAAGTGGATCACCTAAGGAGAAGCGAGCTAAGCCTGCCCCTCCTGTCCCCGTGCACCTTGCCTACCCACCCCAGCTAATACGCCAGATCCCCAGGACCACAAGCCTGGCAGTGTGCAAGTAGCCCAGACGGGCCACGCCACCCCACAGGGAATCCCGCCCCTAGGAGAGGGGAAGAGAAGGCACACACCAGTCTGACTGTGGCCCCAGCGGTGGGCTGGGGGCAGACATCAGGTCGGACCGCGGCCCCGCCCACCAACTCCAGTTATACACCACAGCACAGGGGAAGTGCCCTGCAGGTCCTCACCACTCCAGGGACTATCCAAAATGACCAAACGGAAGAATTCCCCTCAGAAGAATCTCCAGGAAATAACAACAGCTAATGAACTGATCAAAAAGGATTTAAATAATATAACAGAAAGTGAATTTAGAATAATAGTCATAAAATTAATTGCTGGGCTTGAAAACAGTATAGAGGACAGCAGAGAATCTCTTGCTACAGAGATCAAGAGACTAAGGAACAGTCAGGAGGAGCTGAAAAACGCTTATAAACGAGCTGCAAAACAAAATGGAAACGACGACGGCTCGGATTGAAGAGGCAGAGGAGAGAATAGGTGAACTAGAAGATAAAGTTATGGAAAAAGAGCAAGCTGAGAAAAAGAGAGATACAAAAATCCAGGAGTATGAGGGGAAAATTAGAGAACTAAGTGATACACTAAAAATAAATAATATACGCATAATTGGTATGCCAGAGGAGGAAGAGAGAGGGAAAGGTGCTAAAGGGGTACTTGAAGAAATAATAGCTGAGAACTTCCCTGAACTGGGGAAGGAAAAAGGCATTGAAATCCAAGAGGCACAGAGAACTCCCTTCAGACGTAACTTGAATCGATCTTCTGCACGACATATCATAGTGAAACTGGCAAAATACAAGGATAAAGAGAAAATTCTGAAAACAGCAAGGGGTAAACGTGCCCTAACAAATAAAGGGAGACCTATAAGACTCGTGACTGATCTCTCTTTTGAAACTTGGCAGGCCAGAAAGGATTGGCATGAGATCTTTAATGTGCTGAACAGGAAAAATATGCAGCCGAGAATCTTTTATCCAGCAAGTCTGTCATTTAGAATAGAAGGAGAGATAAAGGTCTTCCCAAACAAACAAAAACTGAAGGAATTTGTCACCACTAAACCAGATGGCCAGGTAACAAATACTTTTTAGTCAACTGTATGTATCAACAAAACAAAATAAAAATGTATTTGACCCTAAGAGATACGTATTAAGAAGTTGATTCAGGGGCACCTGGGTGGCTCAGTTGGTTAAGTGTCCAGCTCTTGGTTTTGGCCCAGGTCATGATCTCATGGTTTGTGGGTTCGAGCCCTGCATTGGGCTCTGCACTGACAGTGCAGGGGCTGCTTGGAGTCTCTCTCCCTGCCCCTCCCCGATTCACATGCTGTCTCTGTCTCTCACTTGTTCTCAAAATAAATAAATAAAAACTTAAAGAAAGGAATTGATGGATGGCAATGCAGTTGATGTGCACTGACCACATCTAGAGTTGCTTCTTCAGCCATGTTGATAAATGTATTGGATTTATTATGAACCGATTTCAGCTCGGGTGATTTTCAAAATCTGTACTTAATGAAAAAATATCTTGCCTGCATATTAGTTGATGAAAAACTTTTAACCTTTTAAATTTGGGTCCTAAGACATTTTCCCAAGAAAAATTTGGAAATCATCATCTTACTCTACAAAATAAAAGAGAGGTTTCCCTCTTCTCGCTACAGACTCTGTAATCTAGAGGACGAAAATTAGACTCTTACTCTTTGAACAGTGCCCCTCCGTTCGTATCTCACTTTCTGAGGAAATGACATTTGCTTCCAGGAGGAGGGACTGACGCTGGGTGTGGGTCTCTGTCTGAGGAGTCAGCCGTGACCAGCCGCCACCCCGGGCTCCTTCTCATTCACAGAACTCAGGTGTGGGGGCACCACCCAGATCCCAAGATGTTGGCATTTCTCACCCTTTCAACCCATCAGGCGTTTTCCAGTCTAGTAGTGTTCAACAGAAGGCACGCTGTTCTACCTAAAAGGGGAGCCTCAGAAAATTGCAGACCTACGAATGGCACTTGTAATACCTAGAACTTGCTTAGAGCATCATATAGACCTTTTAGAATTTTTCTCCCTGATCCACTGAGAAGAGCCAGTTGCATGTAAATGAATTCAACAGAAGCATATTGAAGCTGATTATGTTTTAAGTAGGTTTTTTTTTTAAGTTATCTCATGTTTTCCACTGAAAGAGAATTTTGAATAAAATGAATTAGAGCTGGTTATGGTAGAGACATGCCATTAAAAATAATCAAGTCAACAAGCTACCTTTTTAGAACTTTCTAGATGAGCTTTCCTGTTACAGATCCTTGAGACTTCTTCATAAGAGATTATCTTTCATCAGGATCCATTGTGTATATCCATCTGTATATTCGCACAAAAATATATCATTATCCTTGCTCAGGTACATAATGCCATCTTAAAGAAGATACACTTTAGTAACTCATGAAGGATCTCATTCTTTTTTCCCTAGAAATGAGAACTTAATAGACATTTAATCATCTTAGAAATCCTTGGGGCGCCTGGGTGGCGCAGTCGGTTAAGCGTCCGACTTCAGCCAGGTCACGATCTCGCGGTCCGCGAGTTCGAGCCCCGCATCAGGCTCTGGGCTGATGGCTCAGAGCCTGGAGCCTGTTTCCGATTCTGTGTCTCCCTCTCTCTCTGCCCCTCCCCTGTTCATGCTCTGTCTCTCTCTGTCCCAAAAATAAAAAAATAAAAAATAAAAAATGAAAAAAAAAAAAAGTTGAAGAAAAAAAAAAAAAGAAATCCTTGTATGTTTACTTATAGCCTGAAAAAGAACGAATTCATTCTATATTTACTTATAACCTGAAAAAGCTAGCAATTTATAAAAAGCAAATTTGCCCCCCATGAAATGCATGCCAGGCATGCTAACTGTGAAGTCAAGGTCATGAGTACAGGTGCACTTGTTCTGTCTAAAGAGAGACTCAGTAAATTTATATCATTTTCTATTAAATACAAAGTTAAGTACTTAAATTTTTTAATGCCCCCACCAAAGAAATCTCTGTTTCAGAAGAGTGGATAGATGTTTAGTCCTATAAATGCTTTGGTGGTATTTTGGTGTTCATTTTAATTTAACTGGGAAGGGCTTAACGTTTCAGGGCTTTATTCAAAACATGTTGACCCCCTCTTGTTGATAATTCACTTCTGGCAGAATAGTTCTGTCTTTTTCTGGTTTTCTGCCTTTGTGGGGATTTGGGTAATTGTTGAGAGGTAGAGTGACTTCAAATGATGGCTGGGTGAAATCTTCAAGAATCCCAGTCAAACTTAGTTTGTATTGCTTGAAATCCCACAATCGATAATATTTGGCCAAAAACCTTATAGAGATTCTGACATCACATCAGAAGCCCTCTAAGGAAGTGGCATTCACAAGGCAGCAGTAGTTATCAAAGACCAGAGTTCAGGATTTAAAATCACCACAACTCCTAAATTCTAAAACTAATCATAAGCCTTTATGAAACTGTTGTTCCTTCTAAAGAAGATACAGAGGTGGTAGGTATTTATAACATCGACAGCAATTTTAAAAGACCATAAAAATCGTTTATGTTTCCATTGTGCCTTATAACATGTGCCGTGTTTTCATGTACCTTATTTTTATTTAATCTCTACAAAAGCACAGGTAGGTGGATAAAGTCATTTTATCCCCAACAAGCTGAGTCTTCAGGAATTGAAAGAAACAAAACCCAGTCTAGAGCTAATAAGTCAGAGGGCCCAGACTTGGAACTTAGATCTCTTAAGTTAGATGCCCTAGTCTTTCCAGGATGGCGAGGAATCATTTCTCAGGTTTAAAATGTTAATTAAAATAATAACAATGGTAATGAAGATAATCCTTAGTATTGCAAGAATCATGAAAGGCATCAGTTTTTTTTTAATTTTAAAATGTTTTTATTTATTTTTGAGAGAGAGAGAGAGACAGAGCATGAGTAGGGGAGGGGCAGAGAGATAGGGAGACACAGAATCTGAAGCAGGCTTCAGGCTCTGAGCTATCAGCACACAGCCCGACGCGGGGCTTGAACCCACGAACCACGAGATCATGACCTGAGCTGAAGTCAGACACTTAACTGACTGAGCCACCCAGGCGCCCCAAAAGACATCAGTTTTTAAACTAAATTGCCAACAGGTACTAGTTTTCATTTACAAATCTCATTTGTTTATGCCTAGAATAGATAAAAGCAGAATATCAGCTGTGCAGCTTTGGAAATTGATACCTGAATTTAAGATCTCCCTCATTTGTTTTGGCATTTATAAGGTGGCAGTATTTATGAACTTGGAGAAATAAAGCTGGGAGATGCAAAGTTTATGGATTCCCGTTAGTGACCTTTAAAGAGTATACTTCATAAATGATGGCCGGGTCAAGTCTGGGTGGAAGTTATTATTTAATTTATAGTTGATCAGGTTCTTGTTAGTTACCCCCAAATTTCTCACTCTGTTCCTTGCCTTTATATGAAATCAGGAAAAGGAAGATTAAAACATTACTTCTGCATCATTTTTTACTCCACTTCTGTCATTATTATTTTTCCTTTTATTTTTGTTATGATTCTCCCTTTCTGTCTGTGTCTGTGTTGGTCTCTGTGTCTGTCTGTCTCCCTCCTTTTGGCTTTAAAAATCTTAGTTTCCCTACTGATTCCTCTAGAGGGAGCACTGTGGCCCAAGAACATTCAAGAATCTAGGGAAACATGGTTTTATGCACTATGTCAATAATAGAAAAATTCTGTGTACCAGAAATATTTTCTTTTTACAGTTTACTCAGAATTGGTAGAGATTTCTAGAGTCTCTGCTCTCTCATATAAGAGAAAAGAAGAATAATTTCAGATACTGTCAAAAACTAGTCCTAAAACATTTAAAAATCTGGGAAACTCAAATTTCAGAGACTCAGATTATCTTTGAGCTTGTTATTATACATCTGCTTGCATTCCAGACCATTCTTGACTTCAGACTTGCCTTTAGACGTTTCTTCCCACATGACTTGTCATTTTTCATAATATCCAAACAGAGCTGGCAGCATCATCCTGTGGAATGTTCTACAGTGATGAAACTGTGCTGCCCTGACAAGATAGCCAGGAGCCACGTGGGACAGTCAGGTGGTAGAAAAGCATCTAGTGAGGAACTGAATTTTTAATTTGAATTTGAGTAGCTACATGCAAGAGACTGCTGTCTTAGACAGCTCAGGTGAGTCCTCAGGCTACAAAGTCTGTGTGGTTTGAGACAGACATGTTCTTAAATGCTCAAGAGAAGGGGAGATGGCTTTGTCGGAAACTTCTGGTACTTCAGTGTCAGCAAATTTCCCAGTATGAAACTGACTTATAGATACCTTTTGGTAATAAACTAAGCAGTATACTCTTTAGTCACACCATCTTCCTTTAAACATTCTACCTGTCCGGTCATATCACATTTTGTTGTTTATCTGTGCACAACATAGTCTCACCCAGCCGTAAGCCGTCCGTCTGTCTAGCAGCTCGCAGGAGTCAAGGTCCTCAGCTGGTTTCTTTATAACTTTTTGTTGGAATGGTCCCCAGTCCTCTGGACTTCATATTTGTTTGCTGTTTCCTTTCACTATTTAACTGCTCACATGTGTATCCTGTCTCTGCTCTAGAACATCCCAGAAGGGTAAGGAATCCGTAAGAAAGTTACATTGTTTGTGATGATGATTCATTTATGGACCTGACGGTATAGAGATAGGGTAAATCATGTTTTTGATCAAAACAAAGGAAGATCTTCTAGGTGTTAGTTAGGATTAGGTTCAGCTATAAGCGATAAAAATCCCAAAATAATAGTGGCTTCAACAGAGTAGCCACATGGAAGTCAAGTTCTCTGTCACATAGAAGTCCAGGTGGCAGAGCCCCCTGTCGGTGGTGGCCGCCACGCAGTCTTTTCTCCTGGTCCCTCACCTTGTAGGACCTCGAGCTGGAGGTATAAGATAGTATCATTCATGTTTCCGGGAGAAGATTGGGTGAAAGCACGAAAAATAAGAAAAAGCGTTGACTCGCATTGCTTCTTAAAGAAGATTGCCAGAAGCTGCCACATTGCCGGTTCATCTCTGTGGGGGACATTAGTCACACCACTCCCCTGTGGCTAGGAAGGCTGTTTTTTAAATTCTGAGCAGTCATACACCCACCAGAAATCTTATTACTACAGAAAATGGGTAAAGGATATTGGGGGGTAACACCTCTGCCACATAACACTTTTTTTTAAATTTTTTTTTAGTTTATTTTTTATTTTTTATTTTTTTTTTTTGAGAGAGACAGAAACAGCACAAGTGGGGTAGGGACAGGGAAAGAGAGAATCCCAAGCAGGCTCCATCCTGTCAGCGCAGAGTGTGATGCTGGGCTCGAACCCCCAAATCTGTGAGATCATGATCTGCGCCGAGATCAAGTATCAGATGCTTAACCTACTGAACTACCCAGGTGCCCCTGCCATGTAACTGCTAAAGGAATCTTGTGGGCCATCCAACTAAGAGTGTTTCTCTTCATCGTGACCTTCTAGTCTTCTCGTTTCCTCACTTAAATAATTTGTGTACCTCAAACTCCTCCCTGTCATTCTGAAGCAAGGGTTGTTTTTCCTTTCTTTAATGTTTGGTTTAGGGTCCCCCACTCCAACATTGATTTCTACGATCAGCCTTTTTTCCTCCCTTTTTAGCTGTTAATCTCTAACCAGAGGCACATTTAAATCTATATTCTACACAAAAAATTTTAAGTCAAAAATCAGAACTCCAAACCTGATCCTGCTGCCATTTTCCAAGAGGGGTCATTAGCCCAAAGAGCTGCTGAACTTGCTCTGTTCTTTTTATCGCCTTGTTCTTGTTTGTAAAACAACCGTTGGCTTTTTTAACCCAACCATTGGGTTTTTAAATGACTACGCAACCCAATAATCTTCCTCCTGAAACCTTTTCTGCCTACTCCATCTGTTTAAAAAAAAAGATTTCCTGCACACCCACTAGGAGCCAGGCATCGTGCAGGCCACAGGGCTTGAGTCACGTGGTCCCGGGCTGCGGAGAGCAGGCGGTTAGGGATGGTTAACGGCCTGGTAGGTCATCGTGGGGAAGAAATGTGCGGGCTGCCCCGAGGCTGAGTACCTGGGGTCTGGCCTGCTGGGGGGTCTGAGGAATATTTGCCTGAAGGGGTGGGGAGGAGGGGTTGGGGGGAGGGAGGGCAGCCTTCCAGGCCAAGGGACCGCAGGGGAGGGGTGAGCGGAGTGTGAGGTGTTGCTGCCCAGAAAGGCAAAGGCAGAGCAGATCATGGATGTCTCGTAGGCCCCAGTGAATATTCTTGGCTGTCAGAGCACAGCAGTGCAGTAGGAAGGTTACACATGTAGGTGGGATGGGAGATGAGGTTTCTGGGTGACCTCTCCTCATACCGCACCCAGTTCTGATGCCACACCTCTTCCATAAACCGGAGCTCATGTCCCGTGTCTGTGCATCTGGCCCTCTATTCGTGCCTCCCTGGTCACGGATTGTGTGCTGTTGGCTCTCTGTGAGCCTCCCTGGAGTGCAGCGGCTGCGTGCTACCTCCTTGCAAGGAGAGCTCTCCCCCCCCACCCCCCTGCCCCCAGCCAACTTCCCTGGCGACATCAGCATCAGCATTATCTTTACTACCGTCCCCTTTACATCTCCATCCGACGTGACCCTCCAGTGCCCAGTAGACTGTTTGGTAAATGTGTGCCAGCCCGTTCGCAAGTATGCAAGTATTTATGGACACGGTGTGTCTTTTTTCTTAGGCTTAAGGAAATGCAGTCACCTGTGGAGTCCCTCGTTTCTTTACTTGATCTCTTTTTTGATGCTTCTTGATGGTCACATATGGTTTTTTCCCCTCTCAGCTTTTGACAGACCCTTGCCCAGCATTCTGTTTCAAACCCTGTGAGCCAGCAGGAAATATCTGATCTGTGTGCTTGTTTGTGCATCAGACCACTGAGCTGTGGTCCGCTCGGTGCTGGGAATGTGCCACGATGAACAGCAGTGCCTTCCCAGACCTTGCGTTCTGGTGGAGGGACAGGGAGCTGAAAGCGGTGACTGGGAATTAGGTGGGGAGCAGTGCTCTGAAGAAACCTGAAGTCACATCAAGAGAAAGCCTGGTGGGAAAGTCCTTCTCTTCTGTCTTTGCTCGTGGAAGGTTCTGCATTATTTCAAATACGTTACCAGTTAAATTCTGTTCAGTCCGGCACCTGAGAAACGAGTGAGGCCAGCCACCAGCAAAACCTAAGACTTGGGTGTTGTTCACTTTTTGTTTTTAAAGGGAAGCAATGGAAAAATTCTCTTGAGCATCTATGTGTAAGTGAGTCTATTGAAATTTATTCTTGCCTGATAAACCAGAGTAACATTTTTACCCTGTTCTGTTTGAAGGCTCTTGAGATCTGTCAACAGAGAAACTTTGTGGAAGAGACAATTTATCTTCTGAGTAAGTAGCATTTACTCCCTTTGGTCCTTGCAAGCTACACAACGGGGCGATGGTGTCATGTAAATTGTCTAAGAATGGACATCAGCTTTAGACCACGGTCACACAAAGCTTAGAGCCTATTCCCTATAAGAATTTAACATATGGAAAAGGAGACTTCACAGCTCAGTAGCGAAGGAAATGTTATTTAATAAATGCTACTGAGATAACATCTTCGTTTTGTGTAATAAACCAGACTGTATCAGCTGACACATCACAAATAAACTGTAGATGGGTTGGCGAGTTTGTCTATTTAAAAAAAAAAATGTCAGCCAGGCGCCTGAGTGGCTCAGTCGATTAAGCATCCAACTTCGGCTCAGGTCATGATCTCGTGGTCCGTGGGTTCGAGCCCCGTGTCGGGCTCTGTACTGACAGCTCAGAGCCTGGAGCCTGTTTCAGATTCTGTGTCTCCCTCTTTTTCTGACCCTCCCCTGTTTATGCGCTCGCTCTCTCTCTCTCTCTGTCTCAAAAATAAACGTAAAAAAAAAAAAAAAAATGTCAGGGGCGCCTGGGTGGCTCAGTCGGTTGGGCGGCCGACTTCGGCTCAGGTCATGATCTTGCGGTCCGTGAGTTCGAGCCCTGCGTCGGGCTCTGTGCTGACAGCTCAGAGCCTGGAGCCTGTTTCGGATTCTGTGTCTCCCTCTCTCTGACCCTCCCCCGTTCATGCTCTGTCTCTCTCTGTCTCAAAAATAAATAAACGTTAAAAAAATAAAAAATAAATAAAAAAAAAATGTCATCCTATTTACCATGATCTTGGTAGAAAATAATGTTCATTGTCAGTAATCACACTTTAAGTGACCGGAGAAAATGCGGTTGAATATGGACATTTTGGAGAGAGGAAAACTGTTTGGTATAATCTAGTTCTGAGTTGCCCCTAGGCCTCTGGCATGGCCTCCGTATGTGTCATAGTTTTTGTACCAAGGGCGCAGGACCTACTGTCTTTCCCATTCCTCCTAAATGAACCACTTGCAAAGAAGCAGGGTGGATTCCTGAAGGTTTCCCAAGGAAGCTCTATGCAGATATTTGTGGTATAAGCACAGAGTTCAGACATTAGGTGTTTCTCCAGCATCTCTTCCCCAAAAATACTCCAGTCGGGTCGATTTTTGTCACAAGGTCACATTGTCTTAGCAGACAAAAGGAAGTAGAGGACTTAACAAAGGGAGACATAATCTCCTTTTTTAAAGTTATAAAAACTTTAAAATCCTACACATATTTTAAAAATTAACCATTTTTAAGACCTAAGACAATGGGAATAATATTTGTAGGACAAACAGGATGCTATAGAAGGTACGACAGATTGGGATCTCATTTTATTCCCAGGCCAGCTATTATCACTGGATAATGGTGGCTCAGAACGAGGAGGATTCGAGACCCGCTACTGGTTCCTGCCACAGGGCTGGCACTTGCTGTCCTGCCTCTGAGTAAAGCTTTCTACATGTACTGTATTAAAGACTCGTGGAAACTGTTAAAGCCATTAAAATACCAGTAGATCAACGGGCAAAGTGTGTAAAGATAACCGAATAAAAGCATAGTTGGTAAAAATTTCATTTAATGAGGGCAGTTGGAAGGCTTTCCCCTGAACTTGGAGAGAAGGAAATGAGGTAGTTGATAGTTGAACTTGCATTTGGCACAAAGTGTATCAAAAGAGCAAATCCAAAGCCACCTCAAGAGGCAGAATGACTCCAGGACCTTTAAGTCTTAACTGTGTCTGGGTATGAACGTGTCCAAAAGAAATACACGTCTGTCAGAGGGAAGTCGGAATCTGACAGACTGGGTCAGATTTCAGATCTGCCGCATAGTAGCTGTATGATCTTGGCAAGTTATTAATGTTTCTGTGTCCTCTTCTGTAAGACAGAAATATTACTAGAACATCCCTCGTAGGATTATAGTGTCGGTTAAATGATGTAATTTATGTGAAGCACTTACATGAGCACTTACCACAAAGGAAACACCCAGTAAATAGGGAGATTCATTATTTCACTGTGTTTAAATAGTAAAGGCTAATATCACATGAGAAAACAGTAGCCTTCAAGACCAGAGATGCATAAACAAGAGGTAGACGATTTCTTTAAAAATGTTTTATTAAAAGATCCTAGGGGCGCCTGGGTGGCTCAGTCGGTTACGTGTCCAACTTCGGCTCAGGTCATGATCTCATGGTCCGTGAGTTCGATCCCCATGTTGGGCTCTGTGCTGACAGCTCAGAGCCTGGAGCCTGTTTCAGATTCTGTGTCTCCCTCTCTCTCTGACCTTCCCCCATTCGTGCTGTGTCTCTCTCTGTCTCAAAAATAAATAAAAACGTTAAAAAAAAATTTAATAAAAAAAAAAAATCCTAAATGAAATATTTCTCCCATCTTTGCTAGGCCGAATGGGCAATAGCCGAAGTGCCCTGAAGATGATCACGGAGGAGTTGCACGATGTTGATAAAGCGATTGAATTCGCCAAGGAGCAAGACGACGGAGAACTCTGGGAAGACCTGATTTTATATTCCATCGACAAACCGCGTAAGCAGAAAAGCCCATCTGCGATCAGGCCTCTTATCTCTCAATACAGCCAGTGACATCTAGAGTAAGAATGATCTCAAGACCCACTGGGTGGAAAATAGGGCGAAGTATCTGTGATAAAAATAGGCTAAGTACATTGTAACGACTTCCAGTGCTTCTCCTGCGCAGAGAAGCCTGGGGCCCCATCACTTTGCATGACCTGAATGTGAAAAACAGGTGGTTAACCTGATGATATTCACTGTGTCCCCGTCAACACCTTCTTACCTACCATACCAACCTCAGTAAATGTGATCTGGCTGAGTTTTGTTTTCCCAATTTGTATACAGGGGCCTTTATTTTGAAAATGTAAAGCCCTTGCCAGTGCCTTTTTATGGATCCCTAGAACTGTCACTAGACACTGACGGTCCTTGGATGTTTGCTGGGACAGTAACTGGCGGTCTCTCCATCCCGCTGTACTGCCTCAGTGCAGCTCCAGGAGCATGAGTGTGTCGCCGCCACGGGATTGTCCGCCTCCAGGGCTCCCATTTCGGAAAGAAATACGCAGTCACCCAGCAGTAACCCAGGCCCTCTTTTGAAGATCTAGAAATGATTCCAAAACTGGCAGCAGTGGTTCAAAGTCTGCTCCCTTCCCTTCGCTATTTTAGTAAGAAGGCTTCTCTGTTCCAAGGCTCTCAAGTTTTAGAAACTGCTCTCGGGATTGTCTTTTTATCAGAGATGCAAGAGGATAATGCGGTTCAAGTCAGTTGCAGATGTAGATTGTCACATGCGCGTGCATCTTTGAGAATCTAACTCAGTGTGAGAAAGTCGTGGTTTACCAACCTTCGAGGAGGCAGGGTGGGTGAAATGGAGCACAGCATGACCTGGCCCGGGGTCTGGCCTGGGAGTGAATTTGGCTTTTGACTTGCTAGGTATGTGGCCCTGGATGAATCAGGCAACCACCCCATTTCCCTTTTCTGTAAAATGGAGGCAAACAACACTGCTACCTTGCCGAACATTGGAGAAAAGCGAGAGCCAAGCCATAGTGTAAGCTCTCGGTAAATGTTAGGCATCAGCATGGCAGGCTGTGTTCTGAAGTCCTCATCTGCTCTCGAGCTGTTTTTAACTCATGGGGCTTCTCCTTTATGACATGAAGTGAAAAGAAAGTTAGTTTTTGGGAATTCAGCAATTTAAATGGTTTTAGCACTTCCTTTAAAGGAAATAATTTTGGGGGCACCTGGGTGGCTTAGTCGGTTAGGCGTCCAACCCTTGACTTCGGCTCAGGTCATGATCTCGTGGTTTGGGAGTTCAAGCCCCACATTGGGCTCTGGGCTGACAGTGCAGAGCCCTCTTGGGATTCTGTCTCCCTCTCTCTCTGCCCCCCCTGCCGCTTTCTCTCTTTCTCTCGCTCTCTCTCTCTCTCTCAAAATAAATAAAAATAAGCTTAAAAAAGATAAAGGAAATAAGTTTTTATTTGAGTCACTTTTGGCCTAAAACTGCACTATGTAAACTGCTTATGTCCTAATTATTGCATGTGCTATTTTGCAGCATTTATTACTGGCTTACTAAACAACATTGGCACGCACGTAGACCCAATTCTCCTGATTCATCGTATTAAGGAAGGAATGGAGATTCCCAATTTGAGAGACTCCTTGGTTAAAATTCTGCAAGACTACAATTTGCAAGTAAGTATCCTTTCTTGGACAAACCCGCCTTGGGGGGTTGAGTTCCGGATAAACATTTGTAGGGTTATTTTCGAGATCTAAGAATTCATTTGGATAACTACATTTGCTTTTGGCCCAGATATTTGGGAAACTCATGGAGTAGAGAAATAAGAAGTCTCCCTAGAAGCTACCGAATTGTTTTAACCATTCCCAAATTTCCTCTCCTTGATACGCAGTCATTCTTCCATTTATGTGGTTGATGTCACATGGCATTTGCAACGCTGAGGGGTGGTTGCACTGGCTGCCGGGCCACTCAAACCAGTTTTGAGTAGAGTGAGTATTGTGTCCACTGGGAGGAATAAAAAACATGTTTTTCAAATAATTCTTTTATTTCCTTGAAGTTTCTCAGTAACCCATTGCCTGAAACATGTTGAATACGTGATTTCATTTAACGTTTTGTCTGCTTCCTCGACCAGTACAACCTCGTTGTCTGTAATAGTTCAGAACTTGGTGATAAAAGCAATGGAATGCCTTATTATCATATAAGTAATTAACATGCTAATTACAAAGCACCCTCCCCTTTTCTCTAAAAGGACTCCTGACAATTACTATTTCCCGGGAGGCTGGTAGCTTCCACAGAACTTGAAACTGTTGAAAGCACATTTGTTTAACAGTTTGGACTCTTCTTTCTCTACTTCGTTTGAAAATGAGTTTCTATTAGGATAGAGGGAAATTGCTTTCCTGGAAACACAAAGATTTTGCAGACAGAGCCAGAGGATAAGGTTCCGGGGAGGGAAGTGATTGGCAGGTTAAGTAAGGAGAGGAGCGTCATAACGAGGATTTGTGGGGCCCCTGGCCGCTGTGAGGGGTGCCGAGTGGGGGGCTGCCTGCTGCACTTGGGCTGGTGGGCGCAGGTAAGAGGCAGGGGAAGAGGAGAAGTTGAGAAAGACTGATGGCAACAGGAAGTCAAGTGACAGGTGGAAAAGCAGGACAGAGGGACGAGAATGTGGGGCCCGGAAGTGGGGTGTGGTCACATTAAAATTTCCAAACGCGTCCTCGTAAAATTTCCAAAGGGGTCCTTCAAAAAGTAGGGTGAAGGGTGAGGGTCGTCAGTGTGGAATTAGTCCTGAGACTGTGGGAGCAGTGAGTCCTCCCTGAGGATGCTGAGGGATGCGGGTGGGAGGGCTGGAGCCAGGCCCCAGCACCTCCGTGAGCTGGGAGGCCAGCCTCTCGGCCTTCTGGGGCTATAGCACTGAGTAGCACAGCTTAAAGGAGAAGGGGTTTTCCTGAGGGCAGGACGCGAGAGGACAAGGGGCCTTCCTCAGGAGGGCCTGCGGGAAGTCGGGGTCCCGGGAGAGATGGCAGGGACCAGGCAGAGGTAGAGGGTTTCTTGTGTGCCAAGCTTTGAGATACACACGTGTTTATTTACAGAGGAACTGGGAGGTTGCGGACAGCCCGGGGAAAGGTTTTCAGGACAGAGAATGAACCGGACAGGAAGGAGAGAGAATTGGGATGGGTGACTAGGTGAGCATTGTGGGTGGTGCCCCAGGGCTGCGGGAAAGTGGTCCAGGCGGGAGAACACTTCCTGAGTTCTGAGGTTGGAACCGGGCTTTGGGGAAAGTGGTTTCAGCGTCTGACTTCATAAGGCCCTGCATGTGAGTGAGCCTGATGATGATCTGTGCACTTCACGGGCTCTTCCCAGGCCCGGGTGTGCCGGGACCTGCTCGAAGTTTCAAGTCCAGATGTGTTGAGAAGTCATTTAGGTGCGGTGTCCCTGAGCATCTCTGCCCCATGGAAGGCGACAAAATGATCAGTCCTCTGTCCTCCAGATTACAGATGCATCAAGCTTAGCCTCTAGGTTGAAAATGTGCCTGTTTTCCCAGGCTCTACAGTGCCGACAGACACACCTAATAAATCCCTCTTACTAGGCTCTTAATCCAGAGAACCAAGCTCCCAGGCCCGACTGGATTTCACTCCTCATTCATTTTTTATGAATAAAATTGCATTGTTCTGAGTCAGCCAGGAATAAAAATAAATTATTAGATGCAAAATGAATTCCATATTAAAAAATCATCCACTAAAACAGCTGATAAATCAATATTTTATCCTCTTAATTATGTTTTTAAGTGGACTGAGAGCTTTTCCTTAAGACATGTAAGTGTGCAGTTGGTGATGCGTTGAGGAGGCCGGGAGTTCGTTCTCCAGTGGATCCCATAAACCTGACCAGGGAGTGGCCTCTGGGACGAGGGGCGAGACCCCCGGGGAAGGTTGCAGAGCCTCTGGGAACTGCACCTGGGTCTCCCCTGGAGCTCGGACATCTCACTGGAAGGTACAGAGAGGAAACACTGAACTCGGGCAGGTGGTTCAAACAATTCCAGGGGACACTCCCTTCTTATATGTGAAGAAAGACTTTAGAAGTTTTTTCTATACAAAAGTCTACTGTCTGTCATTAATGGCCACTTACATTCTTTCTCCAGGCCACCTGTTAAAAATAACTTAACCCTTCTTCTAGATTATAGAGCATTTGGAAGTTTCCAGAAAGGTTTCACATACATATTTTCCACTCTTGGTCTCTTTCGTTTGTTCCATAAAAGTATATAGTTGATTTTTACATGTTCTCGCAGGATAAAAATGGCTAGCTCCGTTAATCTCCCAAACTGGGGGGAAATTTTGCAGATGCATGTATTTGCGAGGACCTGGAACCTTCTCTGTTGGAGGCAGGGTGGAGGGGAAGGCCCCTGGAGGATATCGCGGACCATTCAGTAAACAAGGATCCACGGTCAGATGTCAGGGAAAGGGCTCCTCCACGTTGGGAATGTCTTGGGCAGATTTACAGTAAAATGTGCTGCGTTGTAAAATGTCTTTCACCACTGAGAATGCTTTGGGAGAGCACTCATTAGCCAATAGCTAATTGGAAACAGAAAGCAGGAAAAGTTGAGGGAAAAAAATTTAAAATAAGTATCTCCTCTGGTTTTAAAATTTGATGTTTTCCAAAACACAACAACTCTCCTCAGCTGAAGTTCAGCATGAGGCGCGTTAGCGTTCTGTGACATCATTAAAGTGAAGGAAGATCTCCCCTCGGCCGCGATGTTGGTGTTTACATTTTTAAAATTTACTTTATTAACATGTTTTTGTACCTTGTTACACAGTTCGTATAATGACTCAACAAATTTTACAACCTTCATGAAATCCATAAGATGAAAGTAGTCCTGATTGTATTTCATAAACTTAAAATGTTCCTAGTCCTGGGGCGCCTGGGTGGCTCAGTCGGTTAAGCATCCAACTTTGGCTCAGGTCATGATCTCATGGTTCATGGGTTCAAGCCCCACATCAGTCTCTGTGCTGACAGCTCAGAGTCTGGAGCCTGCTTCGGATTCTGTGTCTCCCTCTCTCTCTGCCCCACCCGTTTGCACTCTGTCTCTCTCAAAAATGAATAAACGTTAAAAAAAAATTTATAAAAAAAAAATGTTCCTGAGCCTGATTTCAAGGACAAAAAGCTTTTGTGTAATGTAAGATTATTTTCAAAACAGTATGGTATAAATGACATTTCAGTGCTTACATGAAACTGACAATAGTTTCCAAATTATTTTTATGCTATAGATTTTTCATGTTTATACTTTATATTTTTAAAATATTTTTATTTCTAAATTTAGCATTCATACCCGTTTCTGTTTTTATTTTCCCAGAAAAGTTCTAGCACTTTTGTTCCTATGGTCTTGTTTGACGGCCATTTCATAGTGGTCATTAGGGACTATTTCCCATATCACAGATGGGAAGGCTGTCTCAAAGGATTTGCCAATCTGGGAAGCTGGTGAAACTGGGTTTGAGCCCAGGTCTTCTGACTCCATCTTGTGTATTCCTTACTGTTTGGTTGCTCCCTTGGTCTCTGGAGATGCATTTGCGGTCCCGGCAGGTTACAACAACAGAGGAGTATCCGAGATTGACCAGGCAGCCTGCTATCTTGGAAAAGCAGTGGACGTGATGTTTGCAGAGCTGGACTCCGGTCCTGGCTTTGTCACCAACAAGCCTGTGGCCCTTTGGGAGGGCACCTAACCCTTCTGGATCTCAGCTTTCCCATTCGATTAAATCAACATTTGCCAGCCTGGCTACACACCCAACTTCCCTGAATTCTTTTAAAACTTACTTTGTTTCAGTAAAATAAAACCTTCCAGATCTGCTAGATTAGAATCTCCTTGGGAGGACTAGGGGACTGAATCCACTTTGATGTTCCTTATCGCTAAGCCTGGCGCAAGTCTGTGCGTTGACATTCGGCATTTAGGAACCTGGAGATTAGATGATCTCTAAAGTATCTTCCGTCTCTCAAGTTCTTCAGAGAGTCATTTCAGAAACATGCCTTTATGTTGTGCCATTTCTTCTTCTTCCTCATCTCTCTGCTTTGAAATCCAGAGACAAATAAATTAAGAGGAAATAGTGACTTCTTTCTTACCTGCCTTTTTTTATTTTTATGTTTATTTTTGAGAGAGAGAGAGACACACACACACACACACACACACACACACAGAGTGTGAGTGGGGAGGGGCAGAGAGGGAGACACAGAATCCTCGAACCAGACAATAGGCTCTGAGCTGGCAGCACAGAGCCTGATGCTGGTCTCGAACCCACGAATGGGTGAGATCATGACCTGAGCCGAAGTCCGATGCCTAACCAACTGAGCCACCCAGGCACCCTTGTTACCTACCTTTTTTGGGGGCTCAGATGGGTGGTTTCTTGTTCAAAGTACATAAACTCTTCATTTCTTCCAAGAGATATATTTTTTTTTAATTTATAGATCTCTGAAATGGATTTAAAATGGATTAAATGGATTTAAAATGGATTTTTTTCCCTCTCAAATGATTTCCATTTGGCGTCATAGCAGCTTTTAGGTGACATAGGTGGCCTATGACTACCAGGTGTAGCTTCTTTAATCAATCTGGCACGTGTATACTTTGTGCCAGTAAATCAAATACGATTATAATACTGTTTTTGAACTGCCAACATGAGACCTTAGAGCCTTTCTGTTTTTTCCTTATTTCTCTGCATTTCATCTTCTTTGATGATAATCTCAACAAAAAGCAAAGCTTTTTCAATTAGAATTCACATCCCATAGCATCATGGGTTAGAAATTAGACAAAATGGTTACCCGGGCTAGCTCCGGGATTGGTATCGTACTGGGACTTGTAAACCCAGGTAACTCTCTGTCATTTGCAATTCTAATGACGAGCACTGCAGTATGAACAAGGCAACGTCAGCAAAAAATTCAACACTCCGAGAATCTTTTAAAATAAAAATATCAGAAACTCGGCAATTTTTTATGGCATTTTTCCCCCCACAGCAGCTGTTTCCAATGAAGCATAATAACATCACTGATGTACGATTCTTTTATTGCTTTATAAAATATCTATGAGTCTGGTGCTTTGCACCGGGATGATGATCAATGATGATGAACTGCAGAGAAATCAGGAAAAACCGGGAGACTCTATCTAGAGTCCTCTGATGGTTTTTGACAGCTGTCTTATAAATATGTTCTTCTTTAAATTCACAATAGAACAAGGTATGCTTACAACAGACCGATTCTAGACCCTACAGCTGGTTGGTTGTCTTGAAAGTGGTGAAGACGAAAAAGTAAAGGTAATGCTGGAAAGTTTTGCTCTATGGAGAAAACAGTGCAATGGTGAGAAAACAAGAGTTGAGACCAGAGTGTGGGGAGAAACAATAAGGAAACGTCCCATAAGCAAAATGAATCTCTGAAAGGAAATGTGGTACTTGCTGAGCAACGCCCACACACACTTTTTGAGATGAAAGCTTGACACCATTATGAAGTTGAGGAAAGAAAAGACCAGTGGTGTGCTTCCCTTGGTGAAATTCTAACATGAACTGGAGCTTCTAGTCTGAGATGTGGATTACACAGAACAATGAGAAGTGCTGTGACAATCTTAGTATTTTCAAGAACTAAAATACTGCATCAAACTCAAAGGCATTATTAGTTAAGTGTCATTAAAAACAAAGACACGAGGGGCACCTGGGTGGCTCAGTCTCGGTTGAGCATCGTACTGGGGCTCAGGTCGTGATCTCGTGGACTGTGAGTTTGAGCCCTGCATCGGGCTCACTGCTATCAGCAGGGAGCCTGCTTCAGATCTTCTTTTCCCCCTCCCCTATGTGCCCCTCCCCCACTCGTGGGTGTGCTCTCTGTCAAAATTAAACATTAAAAAAAAAGACATGAAAAAATAGATCCCATAATAAAAAGAACACTATGATAGAAAATAGGAGTACTTGAAAAATAACCAAATAGAACTCTTTGAAACTGTTGGGGTATTCATTTAAATTATCAGTTCAGTGCAAGGTCAATAGTAGATTGGACTCAGCTGAAAGGGAGAATGAACTGGAAGATCTGATGAAATGGTATCAGAGTAATTAAGAGGTCATAGAAAAGAGTGGCCAGTGGAGACAGGGAGGTGAGAATGCGTGTGTCCTCAACCACAGGACTTCTGGAGGAGAGAAAAGACTAATAGGGAAACCTCTAACAAAGTTGATCAAGAAAAAGAAAAAAAAATCCATATATATTAGGAACAAACATGACAACTAGATGCAGACAAGATTTAAAAACTAAATGTTACAATTTTACATCCGTATATTTGAAAACTCAGTTTTCCACACCCCAAAAACAAATAATCCAGTGAAGAAATGGGCAGAAGACGTGAATAGACACTTCTCTAAAGAAGACATCCAGATGGCCAACAGGCACACGAAAAGATGCTCAACGTCGCTCCTCATCAGGGAAATACAAATCAAAACCACACTGAGATACCACCTCACGCCAGTCAGAGTGGCCAAAATGAACAAATCAGGAGACTATAGATGCTGGAGAGGATGTGGAGAAACGGGAACCCTCTTGCACTGTTGGTGGGAATGCAAACTGGTGCAGCAGCTCTGGAAAACAGTGTGGAGGTTCCTCAAAAAATTAGAAATAGATCTGCCCTATGACCCAGCAGTAGCACTGCTAGGAATTTACCCAAGGGATACAGGAGTGCTGATACATAGGGGCCCTTGTACCCCAATGTTTATAGCAGCACTTTCAACAATAGCCAAATTATGGAAAGAGCCTAGGTGTCCATCAACTGATGAATGGATAAAGAAGTTGTGGTTTATATATACAATGGAATACTACTTGGAAATGAGAAAGAATGAAATACGGCCTTTTGTAGCAACGTGGATGGAACTGGAGAGTGTTATGCTAAGTGAAATAAGTCATACAGAGAAAAACAGATACCATATGTTTTCACTCTAATGTGGATCCTGAGAAACTTAACAGAGGATCATGGGGGAAGGGAATAAAAAAAAAAAAGTTAGGGAGGGAGCCAAACCATAAGAGACTCTTAAAAACTGAGAATAAACTGAGGGTTTGTGGGGAGTGGGGGGGGGAGGTGACGGGCATTGAGGAGGGCACCTGTTGGGATGAGCACTGGGTGTTGTATGGAAACCAATTTGACAATAAATTTCATATTAAAAAGAAAACTCCGTTTTCTAGGAAAATATAAATTACCAGTATTTACTCAAGAACAAATAGCCCTATAGTCATTAAATCAGTAGTCAGAACATAAAGCCACAATAAAAGCACTAATCCACAGTCAACTTTAGAGATTGGTTTTATCAAAGTTTTAAAACACAGGCAGTCCCCAAATATATTTTGTAATTGACCTTTTAAGCCAGGATCTGCGAGGAGAAGAGGGCAACATTTCTACCCTGCAAAGGAGGTGAGAAATGGTCTGTCTTCAGGACACGATGGACCCAACTGACACCTGAGGTCCCATCAGCTTCCAGGAAGAGGAGGACAATGCTGGGAGGTGGCCAGCCAAGCTGTCACAGCCCTGCCATGTTGGTTCAGTGGATAAAAGAACCATAAAATTCATTCCAGAGAGAAACCCAACATCTTGAAGATTGCTTTGCTGCTCATCTGAAAAAATAAAGAATAAAGCCTAAACGACCAAACCCAAGCAATCCCTGTTTTACGTAAACTTTTCCAGAGTATAGAATAGAAAAGGTCTTCAGTTCCCTGGGGGATGCTAGTCTAACCTTTCCAGCGTCCTAGGAGGGCAATCTAAGACCATTAGGGCCTTGTCTCTTTAACAAATGCAGAAAGTCTACACAAATCGTTAGCTAATTGAATCTAACCCTTTAATTGTTGACAGTATGTACATAACCATAAATGTCATAAATTCTCTCTAAAGTAATCCTCATCTGTATGTTTGGTACAATTCTAATCAAAACCCCCAAAGAATTCTTTACTGTCCTAAGTTTTTGTACAAAGTGGCTAAGATTAAGAAGAATAGGAGGGGAGATTTATGAGATATTAAAACATAATATGTGGGAACGTAAAATGGTGTAACTGCTTTGCAGAACTATTTGATAGGTACTTTAAAAATTAGGCATATACCTATTTCATAACCCAGCAGTTTTGCTCTTAAGTATTTATCCAAGATGAAAAGTAGGTCCACAAAAGAACTGTACAAAAAATGTCCTTTGCAACTTTATCCCTAATAGCCCTAGAGTGGAAAGAGCCTAGATGTCCATCAACAGGAGAGTATATCTCCAGATTGCTGCCTCTTGGTCACAAACCAGATGCTGTATCTGTGGACCGCACATCCACATTCCAGGCAGGAAGGTGTGGGAAGCAAAGGGCTCTTTCCTGATGAGGCTTTGCTTTTTCATTTGGGAAAGGATGGCTTTCTAGCCTCTACGTTCATCTCATTGGCTAGATCTGTGTTGCATGAGTCCCAGGCAGCTGCATGGTTTAGTTGGGGACACACTGAACATAGTTGAAGTCATGTTTGTAAAAAAGGAGGAGGGAAGGTAGCGGGCACGGAAGTGTCAGCTGGATCTGAAATCTTTTCTTTTTCTTCTGAAATCGATCTGAAGCATACGGTAACACCTTAATAGCTTTGCTCAGTCTAAGTGCAGAGACTTGAGTATATTTTATTCTCTATGTTTGCTGTATTTCACGGTTTAAAACGGAAAGTAGCCCAAAGTAGTGGCAGAGGATATATTCAAAACGTGACTGGCAGTGACTCGATGGCATTTTGGTCATAAAGACCTGGATGGCAGGAGAGCGTGCCTGTGCCCCACGGACGTGAATAATGCCAGGTCTGCAAGGCTGGAGACCGTGGGAGGTGAGCGTCCACAGGTGGGAGCAGGCTGCGTGTGACCACCTTGGAAGATGGGAGTTGTCGGAAATCATGAAGGTCAGAGAGGGCTGAAGAGGACGGAGTTGGACTCCGCCACCGATGTTTTAATAAAGGCGTTTGTGGGAAACACCAAGTATCCACTTTTAAGGTTGAAATCAGTGACCACTACAGCCGATTTTTCACGAGTCACTGATGGTTGCTACAGCGAATGACCCATAGTCAACCTAATGCCTTGTCATGTCTGACGCTGAATATAGTACCTATCTGATGCTACGGTGTTCTTGTGTGGGCTTCACTCACCTGCTCTGATTGCCCTTGGAGTACTCCCGGTTTTGTGGGATAACTGGTTCTTCTGCACCGATGGTAGCTTCGTTTCGTGCTCTCCCTACCTGCCTGGTATCACGTAAATGAGAAACCGTTTTTGTGTTTTCCTGCTTTGGAGCCTTGGGTTTTGGGCAGATGAAGTATAAAGTAACATATACTACGCTGTATTTGTGTATTTTCCCTTCTCCTGGCTGAGGGCCTGTGAATACTGAAGTTTTTCCTAGAAAATGCCTTGCTGTGGGCAGGCGGATTGTACCTATTTAGAAAAACGCAATCCTGGTAAAGAAACGGTTCCTCCTCAGTTTGCAGGGGTTTTTTTTGCATTTTCTTTTTTAAATTTGCAGGCACTGTGGCTTCTGTCCGTACTGCTGGGTCTGCCCTCCTCCTGTATCACTCGTGCGGGAGACCCACTGAGGGTCAGAGCCAGCTCGTTTTGAAACGTTTTACCAAAGATACTTTGACACTGTTTTTCTTAAGTTTTTATTTTGGTATCGGAGGCAGAGCAGTTTTCAATGTTTGGTTATCAATTTTCATAAAGTTACTAACATCAGTATTTTTTTTTATTTTTGAGAGAGAGCACGAGCGAGCAAGCACATACATGGAAGGGGCAGAGGGAGAGGGACAGAGAATCCCAAGCAGGCTCCACATCATCAGTGTGGAGCCTGACGTGGGGCTCAAACTCACAAACCGTGAGAGCAGGAGTCAGACGCTCCATGAGTCGAAGTCGGACGCTTAATGCACTGAGCCACCCAGGCGCCCCTGGTATCAGTATCTCCTAGATCTCTTTCTTACCATATTTTTCTCTTCCTATGTGCTTTAATGATACCCATTAAAGTTTTAATGCCTTTTTTAAATGAATCCAAAATCCGATTTTTAGTAGCATTTTGAAGAAGAAAACGTCATAGGCAGTGTCTCGGTTAATGTAGAAATCATAGAGCTTTATTTCCTGTTCAGCACTACTAGAAATGGCAGGTACAGAACTTAGATCTGGGTATCAGCTCTGTTTTGGGGCTCATGCCCCAGTGGCATGAATTGAAAACCTGAAAAGCAAGACACATGCGTAGTATGAAGAAGGGTGGGACGCACCTCTCGAGAGCAGCATTCACTGTGACCCAGAGCTGGACCGAGGGAGGCGGTGAGGGCATCATTCTGTGAATTTCCGGGACAGTTACATCTGACCACACAGAAACGTGCATTAAGACCCATCGAGCCAGAAGAACGAGCCACAGACCCTGCCACAGAGAGCCTCACTGCCCTTCAGGCCCTGAGTGTCCCCCCTCTTAGAAAAGCAACAAGTTCTGGTTCAAAAAAATAAAAGGCACTTGGCATAAGCACACCTCACACAGCCTCTGCCAATTTCTAACAAAACACCTTGGAAAACCCAGAACAGACTGGAAACTCTCACCGGGGCCCATGGAACCGGGCAAAAGGTACAGCGGGTGGTCTGTCTCCTGTGCCCCAAGCAGGTGGGCACTCTCTGTCTCCATCCCGCCCTGGCTCTGAAACACAAGGTGGGTGCCACCCAGCATCATTGGCCTGCACTGTGGGTGTCATGACTTGTGAGGGTGCTGTGGGGTCCCTGCCTCTCCTCGTTGTCCAGGCAGCGAGGGAGAAAATATGTAACTTACAAAGTAGCAGGAAAAATGCATAAAGAAAAAGCACAGTACTGGGATGAAGAAAATGGATCTTGTAACAGAATATGAACATCTGTGGTCAGTTTTCAGTCGTCCGCCCCCCTTAAGAGTCCCCAAATTGGAGGGTTAACAGAGACACTTGAGACCCTTAGCACTGCACTGAACAGTTGGGATGGGAGAAGAGAGGGATTGCGGCCAGGAGGGGCGTTAAGACAGAGATCCTGTCTGCTTAGCTGCTCTGTGCCCTGTTCCTTGTCTGGGATATGGACCCCGTATAGATCAGTGCAGTAGATAGATGGAGTTATCAAATGGAACATTCTGGAATAGCAGGTTTTCCATCCCGGAATGAGCAGGTCACATGGGGGCCGAACTGCCAGGCAGAGTCCCCATTAGGAAGCCTTGTAAGATAACGTCAGGGTTCATTAATACAGCCTTCCTTGCCAGACTTTTACATCTGTATGTCATTTCACAAGCGCTACAGGAACAGCTATACATTAAGTGCAGTTGTGACTGCACGGAGGCTGGAAAGGTTGGTCTGACAGGTTTGGAGGGAAGAGTGTACCGAGGGCCGGCAAGCAGTGAGCGCTTCATCGGGCAGCTTCAAACACCAATTTTCTGAATCCCCAGTAAGAGGGTTCTCCCCCATATTTGAGTCTTCTAAAGATGCGGGTTTCGTTTTGTTTTGTTTTGTTTTACAACAAATGCATTAGATCCTGCTTCGTGAAGGCTGCAAGAAGATTCTCGTAGCCGACTCTTTGTCCTTACTGAAGAGAATGCACAGGACTCAAATGAAAGGCGTTCTGGTCGATGGTGGGTATCGTTGAAATAATCCTATTGGAACCATAGGCCTTACTTTCAGAAGAGACAGAGCAAACAGAAAGGCTGTCTAATCCCAAGTGTGTGTGTTTCCTTGCAGAGGAAAACATCTGTGAGTCGTGCCTTTCCCCTATTCTTCCGTCAGGTAAGATTGGCGGGCGGAGATACCCCAAATATGTGTTTATGAGGAGAATTAATTTTTTTTAATTTTTTATATTTATTTTTTAGAGAGAGAGAGAGTGTGTGTGTGTGTGTGTGTGTGTGTGTGTGTGTTCGCATGGGGGAGGGGCAGAGAGAGAGGGAGACACAGAATCCGAAGCAGGCTCCAGGCTCTGAGCTATGAGCACAGAGCCCCAACACCAGGCTCAAACTCACGAGCTGTGAGATCATGACCTGAGCTGAAGTCAGGCATTTAACCCACTGAGGCACCCAGGCACCCCAGAATTAAAATTTTGACATTAGCTAATCTATAACTTCTGGAATAATCTGTGTACAGAATTTTAGCCCACAACCCTGCCCAGTTGCAGGCTGGCACCACCATTCTGTAAAGCTGAGGGGCTCATCCTAGAGTGAGCCCACATTACCTGGAAGGCTTGGGAAGCCCAGAGTGCTGGTACCCCCCCAACACGTGCAGAGGCAGTAGTTCCCGAGCAGGACCCAAGAATTTGCATTTCCAACACATTCCCGGGTGACATAGATGCTTCTTCGGGAGCCATTCTTTGAGGATCATGGCTTTAGAGTAAAATAGAATGGAAAAACTACCATCAACATGTTTAAATTCCAAGGAAGAAGAATTGTGTGTATCTAGGAAAAAAATTGTACACCAGCACACACAAAAAAAATTGTACTTCCCTTTTCTTTAAACTTTTTCTCTGCTCTGTGGTTATGGGCACCTAAGTTATCCCCGATTTCGACGGAAACCTACTATGTGCCGCCTCCTCAGAACACAAGCACGTGTTTATTTGTAGTTGGTAGATATATATATATCGTCATGTGTAATCGGAGCGCCTTACGTAAGGATAGGACAGAAGAGGAAATTCCAGAATTTGAAAATAGAAATTAAAGCATAGCTGTTGGGATGCAAAAAAAGTGCTCCTTTGATACAAATTCAGCACAGAGAAGTACCAAGAGAGCTAGCTGCTGCAGGGTTTACTTAGCTTTAAGGGATAATCTAACAGCAACATGAGAAGTCTGTTCCCCCCAGGGTCTTTTCTAGAGGAAATGGGTTTGAAGTGTTCATGTTAAAAACAGCAGCGGACGCAGGAAAAGTGAGCTTTCGCAGTGTTTTTAGGCCGTGTTTTAACAGACCTGCAGACCAGTGCACCCGCGGTGTGTAATTAAATTCTGCAGAAGTGCTCGCAGCACGGTGCAAGGTCACAGCCTAGGATTGTCACCCTGCTCTGCCCCCCAAGTCACTGAGTGGTCCTGGCCAAGGCAGTAGGTGAACTGGCAGCATTTTTCTAAAGCCACGGAATGGACTGAGGGATATGGTGTGTATAGTGTGTGTGAGGGCACAGGGAAGGGAAGAGGGGATACACATCCTAATTTGTTTTAAGTCTTAGAATGGGGGAGGGGCGGAGAGAGAAACCCAACTAGGCTCCTTGCTGTCAGCACAGGGCCTGATGCGATGCTCAGTGTCACAAACCATGAGATCATGACCTGAGCCAAAGTCCAGAGCTGGACACTTAACCAAATGAGCCATCCAGTTTCCTCCTAACTTTTAAAATAAACGTGGTTGCATTCGCTGGGAAGCGGTCCCCGGTTTGTAGGCGTAACTGATGTGGAGGTCTGTGACCTTGACTCAGAGCAGCTCGGTTGTGGTAGCTGCTGTGCGTTTGCTCCCAGCACCCCTCGGGGATGCCTCTGTGACCGTGCGGCTTCCTGCTGGAACGTTGAACCACAGCTGGACTTGCAGTCGGGATCGGTTCCCGCAGTTCCCGATCTGCCTGTTTCATTGGGTTCTTCTCTCTTTTCTGCCCTGTGCCCCACAGATGCCGCTAAGCCCTTCAGCGTGGTGGCCTTCCACTGCCGCCACATGTTCCACAAGGAGTGCCTGCCCGTGCCCAGCATGGTGAGTGGGAAGTCTGAAGTCTAATGTGTCATCCCGTGGCTCTGTGGCTTCTCATAATTCGTTCTAGATCCCACGAGAAAATGACTTTATTCCTCAAGGGTAAAGACGCTTAGTATACTACCCAGTAGTGCCTCCTTCTCCGTGGTTGCGGTCACCCGCGGTCTGGAAGCAGGCGGTTGTCTTCCTGACGAACAGCCAGGTCAGTAGTAGTCTACACGATGCCTGTTTCGTTCCTCACTTCACCTCCTCAGGCAGGCATTTCCTCCTCCTCCTCCTCCTGGGAAGAGGGGTGAGTACAGTACAAGGTAAACCACGTTCACGTAACTTTCATTGCAGTGTATTGTTATAATTGTTTTATTAGTTATCAATCTTGTGCCTAATTTATCCTAGGTAGGGATGTACAGAAGAAACAGTGTATTTAGGGTTTGGTACTGTCTGTGGTTTCAGGCATCCCCCGGGGGTCTTGGGACATACCCCCACGGATAAAGGGGGATTACTGTGCTAAACACAAAATCGAGTGGATTCATGTAGGTACAATTGATGAGGGTCAAGCCATACAGCTGCGAGATACAGTGAAAACCATTTTCTAGTGTTCACTGTTTCAGCCCGATTTCCATATCGTGACACTGCTATTTTCAGTATTAAGTCAGGTCCCCCATGTGCCCCCTGGTCACATTAGACTTGTTCTGCTGTGGGGGGGTTCTTAGAGTCTCACAGAACCCTCTGTGACCCAGCAAAAATCTCCAGGAAATGGAGGGACATTTCCTAGCTTCCTCCCCACCCCCTAACCAATGCTCCCATAAGATTTCTGAATATGAGAATAGAAAGAGTTTTTATTTTTTTAATGGTTATTTTTGAGAGAGAGCGTGCACACAGGGGAGGGTCAGAGAGAGGGAGACAGCATCCGAAGCAGGCTCCAGGCTCTGAGCTGTCAGCACAGAGCCCGATGCGGGGCTCGAACTCACGGACCGCGAGATCATGACCCAGGCAGCTGAAAAAGCTTTTTTAAAACCCGTGTCTTGTAATTTCTAGAATTCGCCCGCACAGTTCTGCAACATCTGCAGCGCCAAGCACCGCGGACCAGGAAGTGCCATCTTGGAGTTGAAGAAATAGCCCAGTTCGGCTGGTCACCCCTCCTCCCCGTGCTCTCCAAGACTGTTTTTGCAACAGTGGCAGCGTTCGTGGACACCAACGCTGTTCAGAGATTTGTGCGTGTTTAGGTCACGCTCAGAAGAGGTGTGTTCATCTTTGCCTGCCTGCTCGAGGCTTCTCTCTGCAGGTGACGTTAGGGTCCCCCCCCCCCCCCCGTCCCTGCCTGGGGCTCACACTCTACACTCGGTCGTTGGCTGGGTTCGTTCTTTAGGAATGGAAGAGAAGGGAGCGGGGTGGAAGTGAGGTTCTGGACCTAGCGAGGCTTTCTGGCCATCGAGTGCACTGCCGCGAGCTGTCCCCGCTGCCTGGGCGCAGCTCCAGGACCTTCCCGGCAACTTGGACCTGTTTCCACAGCCTCTGCTTAATCAGCCCTCCCATTCTGGGGGTGCTTTGGTTTATGGCATCAGCTGTGCTTCTCTTCTTAATAGGCATCTAATGAAACACTGTGTAAATTGTCACTTAGTCAAGGACATCTGGGAATACCAGGCGCAGGCTGATGTCATGCTGTTTCACGTTGACTGATCACGTGTTCTCTGTGTCCGGCCCTGGCAAGCAGCCCATGTTTGTTGACTGAATAAATGTTCGCTCTTGCAAAAGACTCCCTTGTAGCGAATTCTGGCCCCCTAAGAATGGAGGAGGGTTTCCACACCTCAGAGTGTGAGGGGTCATGGTTGGGTCCTGCCAGCTGAGAGGAGGGAAGAGATGTTACAGAGTCTGAGAGGGAGTCTCAGGAGAAATGGGCCTGGGCCTGACACGTGTCCTGCAGCCTTGTTGGCCCTCAGGGAACGCAGAGTGGAGGATGCAGGGACAGGATCCGAACTTGTGACCGTCTTGCAGCGGTCGGCTTCATCCATCCTGGGCTATGTTGTGCCGACCTCCTGCCATGGGTGGAAAACACATGCTGTCACCACACTTAGTCCCACGGACACGAATAAATGCAACTCTCTGCTTTATTTTTTGGGGAGTGGGCAGGATGCTCATGCGTACTGAGCGCCTTCCCACCACCGAGCCTGGCCCCACCTTCCCACCGGCAGCACCTTGTTTCATGCTCAAGGCACCCCCCCAGGAAGAACATACCACATCCCATGGTATCCTGTTGAGCAACTGAAACAGGGAGACATCATCACGGTCGCAGAGGTGACTGCTGAGCTCCAGGGCATGGCTCCCTGTAAGAAATCAGGGCAGAGGGCCAAATTCAGAGGAAATGCATGGCGGGTCTCCGCAGCAGAGCCCCAACATTCTCCAGCAGACATCAGGCTTTTCCTGTTACTCCTATAGATCCCAAACTAGAAAGTCCTCAGCACCCCTCCGTACCTCATTCCCTTGTTCCAGTTTCTGCCGGTTTTCCTTGTGTTCTAACCAGAGAAATCCTTATTTCACCAAAAAACTCACAAGTAAAGCCAATTTGTAAGCACACGTAAAAAGCAAAGCTGCTGCACTTACTTTGGGGAAGAGGGGCGTGGCTGCAAAGTGCGCGTTCCCTCCCACCCCTGTACAGAAAGCCACTCTTGAGGGTGAAACAGCCAAGTTCAAGGTTCTCTGGTGAGAGCCTGTTTTCTTCTTCTAGTCAAAAGGATTTTTATACTAGTTTAAGAATGAAAAGTTCTCAACAATTTTTTTTTTTTTTTAAGTTTGAGAGAGAGAAGGCAGCACGAGTAGGGGAGAGGGGCTCAGAGAGGGAGAGAGAGAATCCCAAGCAGGCTCCACATTGTGAGCACAGAGCCCCCCCCCCGCCCCCCCAGGGCTTGAACTCACGAAACCACGAGATCACGACCTGAGCTGAAACCAGGGTTGGACGCTTAATCAACGGAGCCACCAGGCACCCTGACAAATTTTTAATTTGGTGGTTATAATCTTAACCTATATATTTTCATATTCTAAAAACAAGCATTCGAGCAATTACTGTGGGTCAGGCGTTGTTGCAAGCACCATTTGTATTCTTCGTCCCAACTCCGAAACAGGACCCCCCCCCCCACCCCCCACCAACCTCGTTATCTAACAGAGAGGAAGCCAGAGCCCGTAAGGCCGAATCCATCTGTCTCAGGTCAGGTAGCAGGCAGGCGGCCTTCAGAGGCCGTGGCCATGATCTTAACTGCTGTGTATTTGATTTTTTTTTTTTTTTAAAGTATGCATTTGACCTGTGGTGGTCAGCACATAGAAAACAAAATCCTCTCCAGTCCTAGAAGGGAATTTGTTATAAAGTAGCCAGTGGCTTACTGAATCATCGAGAGGACAGAGGAAGCAGATGCAGGGAGGGCGTACAGGAACACATCACAAAGCCCCCCACAGAACTGGGCTGCCCAGGGCACCCCCAGCCCAACCTCCATCAGAGGACAGGCGACACGGAGCATGTGAACCACCGCTTTCAAGTAAACTGTGTAAATAAAAGTAGGCACATTTCTCAGTTTCTTTTCATGCTCAGTCAACACTGAATAAGGATTATGTATGCACGTCTGTGTAGGAAACCTTTGTATGTGCTAAATACCACACCAGTTTATTCTGGCTTCTCTGACCAAGACTCAGGCTATTGAAACTCCGCCAATTTCGATACTAAGCAGTAACTGACTTCCCAGACCCCCATCCTGAGCTTGCCGCTGATTGTCACTTTAAAAATCTGGAAAGAAATGCCTTTCCTCCTTCACCTCCTGTCGGGGTGATTCGAATCAGTGTGATGTTAGGGACACAGGTACGATAGGAGAGAGAATGAAAAACGTGGCTTCCAGAAGCAGGGATCCCAGAGTTAGCCAATGCCCAGCCTTTCTTTACATGGACCCAGAATGGTGATTCTAAATGAAAATGGGGTCATGTCACTTCTCTTTAAACCCTCAGGAATCCCAGTGCCCTGGATGTGAAGGGACTTCAGGTTTGGTCCCCAAGCTCGGTTCCCCTTGCTTTCCCATTGCTCTCCTTTAGCCGACAGTCCCAGGGCTCAATGTGACTGACTCCTCACCCACCCTGGCCTCCTCAGATGGCTCACCTGTCCTAGAAGGCACCCGGGGCTCCGTCTGCCTCTGGCATACCACACTGCAGCGGTCCACGTGCACAAACTCAGGTCTGCAAAAGAGTAACATTTAAATCCTCTCTTGAGGGGGTGCCTGGGTGGCTCAGTCAGTTAAGCATCCAACTTGGGCTCGAGCCCCGCGTCCGGCTCTGCTGACCGCTCAGAGCCTGGAGCCTGCTTTGGATTCTGTGTCTTCCTCTCTCTCTCCGTGCCCGTCCCCTGCTCGTGCTCAGTCTCTCTCTCCAAAATGAAAAAACATTAAAATCAGTCTTCTCGAATCCATAGTCTACCTTGTGGTGTGAAGTTCATCTGAGTTCATGGTAGACTCAGATAAATCGGCCTTTGCTGTAGTTTAGGGACGCCTTCTTTCTTCTGCGGTGGCGGCAGGGATCATCTCGGTGCATCCAGTATCCATGAGAAGAAGGCATCTCGTCAGTTGGCCTCTGTCCACACTGGCGCTGGTTGGAAGGCCACTGTCCCCACAACCTGCTCTCACCTGCATCTGCCGCCGGCATCTCCCAGATCTCCGCAGTCCCAGCCTGTCCCTGGTCCCCGCTTCTCATACTGCCCCTGCTGCTCCTGACCACCAAGCCTCTGTCTGCCTCATGGCCCTGGTACCTGGGAAATTCAGTCTGGTCAACCGAGTTGGTCTCGGTCTGTTGCCTCCTTGCCGTTCCCAAGAGTGTGCATGGTAGGTGTGCGGGGACAGGGTACGTGTGGGTTCGTAAGGCTGGTTGCTTCTCAGAGGAAACGGGAGATGGGGACCCCCACATAGCTTTCTGCTGAGTCCATCTTTGCTGAGACCGCAGTGTGGGGCTCAGAGCAAGGTGGCCCTTGCCACTCAGCTCTCTTCTCTCGGGACCGGTCTCCTCGGGCTCTCCCCCAGTCCAGCTGAGTGCTTCCTACAGGCACAGTGGAACTGGCTGCCACGTTATGTATCGTTGATGGTACCCAAAGGCTGAGGGGCCTGCAGGCTGTTGGCTCTGTGAATTTTTAAGAACTTAAAATATGTCTGCCTCTACAGTGGACTAGGAACAAGGAACATACCGTGTTCCCCTCTCCCCTGGTAGAGGGGCACCCAAGCACCTGACAATGTCTGCTGAATGGAAGTCCAGCCTTTCTCCCTTGTTCAAGGTCAAGAAATGTACACCTTCCAGCATCCTGTGACATGAGGGACAGGACTTGTAAATGTGGTAGATGTGCTCATCCAGAGACCCACTGTCTCTTCCTCCCTTTTGGGGTCTTCACGGCCACCATCAACAAGTCTCCTTTGTCTCCATTCTTCCACAGTCGGTACGATTTATTCTCAAGTGCTAAAATCTCTTCTTTGAGTGCCCTTCCTCCTGTGTCTCCCCATCCAGTCCGCCATCTTTTCTCCCCATCTCCCTCTCTCTTCCGTGCTCACTGCCATGGTCTTGACCCAGATTCCTATCATCGAGCCTCTAGATGGATCAGAACCAATCCCTTCTTGAGGTGTTCCTGCCTCCAGTACCCACAGTTCTGATTTATCCTGCACCCAGTTTCTGCATGAATCGCCATTCCAGACTGATCCAGTCAAGTTCCCAGATATGTTGCTATTCCTAGTGCTAACGCTCTCTCACTCTCTACAGTACGTTTTTCCACGTATTCGGTTCCCCTCTTCCAACTCCTCAGTGTAGATCCCATCCAGCCTTCAGAGTCTAACTTAATGTCTCCCCAGGTCCAGGTCCTCCCCAACGTAGTCTGCCCCCCACCTAAAGCGGTCTGCATCCAACCTCCCACGGCCCTGGCAGAAGCAAGACAAAGGTATTTGTGACACATACCTATACGTGAATTGTTCATCACCAAATGCATGCTACAGAAAGGCCACTCAGTAAATGTCCCTTACTGGACTGAACAAAGACCTCATTCTGCTGCTGGGTGTGAGGTTCTTTCCTCTGGAAGGAGTGTTGGTGATATTATGGCAAAAGAAGAGAAGAGGCCTCCTTGGGCAGTTCCTGTGCTTTCTCCTTCTGGATACCTAACGGCAACATGGATACATCTGCTTTCCAGAGTCCCCTCTTTGTGCTGTGATTTTCAAAAAATAAACCATTCTTTTCACTGTCAAAAAACAAAGACATTAGGAAGGTCCTCGGTCCCAGCATTATAAGTGCCTGACTAGGTCAGGTCACCACAGGTCAACATATTCAAATGAGTTAGGCTAAAGCATTTATTCCAAAATGAATCTAGCTTCTTGCCCCAATTATTCCAAGTAGCCTCAATTCCCTCTTTTCTTTGATGTTCACACATCAACGAGAGCTTTTCAAAATTCATCAACTGCTCCTCGACTGTAATGATCGTGTAATTCGTGACTCCAAGCACAGCATTTTGAGAACGTGAGGGGGTGCTATTACAAACCACCGCAAGCCAACGCGACAGTCCCTGGCAACCTAGGAAGCCTGTCACCCTTCTTTTGACGCCTAGTACTACTGGCTCAACACTACGTGTGACAGAGTTGAAGAAAATGATGCTGCTTAAAAGCCAATGCTGACAACAGGTTCTGTCTTCTAAAGGCAATTGGAGGGGCCATACCGCTGAAAACATAAACCTTTCTCCTGCTCGCCTGCACTTACAGAGACTGATGGGCCAAGTGACGGAGGCTCAAGGGGGCAAGAGGAAGCATCAACACTTGAGAACCTCTGCAGGTTCCTGGCTGCACGCTTTTACATAATAAAAGTTAGCAGAGCTCTGTCTGGGGCCAAGAGCTGAGATGCTCTGCTTTCTAAGGGAGGGGCACTGAGAGGTGAGGATTTTAGGGAAGGGGAACAAGCAACTGGGATAATCAAAGGGATTTAAGACAAGACCAGGGGCGCCTGGGTGGCTCAGTTACGCTTCTGACTTCAGCTCAGGTCACGATCTCCCAGTTCGGGAGTTCGAGCCCCGCATCCGGCTCTCTGCTGTCAGCACAGAGCCCTCCTCAGATCCTCCGACCCCCTCTCTCTGCCCCTCCCCTGCTCACTCTCCTTCCCAAAAGTAAACATCTTAGAAAAGACTGTTCAACTGTATGTTGCCTTGATGCCGAACCCTCCTCCCTCCCCACTGCGTGTTCAGTAAGGTCTGGTGTATAAATAGGGTCATCTGTGAGTAGGTTCTAGGGGAAACTGAGGAGCTGGGTTCTACATCCAGAACCCTGAACAGCAGAGGGAGCAGAACACCCACAGGAGGCAACAGCCGGAGTTGACTGAGAACAGGAGTTCAGACCTGTGTGCGACAACAAAAACATATAAACCCCGGATTTGCTGGCATGCTGGGGGAGCAAAGGCTGGTCTTCCTAAAGGAAAACGGATGAAGGCCCTGAGCCAATTTTATATAAACGTGAAAGGACGGACTGGGTGACTTCACTTATGACTGAGTTACATATTCGGGTCCATATCGACAAGACGTGGCTATGGAGTGCAAACTTAAACTTCAATTTTGTAGATAATTTTACTTCAGAAACTACGTACGTGTTGTCGCCGGGCTTTTATTCTGATCCTAATATTTATCCAGTTTTGTAGGCACATCTGTGCGTGATCTCTTCATGGTTGTCTTACATGTAGATGGGGTCTGTGGATGGTGCAAGGATGGCCGAAGGAATTCACAAATGATAGAATAAGAATGGGGGCGTGATGGTGGCTCAGTTGGCTAAGTGCCTGACTCTTGATGTCGGCTCAGGTTGTGCTCTCACGGTTCTTGAGTTCAAGCCCCACATCGGGCTCTGTGCTGACAGTATGGAGCCTGCTTGGGTTTCTGTCTCCCTCCCTCGCTCGCTCACTCCCTCTTTCTCTCTCTCTGCCCTTCCCCTGCTTGCTCTTCGTGTCTCTTTCAAAATCAGTGAAAATTTTAAAAACTGAAAAAAAAAATAAAAGAATTAAGAATGAAAGTGTCCCTGTAATATTGAATAAGCATGTAAAACTTAATACAGGTGAAATGCAAAATTCTTCAGTTATACTCAGAAAAATTATCTGTACAAAGATGGGTTAGGAAAAGACCTGGTTAAGAGTCCAAATGAAGAGAGACCTTGGGTAAAAAGCAGGAGCATTTCGCTCTTGAAGGTCAGCCTACATTTTAATCCACGCTCTGTCACTAAGAAACAAGTTGAATCAGTTAGCACTTCCGAGCCTCCGTTGCCTCAAATGTAAAACGGGATGATCGCCGCACCTCTTCTGGAGGATGTTGAATGCCTTAAATGAGATGCCGCATGGAGAGGGCTCGGCTGGTACCAGCACAGGAAAAAGGAACCAGCCTGTAGCGAATGCTACATGAAGGTCAGCCTCTGGGGTGGCCCCTGTTATCCCCACCCTCTACCAGGGCTGGTCTGTGGCCAATAGAGTGTGGCAGCATTGACGGTACGTCACTTCCGAGATGAGGTCATAAAAGACACTGAGGCTCGGCATCATTCACCCTGGAGGAAGCCTCGCCATGAGGACAGGCCCCATGGCGAGGAGCCAAAGCCCCTGCCAGCAGCGTGCAAGGGAGCTCGGAAGTGACTCTCCCGGGCCAGATCCGAGTCTGCAGCCCCAGCCAACATCTTGACCACAGACTCCAGAAAGACCCTCAGCTGGAGCCACCCCCACAAGCCACTCTTAGATTCCTGATCCTGAGAAACAGAGGTGATGAATGTTGGTTTCAGTGGCTAAACTTGGGGGGAATTCGTTGTACGGCATTAGATAATTAATGCAGCAAGTGCTTACCAATCATTAGCTTGCATTTTTCCAAAATTAACCCAGGTTTCTGCTGCTTGACCACTAATACAGAACATCAGTGACTACTAAAAAAAAACAAACAAAAAAAAACAAATGCAAAATTCTGGTGGACTGTCAGTCCTGTTCACGGGAAGCAGCATCCATTCCGCATGTGAGAGCACTTTGCTGGGGACCTGTTTTAGCAGACGTTTTGACAAAGTGGAGAGGACAGAATTTTAAATCCTGCCATTCAAGAAACAAGCAAAGGAACTGGATAGCACACTGCTTCAAAGACATGAAAACTGAGGGGTGTTGCAAGGTTTAGAAGTAGGTCACGTACGAAGGGGAAGAGGAGATATGCTTCTGTTGCTTTAGAAGTCCAATCGCTGAGGTTCGAGTTACGTCAAAAAAGGTGCAGGTGCCTGGGTGGCTCAGTCAGTTGAGCGTCCAACTCTCGGTTTGGGCTCAGGTCGTGATGCCAGGGTCGTGGGACCGAGCCCCATGTGAGGCTCCGTGCTGAGTGTTGAGCCTACTCAAGATTCTGTCTCTCTACCCCTCTCCCCTGCTCATTCTAACAACAACAACAAAACTGTATTGGGGCAACTAGGTGTCTCAGTTAAGTGTCCAACTCTCGGCTTCGGCTTAGGTCACAATCACCTGGGATCAAGCCCCACACTGGGCTCCACACTGGCAGCATGGAGCCTGCTTGGGATTCTCTCTCTCCCTCTCCATCCCTCCCTCACTGATGCTGTCTCTGTTTCTCAAAATAAATAAACTTTAAAAAAAAAAAAAAAAGACCAGGGATTATGTTTATAAGAAAAAAAAAAAGTGTTGAGGCACCGGGGTGGCTCAGTCAGTTAAGCATCCAACTTTGGCTCAGGTCATGAACTCGCTGTTGGTGAGCTCGAGCCCCCTGTCAGCTCAGAGCCTGAAGCCTGCTTCTGATTCTGTGTCTCTCTTTCTGCCCCTCCCCCACTTGCACACTCTCTCCAAAAAATAATAAACGTTAAAAAAATTTTTAAAAAGATGTAAACTCGAGAACTTTCTAACCTCTGAGATGTCCAGCAACGGAGGCACGTGCCCCCTCCAGCAACGGAGGCACATGGCCACTTCCTGGAGGTGGGCCAGGTTCCAGCCAAGGCTGCTGACCGCCAGTCAGACCCATGGTCTCGCCTCTGGGCTGCCCATTACAGTAGCCGATTCTAAGCCCCTGTCCCCTCTAAGCATAGCCAAATCCCTCTAGAAACAGCACATTTAATCGGTTACTCTCACGCGCTGTTATTTTTATACTCAGATCCAATGCCCATCTGTCGTGCGTCTGAATACCCACGTCTTTGGCTGGCTCATTAATTCGGTGCCACTACAGGGTCCTCACTCCCATCCTCCCTGCCAGGCAAGACCCACTTGTCTCCCATCTAACCACGTTACAGCTTCCTTTCGTTTTTTGCCAGACGAACGTAGATCTTTGGCTCATAATCATGCCAATTCTTGTAGAGCTGCCAACATTGCTTTTACTTATGTGCCTGGGGGCATTTTCCTAAACCTAAAGGAGCATGACTACGTTTCCACACGTGTTATGGGCCAAGTCATGTCCCCTTAAAAGTTCTGTGTTGGAAGTCCCCCCCCCCCCTCCACCTCAGAATAGGACTAGACTCAGAAAGAGGCCTTTGAAGAGGTAATTAAGGTAAAATGAAGTCCTGGGGGGTGGGCTGTAATCCCAGATGACTGGTGTCCCTAGAAGAAGAGGAAATTCGAACATAGTCACAAAGGAGAGACCATGTAGGGTCCGGTGGGAGGGCAGCCATCTGAACTAAAGGAGAGGCCTCAAGAAACCAAACCCGCTGACACCTTGGTCTTAGACCGCTAGCCTCCAGAACTATGAAGAAAAGACACTTCTGTTGGTTAAGCCGTCCAACCTGTGGTACTGTGCTAGGGCGGCCCTAGCTGACGGATGCAATGTACTAATCCCTCCTTCCATAAAGGGGCTGGTCTCCATCCAGGAGACCGCTGCCTGCGCCTCTCAAAACACCGGGCATGCCCCTTGAGCCCACTCACATGCCGGGCCCCTTTTCAGAATGTGCTAGGGCTTTCTCATTCCTCCAGGTGTTACTTATGATCATGCTTCCTCTCTGACTGCTTGGCGCCTGGCTTCTCCACCAAAATGTACGGGTGAAAGTATAGCAGGAATTGTCTCAACAGTGTAGGGGCGTCAGGGTGGCTCAGTTGGTTAAGGGTCTGACTCTTGACTTCAGCTCAAGTCATGATCTCACGGTTTGTGAGTCTGAGCCCCGCATCAGGCTCTCTGCTAACAGTACGGAGCCTGCTTGAGATTGTTTCCCTCTCTCTCTGCCCCTCCCTCCCTTGCTCTCTGTCTCAAATTAAAAAAAAAAAATTTTTTTAAATAGTATATAAGGACATAAGAACATACATTCTGAATTCCAAAAATCTAGAAGAGGTGCTCTTAAGAACTTAATAAAATATTTGTAGATGACATCACCTTAATATGAAGTTCATTTTGATATAAGTAGCTTCTTTTAAGATTCTTTCTAGCTTCAATTTTTACAAAGGCTTGTGCTAAGATTTAGGTTCAAGATACGTACTTTCAGCCCCTCCAAACGTTAACATACCTGCATCAGTCAGGACCCTTGGTTGCGTGAGAAACGCAACTCAACTAAGCTCAGTCAAAATGGAGAATTTAGTGCAAGGGACGTGGAATTAGAAGAAGGCCGGCATTGTGTCTGGGCTGCAGGAACTCTGACGAGGCCAGTCTGAAGAGAAGAGCCTCCCGCAGCCTGAGGACACAAGGTGGACTTCCTGGAGGAGGCGGCACCCACCACCAACCCCCCCCTGCACGATCCAGAGAAACAAATTGGCGCACCCAGAAGCAGCTGCAGCCGCCTAGAGGAGCCCGGCTGCGAGCTTGGGTGGCCCACTACTATGCGAGCTGGCTCTGGCACTGCTTTCTCACATTCTGCCTTTCTCAGTTGTGAGTCGTGTCCGCTAAAGAGCGGGGGCCACTCTCCACGAGCAAGGATAGCATCTGGGTTCCACTTCTTAATACTGGAGGAGGAAGTGATGGCAGGTGGAAAAGGAGAGTCGCCAGATGCCTCCTCGCTCATCCCTGCACATCCTTCAGCTTCAACAGCCCTTCCCCAGAGCGGTGGTCTCTGTTTTCCACATACATCTAGCTTCCCTAGTACGTGCCTCCATGGCAACCTGGACTTCTCCAAAGACTTGCGAACTCTTGAATTACCCGCTTGATTCCCATTAGACCACGAATCCCCAGGTAACAGGGACTGTCCACTTAATTCTAGGTCTCTCCTCAGTGCCTAGCTAAGCGGGCTCTATATGAAAGATACTCAACTAGGTTTGCCGACAGGTGAGAAAACAGAGCTGACTCTGTATCAGCTCCACTCTACTCGGCCCAAATCCAGTAGCTGAAGGTAACACAGCCAAGGACACGTGAGCCCCTAACACGTAGAAGCCTAATCCTGGGCCAGTCTTCATGCATCTCCGTCTGCTTTGGTCAAGTGGTCAAGTATAGCACCATTGCCACTGTGGTTTTGAGATCGTCCGGAGAATCGGGCATGACCCTTTCTGTGCCGTGAAGAGGTCACAAAAGGAGAAGGAGGCGGAGGAGGAAGAAGAGGAAGGTGCAGAAGGAAACTAGAAGAAAAGAACATTGGTCCTAGAACTGGGAGGTCAAAGAGATCTATCACCTACAATGAAGGGAACAGCATCTCATGAGCTGGAACTCCTTGATGACGGAGGACTTTCCTTAAAAGTGAGCCATTTTCCAGAACCTCTGGTTTTTCAAGGTCCAAAATAAGTCAGGGTTTGCCTCGCCCCTTTCTTTTCTAATTTTTTAAATGTTTTTGATAGACAGAGCGTGAGTGGGGGAGGGGCAGAGAGAGAGAGAGAGGGAGACACAGAATCCGAAGCAGGCTCCAGGCTCTAGCTGGCAGCATAGAGCCCGACGTGGGGCTTGAACTCACGGACGGCGAGATCATGACCTGAGCTGAAGTCGGACGCTTATAAGCACCTGAGCCACCCAGGCGCCCCTGCCTCTCCCCTTTCTGTGTTCACCTACCATCTTGTACGATTCTCTGGCATAGCCTATGACAGTCATCAAAGTGTCCATCTGCTCGAGTCGACAAAGACTGTGTCATGTATATGTGCGCATAGATATCTCCACCCCTCAGGGCCTACTTAAAATGTTTTTCACAGTTTCAAGGCTTAATAAATATGGTACTGATACTCTGTGGATAGAAAAGAAGACAACAGCACCAGAGATCGCAGGGCATGTGTGTTCTATCTGACTTCAGATGACCCTTTATTCTAGGCTGTACCATCAAGGCATAAATAGGTTTCTTCCCATTCATTTCTCTCTCCCAGGCATATGGATTATCTCATATCATCGTTGTAATATGATAAGTGCTATGAGCCTCATTTTACAAAGCCTGAGACCCAAAAAGGTAAAATGCCTCACCCAAAGGGAAGTGTCAGAATCCGAAGTTGTCAGCAGGGCTGTGTGACTCTCCCACTCCAGGCTCTACGTTTTCATGCTGGACTTTCTCTTCCTCTCTGCCAACCTACCACCCTGCCACGGGATTAAAATAAAGAGTGAAAGCTGAAGAATGTTCTAGCAAAGTATTTTGCACACAGTAGGTTCTCCACATATATTTCTTGGTTCAAGTGTAAGGGCTTGTCCCTTGCTAACACCTTCATCTTGCTAAGCAGATTCAGGGGCAGAGCCGGACCGCAGAAGGAGGGTTCGGTCTCACTCGTCCAAGAAGGATGAAGAAGACTGTTTCCCAGAGGGCACCACTCTGTTGGATGCACAATACAGAAGACCCACAAAGCAACTAAACTACCGCTTGGTTTTGCGCTCGCTTTCTTCACTACACAACAGCAACCACACTCCTATCTGGACTACCTCTGATTCCCCGCCACCTGACCTGCAGATGACCCTGTATTCAAGGCTGCACCTTTCACACGGTTAGGGTGCTCCTTCAAGATCGCTGGAAACAGACACCCAAAGTGCTTCTTCCCAAAGTGCTTCTTATATTCATTTAATATAGAAAAATGACTTTAATAACGTCAGCAGCCTGGTCACAGGCAGTAGCCACGGCTAAGATTTTATGAAGATCATTTTTCTTTGCGGCCACAAAAATAATGGAAACTTCATTTTTTTTTTTTTTTTTTCACTAACAAATGGTGAGGTTCCTGAATGGAAGAGACATACTGACCTCTGGAGACTTGAGCTAAGGTTTCTGCCCCCGCCCCCACCCCACCCCCCGAAATGCATTTTGAGTCCATCTGAGATTCAGAGAGCAGAGAGTTCCTCTTCCAACAGTTCCAGAACATTCTCTATGTGGACAGTGATTGGCATAAACTGGTTTATATGCACACTTGGAGCCACTGGATGGGAGTCAGTCCCATGCAAACCACACAGATTGAGAGTGAGAAGGTGGCTGTGCTTAGGAGGAGGTGTTAAAGTGAATACATTTTTTAATACATTTAAATAACCTGTATAAATTTCCAAAAGAACCGTACGTTCCCCAAGAATTTTCCACAGTCTACCTCCTCACTTGCCAGACTAGTGTTCTAGGTACTATACTGGGCAGAAGCATTTAAATAAAAATGAGTAAGACAGTCCCTGCCCTCAAGAAACTAAGTAGAGTTTCTCTCAGAGGGAAACTGGTCAGGTACAGAGAAACTCTCCTGGTCTGTTTCAAACAGGAAATTTAACCCACGCAAGTATGGGACAAAGATGCTCTAAAGGCTGGAAGAGCGAAGGGGAGAATGAGGGAGACTGGAGAGGCAAAAGGGAGGCAGGGGAACACCCAGAGAGGAGAAGGTTCTAGCATCTCTGGGCAGCTGTGCTCCACCGGAGGGTGTGAGCCGCCATCTTGCTGCGAGGCCGCCGCAGTCAGTTCTGGATGTGCCGAAGCTATGGAGCTGCCGAAAGGTGCTCCTGGCATCTGAAACTGCTCCAACCTGCTACCACTAGAGCGGCAGCACGGGCAGCCACGACAAACGCCAGCTGAGTGGCGACCCCCGTGGCGTTGGAGCCAGAGGTCAGGAGATTCTCTCTTCCTCCTGCCTTCTGATCTCCCGGTTGTGTTTTTTGTTTTCAGTTAAGTTTATTTATTCATTTTTGAGTGAGAGAGAGTGGGGGAGAGGCAGAGAGAGAATCCCAAGCAGGCTCCGCACGGTCAGCACAGAGCCTGATGCGGGGGGCTCGAACTCACGAAGTGTGAGATCATGACCCGAACCAAGATCACGAGTCAGATGCTTAACTGACTGAGTCACCCAGGCGCCCCCACCCTTCCCCTGTTGTGCTTTCTATTGGCAGGACATAAGAATGTGGCCCGAAATAGAGCCTAGGGACTATAGTTTGCAGACTTCCAGCCCAACAAAGGGCAGAGGGCAGACGCGGGGCTGAGACACAACAGGTAAATACCAGCACCACAGTGCAAGCAGATTGCTAACAAAACAGGAAACGTATGAAATGCTACAGGAGTGTGTAAGTAAATCATCCCACCCACATACGGGCTGGGGAAAACCACTGGAGCCAGTTCTGGAAAGATACATATAGTTTAGCCATTTATGTATCCCTTCGTTCAGCAAGTATTACGTACCAAATAAAGGGGCGAGAGGCTTCAAGTAGAGGCAGCAGCTTGTGTGAGACGAAATGAGGTCTGTCCTATAACAGAAATGCACCGTGTGAGGTGAGAAGGTGAAAGTGAAGGCCACACAGGCCATGGGGGGGGTCTGAAGTGTGCCCAGGGGGTGGGAGGAGTCCTGAAGGATTTTGGTCAGGGAATGACATGGTCAGACTAACCTATGTTCTGGAGAAAGTATTTTAGGTGGGACTAGACCAGGACGACCCCTATACGCCCCTGAGGGCAGTGGTAACAAGGCAGCCACGAGACCAGCATCTGGGACTCAGACACCCTTAGGGTCGATCAGAGCACCCTTCATGCAGGGCTCCCCACCTTACACAGGAGTTTCGTCCCACTTGGGGGAAGCCGTGGTCCAACTCACTCTGACACTGCACGTACCATGAAGATGTCCCACTTGAGAGTATTTATAAATGGAGAATTCAGTATATTTAGGAAGCAACGTAGATCCTTGGAAACAAGTTCAAGGCTGACATGGCTGGTGACACGCATGTTCATCAAAGCCTGAGAAGTGAGAGAAAAGATGTGAGAGGCACACTCGCTCCCCCGCCAGCCCCAGGCCTCCTCATGCCTACCCGGCTGCTGCAATTGGTCATGATTTTTTTTTTTTAAATAGGAATGAAATAGAAAAGAAAGTGTATTGGGGCACCTGGTTGGCTCAGTCGGTTAAGTGTCCAACTTCAACCTTAGGTCATGATCTCACAGTTTGTGAGTTTGAGCCCCGCATCAGGCTCTGTGCTGTCAGCTCAGAGCCTGGAGCCTGCTTCGGATTCTGTGTCTCCCTCTCTTGCTGCCCTTCCCCTGCTCTCTCTCTCTCTCTAAATAATTATAAAAAGAAAATAATTACAAGCATTCCCAAAATACAAGAAATCATTAGGGAACCCAAAACTGTACATTTCACTTGCATTCACATCTCCCCCTAATGCATTTTATAGTCAGATGAAGAAAAATGTAAGAGAACAGATGATTTATAATTAAGTATGGGGGCGCCCAGGTGGCTCAATTGGTTAAGCATCTCACTCTTGATTTCTGCTCAGATTGTAATTTCACGGTTCTTGAGTTCGAGCCCTGCATCGGGCTCTGTGCTGACAGCTCAGAGCCTGGAGCCTGCTACGGATTCTGGGTCTCCCTCTCTCTCTGCCCCTCCCCGACTTGTGCTCTGTCCCTCCCCACCCTCTCTTTCAGAGATAAAGACATTAAGAAAAAAAGCTTCTGCACAGTAAAGGAAACAATCAACTAAATTAAATGGCAACCTACAAGATGGGAGAAGATATTTGCAAATGACAGATCTAATAAAGGTTAGGATGCAATGTATATAAAGAACTTATAGGGGCGCCTGGGTGGTTCAGTCGGTTCAGCATCCAGCTTCAGCTCAGGTCATGATCTCATGGTTTGGGAGTTCAAGCCCCATGTTGGGCTCTGCGCTGACAGCCTGGAGCCTGCTTCGGATTCTGCATCTCTCTCTCTCTCTGCCCCTCCCCTGCTCATGCTCTGTCTGTCTCTCTCTCTCTCTCCCCCTCTCTCAAAAATAAACATTAAAAAAAACTTTTTTAAGGAAAGAAAGCATATATAAGGAAAACATACAGCTCACTTCCATTATCAGTTTACATTCATAGGAGAACTTCTGGAGTCATTTAAGGATGGATGATGGAATAACACATAGCCACCATATTTATCTTCAGGGAACTGATGCTCGCCTTCAGAAGGCTGGCATCCTCCTTTGAATGGTAACACCAACATGCACTAACCAGAACACCAACCTGGAACTAGAGAAAGCTGGTGCTCTGCACCCTCCCCTGCTAGAATTCCCCAACAGACATCTACCTCACACTTCCAGGGCTGAGGGAGCAAGTCCAGCGGGCACGGCCTACGCCCCACCAGCGCTGCCTACGACACCTGAGGGGGGACAGGGTCAAGGGTGATCAGGCCAGTGGGCTCTTGGCCAAGGCAGAGAAATCACTTTTAAGCCCATGACGGAAGCAAGAAGGGGGAAAATTGGGAGATTGAACTGCTTCAAATTTGAGGTGAAAAAATCTGAGTGGACTAGCGGATGGAATGAGACAGAGACAAGGAGGGATACAGACCAAAACTGGCTTCGCGGACTAATTGCAAAGTGCGGGCCTCTGCCCCGATGCCACTCCTGCGTATTCTTGCCATGCGCCAGGGGGGTCTAAGTGTGACATCCATTGTTGCTGGCTTTTCCAAATGTTTTACTACACACGTTTGCAAACATGTGCAAAAAGAGGGAGTTTATAGTCCTTAAGTGCTCATTACCCAACTTCAATAATTATTTTTAGTCCACCTGTTTCTTCTGTATACCCCCTCTGCCCCCTACACCAGATAATTTTAAAGAAGTATTACACATATCATTTCATTCATAAATACTTATATACATGTCATGAATTTTTATTTTAAAGTTTATTCTGAGAGACAGTGAGCATGAGCAGGGAAGGGGCAGAGAGAGAGGGAAAGCGAGAATCCCAAGCAGACTCCACATTGTCAGCCCAGAGCCTGACGTGTGGCTTGATCTCAGGAACCGTGAGATCATGACCTGAGCCGAAATCAAAAGTCAGACATTTAACCACCGACTGAGCCACCCAGGCTTCCCCATGAGCTTTTTAATACCAAGACTACAATCTCATATCTAAAAAATTAATAATTTCATAATTACAAATATTCACTCAGTGGTCACACTAGCCTAATGGTCTTATGGTTTTTGTTGTTGTTTTGTTTTTTACAGTTTGTTCACATCATGAGCCAAATAAGTCACACTGATGTTTCCTAACTCCTTTTTAATCTATACGTTCCCCTCCACCTTTTTTTTTCTATGAGGAACTTATTTGCTGATAGTTTTCAATAAATCTTCCTTCCAGTCATAAAAGCAAGTGCATATGGGCATTGAAGAAAGCTTGAGAAATGCCAAAATTCATCATTGTTTTTAAAATCACCCTAAGTTGGAATCCCAGTATCCAACTTCATCAACATTTTGGTATGCTTTCCTTCCTAATGTAGTTTGAGGTAAAGACTAAACAGAAAGAAAAAATAACACCACTGCAGAGAGATCGATCATTGGCGTCTTACCCACTCCAGTGGAATATAGATCTCTGTGGCACTGTGCCCTTACAATAAATCCTCAGCTCCTACAACATGCCCGTTTTTAAGATTTCTGAAACATAATACCAGATTGCCCTCCAGAAAGACTACCAACCTGTTCCCTCGCCAGCAGTGTTTGGGAGCACGAACATAATCGTCAATGGCTGGTGGGACTAGACTAGAAAATGGCTTGGTTTGGAAAGACCAGGGAGGCCCTCTGGAAGCTTAGGGATGTTAGGAGGGCAGGAAGTGAGCCCTGGGGGAGACATACAGGAAGGCAGGCCGTCCTCAGGAACAGAGGGTGCCACCAGCCTCTCACACAGCCGTGTGAAGATGGTCTACTGAGCCAGGAGGTGTCCACAGTCCAACAGAAACCTTTGTAAGCAGTGGAAGGGGACGACTACTGGAGAATTCTGCTGACATAGTCTACAGGAACAGCGCTTTCTCAACAACGGGGACTTAAAGCCCTTTCATCAGCCAGTCCATTCATCTCAAGCTTTCCTGAGGGTGCAAACCAAACTCTGTCTGTCCTTGAACACCATTTGCTTTGGGGGTTTTACCCTAGTTCCTGTCTGAATTTCTAATAAAGAGGACATGCCAATTTCCTCATGAAAGCGTGTTATGTTGGTTTCATCTCCTGACCAGGTATTTCTGCACAGTTCTGGTCCTTGCCAGGATACTGACTTTTAGAGTAGTGACTATGTTACGTCTACTTTTTTTGCATGGCTTTGCAAGCTCACGTGTAGTGGAGGCTTACCCAAAAACAGTCTTTAATTTTGGAAACTTCATAAAAATAACTTCGCCCAGGTCCTTAAAAAGGAATAAAGCATGATTCCTGCCTTCCAAAAGTTTAGAAAGTCCTCTAAATATATACAGCATGTAATCGACTAAGATGAAATTTGAGAAAGAGAGTCCAACAACCCAAGTAAGAAACAGACATAGAAGTGATTCACCAAAAAGCAAGACAAAGGGCAAAAGGATAGAAAAAGCCCAATGTCACTAATATGTCGGTAGATGCAATGAAATATACTCAGGCTGTTGGCAAGGTACTGAGAACAGATACATTTATATACTGTAGGTTGGAGGTGTAAATTGTTACAGTTTTTTGGAAGGTAATTTGGCAACATTAACTAAAATTAAAAATACAGTCTCATCACAGTAATTCAACTTATAGATGTCTATCCTAGAGAACTTCTCACACTTGTGCACAAAAAAGCACGATCAGTGATGGTCACTGTGAATGTCCATCAGTAAAGGCCTGCCTGATCCATGGTTCGTGTTCTGGAATTCTAGAGAACAGCCCTGGCACTTAAACAGAGCAATCTCTAAAGTAGACCAATCTCTGGGACACATTATAAAGCGTAAATAAACAAGGTACAAAGCAGTACATACAGAATGGTTCCACCCGTGTACAATAAAGCAAAGCAATCATGTTTTTTAGGTAGGTGTAGAAGTGGTAAATGGCCAGAAATAACAGCAAGAAGTTGCCTCTCAGGTGGAGAGGGGCACTGGGGAAATAACTAGGAAGGCAATCTTTTGGCCTTGTCTGTCTATATTCTTTGTATAAGAATGTATTTATATATCGGGGCGCCCAGGTGGCTCAGTCGGTTAAGCATCCGACTCTTGATTTCAACTCAGGTCATGGTCTCAGGGTTCATGAGTTTGAGCCCCGTGTTGGGCTCTGCGCTGACAGTGCGGAGCCTGCTTGGGATTCTCTTTCTGTCTCTCTCTGTCTCTGTCTTTCTCTCAAAATAGATATATAAAAACAAAACAAAAAGGAATGTATTTATATATTACTTGGATGACTAAGAAATATACAAAATTTTTTTTTTTAATTTTTTTTAACGTTTATTTATTTTTGAGACAGAGAGAGACAGATCATGAACGGGGGAGGGGCAGAGAGAGAGGGAGACACAGAATCGGAAGCAGGCTCCAGGCTCTGGGCCATCAGCCCAGAGCCCGACGCGGGGCTTGAACTCACGGACCGTGAGATCGCGTGACCTGAGCTGAAGTCGGACGCTTGACTGAGCCACCCAGGCACCCCGAAATATACAAAATTTTTTTTTAATTTTTTTTTTTAACGTTTATTTATTTTTGAGACAGAGAGAGACAGAGCATGAACGGGGGAGGGGCAGAGAGAGAGGGAGACACAGAATCGGAAGCAGGCTCCGGGCCATCAGCTCAGAGCCTGACGCGGGGCTCGAACTCACAGACCGTGAGATCGTGACCCGAGCTGAAGTCAGACGCTTAACCGACTGAGCCACCCAGGCACCCCGAAACATACAAAATTTTAAAGGCTCAGCAGTAGCACGACAGTATTCCGACAGTCCTCAGTTTCCTTTCAGCAGTAAAGAGGGTCTACTTCTCCTCAAAAGTAAATACTCCTTATGGTTTTCCATCTTGTCATATCTAGTAGGACCCTCAGTGTTTTACTTGACCATGAAGTAAAAACAGTCGTGCTCGTTCGTCCAACAACAGTTCAATGCCAAGTTCATCCTGACCTGGGAAGAACTCTGTGTCGAGTGCCACTGGTTGGTGTATTAATGACACCACACGCAAATACTTCCATCAGCTATTGTTTGGATATGTGTAGGTACCACTGTGACTTGGTGAATCTTCTATGGCATTTTCTCAGAGCCAACTCAAGCTGTGGATCTGCCATATCACCAGGTTTGTGGGTGATGTACTTTTTTTTTAAGGAGGCGGCAAAACTTGGCTTGCCTTCTTTGGGAAGGCATGATTTTATTTTCTCAATCTGTGTATCTTGTGACCAGCGCTGGGAAAATTACTAGGATCGGTGATAAAAAATTATTTTAATTTTCAGCTATATTTGAAAAAGCAAATATTCTTTTAAAGAAGATGATCTAGAAAATTTCATCCACCAGACAACATCACGATATGGACCGTGATCTTCTCTTCTCAAAAGAAATCTACAGAAGATCCAGAAAGATGAACAGGAGAGGGGAAGAAAATGTTCATTCCAATATGTTGATCATAAATAAGAATGTTGGAGGGAAGACCATTTTGCAATGATTTTCAGGAGAATATTCACGGCAGCGCTTGGTCTCAGCATATGGAAGGGTGTGCGTGTATCTAAGGTCTTTAGTTTGCTCCCGCTGCAGAAACGCTAAGCTGTTCTGTCCATTTGTGGGGTCTCCTCTCACGTACACGTCACCACCACTGACAGATAAGACACAGGCACACGGAAATACACAGAGGACAGGAATGGTCTCCAGTGCCATCCTTGCGACAATTTGTGATCTGGGAAAACCACCGGTTCTCTGCCTTCTTCAAGCACTTCATGAATGAGGGGACTTAAAAATAGAGGAAGGAGGGGCGCCAGGGTGGCTCTGTCGGTTAAGCGTCTGACTTCGTCTCAGGTCATGATCTCACAGTTTGTGGATCTGAGTCCTGTGTCGGGCTCTGTGCTGACAGCTCCAAGCCTGGAACCTGCTTCAGATTCTGTGTCTCCCTCTCTCTCTGCCCCTCCTACACTCACACTCTGTCTCTCTCTCAAAAATAAACATTTTTAAATTTTTTTTTTTAAAAAACAGAGGAAGGAAAAAAAGAACCACTAGTAAAAGTTTTTACAATGGCTATCACTGTGTCTCTCACATACTTTCCTTACAATATAACTGCCTCCACCACTAGAGGGTGGCAGAGGGGGCCAAGGCTAGGTCATAAAAATATCATGCATTTCCACGTTGCTCTCTTAGACCTCTACCTTACCGTGCTCTGCACAAGCCCCGGCCACGTGCATGAAGAGGCTCTGAATAAGTGGTCCAGGTGACAACCCCAGCCAAGGTCCCAGCAGATAGCCAGTATCACCCATCATGCATGTAAGTGAGGAAGGCTTCATGGTGACTTCTACCCCAGCCACCCCCAAATGCAATCCCAAATGAGAAAGGCCTTGCTGACCCCAGGCAACTCCCGGTACCATCAGAGATAATAAAATGATTGCTGTTGTTTTGAGCCGCTAGGTTTCTTCTTTTTTTTTTTTTTTTTTTTTTTTTTTTTAAGTAGTGAGAATTATACTTCTTAAGCAATTATTAGGTTGTAGACCTAAATGTATGTTAAGCATTACACATACGTTTTGTCACTTAAACTTCACAAACATCCTATTAAAGATGGTGGGTGTTGGGGCGCCTGGGTGGCTCAGTCGGTTAAGCGTCCGACTTCAGCTCAGGTCATGATCTCCTAGAGTTCATGGGGTTGAGCCCCGCGTCGGGCTCTGTGCTGACAGCTCAGAGCCTGAAGCCTGCTTTGGATTCTGTGTCTCCCTCTCTCTCTGCCCCTCCCCTGCTCATGCTCTGTCTCTCTCTGTGTCAAAAATAAATAAAAACATTAAAAAAAAAAAGATGGTGGGTGTGACACAATTAAAGAATGCTACGAAGGCCACCCAACCTGGGAGCTGGCAGTCTGCGGTTCAAATCCAGAAGAGTTTAGAGCCTGACCTCTCCTCTCACGATGGCCTGTCCCCTCGGAGGGCGCAAGGGAGCCCTGGAGGTTCCTGGAAGGCCACCCCATCCCAGCCTCTTGTTCCAGATGGGGAAATGGCCTGTCCAGCTTGCACAGCCAGCCCAAGACACACTTCCCCCTCCGGCACTTAGGAGAAACCTGCACTGGGAACCCAAGCTGCATCTACAAATTCTTGTTCGTCACTTGGGACTGACACAGGCCGTGACTGCGCCCCACTGCTGGGTCATCACTCTGGTCAAGAACAGCAGTTTGCTCTCTTTTGTGTGAGTGTGGTAAAATAAACATAACATTTCTAGATTCCAAAAGGCTTCCCAGACTTTTCCAAGCCTATGGACTTTCTACACCAGCTCCGCTGATCACAGATTATGTTCATGTTCGCAAACATCACTGGTGAGAGAACATTTAGCCATTTAGTACATTTAAGCACTCGGTTCCGTGGCATTAAGTACATTCACCTGTTGTGCAACCATCACGACCATCCAATGCTAGAACTTTTTTATCCTCCCGTTCGAAACTGTGCACCCATTAAACAGCAACTCCCCACTGCCCCCAGCCCCAGGGAACTGCCATCTTACTATCGGTCTCTGTAGTCTGATGACTCTGGGTACTTCATATAAGTGGGATCCTACAGTTGCTGTCCTTTCGTGACTGGCTAATTTCACTTAGCACAAGGTCCTCAAGGTCTATCTATTTTGTCGCATGTTTCGGAATTTTCTTCCTTTTTAACGTTGGATGTTATTCCATTCCAAGTTTACACCACATTTTATTTATCCATTCATTTATCAAGAGACATTTAGGTTGTTTCCACCTTTTGGCTGTTATGAATAATGCAGTTATAAACATGGGTGTGAAAGTATCTGGTCAAGTCCCTACTTTAAGTCGTTATAGATCCCAAAGCGGTATTGATGGATCATGTGGTAGTCTTTATTTTTTACAGTCCCACCAACAATACACAAGTGTTCCAATTTCTCCACATCCTTGCCAACACTTTTTATTTTCTGTTTGTTTTTTTTATGATAGCCACCCTAACGGATGTGGACTGATATCTCATTGTGGTTTTGATTCGCATTTCCCTATTGAAGGCTGCTAAGTTTGGGGATGATTAGTGACACAGAAATAGATGACCAGGACATTAATTAATCACATTTCTCTTGAGCATTGCCTAGGACAGATAGCCTTGTCTGTACAGAAATAGATTATTCTAGTCATTCTGGAGCAGTCTCTTTCTTACTCTTCACATTTTTTTTTTAATGATTACTTCTTTGTTTGGAGAGTGAGAAAATGAAGGACCAGAGGAGGGGCAAGAGAGAGAGAGAATCCCAAGCAGCCTCCCCACTGATGGCACGGAGCCCTACACGGGGCTCGATCCCGCAAACCGTGAGACCGTGACCTGAGCTGAAATCAAGAGTCAGGTGCTTCACCGACTGAGCCACCCAGGCGCCCCTTGCTCTTTACGTTCCTAGCAGAGGCTAAATGCTCTTGCCTCATACCTCTCAGAGATGCTCAGATCCAGCCCTTCTCTCTAGTTCAGTTCTTTGTGACTTTGTACTTGGACTTAGCGTTTCCATTCAGGAATTCCTTCTCTGTACTGGCTGCAAAATCTGTGGTCACAAATCCTGAGGGGGAAAAAACTAGTCAAGAAATTAGGAAAAATGGAAAAAAAAAAAAAAGAATGCAGTGACACTCACAGCTTCACAGTCAACACAGAGATGTTACGGTTTCAAGGGAATCCACTGACGTCAAGGGCAGGAAACGCTGATGAGGGAATCGAATGGTAAGGACGGCATTTTCAGGCACCGGGGCTGGAGCACGGAGCAGGGAAGTTCACCGTCTAATCACACAGTCTGACTCGCAGCTGTTGCCATGTTACAAGCGTGTCTGAGGTATGGTCTGCTGACAAGGAGCCATTCGCGGAAACAATGGTAATAAATTTATACACACGGTCTATTTCATATAAATCCTGTGAGTGGGATTCCAAGAAGTAACACGTTTAAGAAGCAGAATAAGTCCCTAAATTCTGGAACTTCAACACATGATTCTGTCTAGTGGCATCAACCTTGCTAAGAGATCCACACGTCTGTTATTTGAACACTCCCCAGTCGTGTTCACAGTTTTCCAGTGTTTACATGCTATAGGTTACTTTGACAGAAGAAATACAAACAGAAGAAAATAGGAATGCTGTTGCGGAATACTGCAGTGGGGAATTAGAAACCGATGGAAAACTGAATCAGCAGAGCAACACAGATTATACGTTTGATAGCAAATCCCAAGCCAGGGCAAAGAGACGAAATGTTTTCATCAGTAAAAGGGAATAAGCTTATGTGAAGCAGCCAGCGACCTTAATGCCCAATTTGAAGACGGTTTTGGACGCACTGTTAAAAATTCAACTAATGTCAATGCGAAATGGAAGAAAATTTTCTGGTTCTGGGACAGCCGTCATGAAATGAGGATCAAGACTGTACAACAGGGGAATTGGTGCTGTGTGGTTTTAAAGTTTTCACTTAAAGAATGGACAACTGGCTGACACTAATAGAACCCTGCATGTCAACTACAATTTAAAAAGTGGGCAAATGGGGAGTCTGGGTGGCCCAGTCACTTAAGCACCTGACTCCTAATTTCAACTCAGGTCGTGATCTCACGGTTCATGAGTTTGAGCCCCACGTTGGGCTCTGCACTGACAGCATAGAGCCTGCTTGGAATTCTCTCTCCTCTTCCTCTCTCTGTCTCTCCCCCGTTCTCTCTCTCTGTTTCAAAATAAGCAAACATTAAAAAAAAGGTTTTAAAAAATAAAAAGTGGGCAAATGGATAAATACTAAATATGGCATTTCAAGTGTTTTAAGATGATTTTCAGTTGGCTTTTGTGTCCGTATTCCCATCTTACATTTTTTATCATCAGATGTATTAGGTGGAGATCATTTTTACATATATTACATATTATTTTACATATATTACCTATGTCCTCTTGTTACAATATATTTCTCAGCAATAAAGAAAAACAACTATTCACATGTTGCTATATCTTTATAGCAGAAAATCAAGAGCAAGTAAATAACCCCATCACAGAAAAAATATTTACCACTTATTATGGTCACTCGTTATTTAAAAACATAAATAGAATTTGTTTTCAAGAAAAACAGAATGGTTTATGATTTGGGGATTTCATGGACATTCCAGAGACGTTCCTCTTCTTGTTCGTGAATCACAAAGATTCCAAGATTAGCCTGTTGGGGATCTGGAAATAAAGCTGGGCTATTGCGGACTCCTCCCTCTTGGCCCTGCCGTTATCTCTGTCACGCTCTATCTGTGCTCCTCCTGTTCTCTTAAAGGTCCATCAGAAAACTAGAGCTGCACACATCATTTTCCTGCCTAGAACCCCTCACCACGTCTCACAACATTTGTGTGCACACACCCCTACGTGCCTACGGTTTTTAGAGCCCCCGCAATATAGGTCCATTTATAAACTGCATCGATGTGCTACTATACAAAACCTGGACGTTCATCAAACATGCAACCTGTAAAAATTTTAAAGAATGAAATTTTTAAAATACAAAACTTCTAATTCTATATTCCAGCAAACCAGTAAATGAATCATTTGAGGTAACTTCTAAGAGGTCCCACACCTTAGTTTGGGGCTCATTAATTTGAAGAATAAAAATTCAAGTTCCTTAGCAATTTTCTGCATGACTGGGCCACCCTCACACTTCTCTGTGCTTTGAGCACCCTCCTTTACGTGGAACATCTCATTATTTTGCCCTCTGTAGTCCTTGCTGCAGAATGACCTGGCCTCCTATTTTGCTTGGTGAAATTCTTCCCACTTAAAAAAAAATTTTTTTTAATGTTTATTTTATTTTTGGGAGAGAGACAGAGTGTGAGCTGGGAAGGGGCAGAGAGAGGGAGACAAAAAATCTGAAGAAGGGTCCAGGCTCCCAGCTGTCAGCACAGAGCCCGACGCGGGGCTTGAACTCATGAGCCGTGAGATTGTGACCTGAGCCAAAGTCGGACGCTTAACTGACTGAACCACCTGGGCACCCCAAAATTCTTCCCACTTCTAATTCACAGCCTAATCATCTACTCTTCCAAGAAAGCTCCTTTTCCCTAAGAAGAGTTGGTGAATGATGCTAATCCTAGCTTTTATTTTCAGCTTCAAGCCCAGACTGCCCGTCCCGCACCAGGCAGTGCACAAGGAGTCTGCACACACCATCTCATGTATGCACAGCAACATCCCAGTGAGGTACTTCGTGCTCTCCTTTTTTGGACAAAACAACGGAGGCTCAATCCACCTGGCTTTGGAGCCCAAGCACAAGACTGTTTTCCAGTGACTTCTTTCATGGCCCTTCCCCATTGCTGTACACTTTTCCATAGCCTTATCCCTCACACAGCAGTGTGCCCTGGAAATCTGGTGCTGCTTTTCACTAATTTCTACATTCTTGCCTTCCAGCGTCATACCTAACATAAGAAAACAACTCCACACTGGACCAGATGGACTTAACAGATACATTCAGAACATTTCATCCTAAAGCAGTGGAATATACATTCTTCTCCAGTGCACATGGAATGTTCTTCAGAATAGACCACACACTGGGACACAAATCAGGCCTCAACAAGTACAAAACGATCGAGATCATACGTGCATATTTTCAGACCACAACGCTATGAAACTCAAAGTCAACCACAAGAAAAAAATTGGAAAGGTAACAAATATTTGGAGAACATCCTACTAAAGAACATCCTACTAAAGAATGAGTGGGCTAGCCAAGAAGTTAAAGAGGGAATTAAAAAGTACATAGAAGCCAATGAAAATGATAACACCACAACCCAAAACCTCTGAGTTGCAGCAAACGTGGTCCTAAGAAGAAAGTATACAGCAATACAGGCTTTCTTTCTTTCTTTCTTTCTTTCTTTCTTTCTTTCTTTCAACTGACTGAGCCACCCAGGGACGCTTTATTTATTTTTAATTTAATTTTTTCTTTTTTAAAATTTACATCCAAATTAGTTAGCATATAGTGAAACAATGATTTCAGGAGTAGATTCCTTAATGCCCCTCACCCATTTAGCGCATCCCCCCTCCCACAACCCCTCCAGCAACCCTCAGTTTGTTCTCCATATTTGTGAGTCTCTTCTGTTTTGTCCCCCTCCCTGTTTTTATATTATTTTTGTTTCCCTTCCCTTATGTTCATCTGTTTTGTCTCTTCAAGTCCTCATATGAGTGAAGTCATATGATTTTTCTCTTTCTCTGGCTGACTCCTTTCACTTAGCATCCACCAGTTCCATCCACGTAGTTGCAAATGGCAAGATTTCATTCCTTTTGATTGCCGAGTAATACTCCATTGAGCAATACGGGCCTTCTTAAAGAAGGAAGGAAGGTCACAGATACACAACCTGACTTTACACCTTAAAGAGCTGGAAAAAGAACAACCAAAACCCAAAACAAGCAGAAGACAGGAAATAATAAAGATTAGAGCAGAAATCAGTGCTATTAAAACCAAAAAAACCCAAAAAACAAAAACAAAAACAAAAACAAAAACCCACAATAGAACAGATAAATGAAATCAGAAGCTGGTTCTTTGAAAGAATTAATGAAATTGATAAACCCCTAGCCAGTTTGATCAAAAAGAAAAAGGAAAGGACCCAAATAAATAAAATCAAGAATGAAAGAGGAGAGATCACAACCAACACAGTGGAAATAAAAACAATAATAAGAGAATATTATGAGCAAGTATATGCCAATAAAATGGGCAATCTGGAAGAAATGGACAAATTCCTAGAAACATATACACTACCAAAACTGAAACAGGAAGAAATAGAAAATTCTAACAGACCCATAACCAGTAAGGAAATAGAATTAGTAATCAAAAATCTCCCAAAAAACAAGAGTCCAGGGCCAGATGGCTTTCCAGGGGAATTCTACCAAACATTTAAGGAAGAGTTAACACCTATTCTCTTGAAGCTATTCCAAAAAATAGAAATGGAAGGAAAACTTCCAAACTCATTCTATGAAGCCAGCATTACCTTGATTCCAAAACCAGAAAAAGACCCCACTAAACAGGAGAACTGTAGACCATTTTTCCTGATGAATACAGATGCAAGAATCCTCAGCAAGATACTAGCCAACTAGATCCAACAATACACGACCAAGTGGGATTTATACCTGGGATGCAGGGCTGGTTCAATATCTGCAAAATAATCACTGTGATACATCACATCAATAAAAGAAAGGTCAAGAACCATATGATCCTCTCAACAGATGCAGAGAAAACATTTGACAAAATACAACATCCTTTCTTGATAAAAACCCTCAAGAAAGTAGGGATAGAAAGATCATACCTCAATATCATAAAATCCATATATAAATGACCCAACCTTAATATCATCCTCAATGGGGAAAAACTGAGAGCTTTCCCCCAAGGTCAGGAACAAGACAGGGATGTCCACTCTCACCACCGTTATACAACATAGTATTGGAAGTCTTAGCCTCTGCAATCAGACAACACAAAGAAACAAAAGGCATCCAAGTGGGCCAGTAGGAGGTCAAATTTTCACTCTTCACAGATGACATGATACTATATATGTAAAACCCAAAATATTCCACCAAAAAACTGCTAGAACTGATCCATGAATTCAGCAAAGTGGCAGGATATAAAATCAATGCACAGAAATTGGTTGCATTCCTATGTGCCAACAATGAAGCATCAGAAAGAGAAATCAAGGAGTCAATCCCATTTACAATTGCACCAAAACCCATAAAATACCTAGGAATAAATCTAACAAAAGAGATGAATAATAAATCTCTAACAAAGGGATGTTAGGAATAAATCTCTAACAAAGAGATGAAAAATCTATACACTGAAAACTATAAAAAGTTTATGAAAGAAATTGAAGAAGACACAAAGAAATGGAAAAAGATTCCATGTTCGTGGATAGGAAGAACAAATATTGTTAAAATGTCAATACTACCCAAAGCAATCTACATATTCAATGCAATCCCTATCAAAATAACACGAGCATTCTTCACAGAACTAGGACAAACAATCCTAAAATTTGTATGGAACCAGAAAAGACCCCGAATAGCCAAAGCAATCTTGAAAAAGAAAACCAAAGTAGGAGGCATCACAATCCCGGACTTAAAGCTATACTACAAAGCTGTAATCATCAAGACAGTATGGTACTAGCACAAAACAGACACTCAGATCAATGGAACAGATAGAGAACCCAGAAATGGACCCATAAACATATGGCCAACTAATCTTCGACAAAGCAGGAAAGAATATCCAATGGAATAAAGACAGTCTCTTCAGCAAGTGGTTCTGGGAAAAGTGGACAGCAACAGGCAGAAAAATGAACCTGGACCACTTTCTTACACCAGACACAAAAATAAACTCAAAATGGATGAAAGACCTCAATGTAAGACAGGAAGCCATCAAAATCCTCAAGGAGAAAGCAGGCAAAAACCTCTCTGATCTCGTCCACAGCAACTTCTTACTCAACACGTCTCCAGACTCAAGGGAAACAAAAGCAAAATGAACTACTGGGACCTCATCTAAATAAAGGCTTCTGCACAGTGAAGGAAACAATCAGCAAAACTAAAAGGCAACCGACAGAATGGGAGAAGATATTTGCAAACGACATATCAGATAAAGGGTTAGTATCCAAAATCTATAAAGAACTCAAACTCAACACCCAAAAAACAAATAATCCAGTGAAGAAATGGGCAAAAGACATGGGCAAATAGACACTTCTCCAAGGAAGACATCCAGATGGCCAACTGACACATGAAAAAATGCTCCACATCACGCATCATCAGGGAAATACAGATCAAAACCACAATGAGATACCACCTTACACCTGTCAGAATGGCTAACATTAACAATTCAGGCAACAACAGATGTCGGCGAGGATGTGGAAAAAGAGGAACCCTTTTGCGCTGCTGGTGGGAATGAAAACTGGTGCAGCCCTTCTGGAAAACAGTATGGAGGTTTCTCAAAAAATTAAAAATAGAACTACCCTACGACCCAGCAATTGCACTACTAGGTATTTATCCAAGGGATACAGGTGTGTTGTTTCGAAGGGGCACACACACCACAATGTTTATAGCAGTGCTATTAACAATAGCCAAAGTATGGAAAGAGCCCAAGTGTCCAATGATAGATGAATGGATAAAGAAGATGTGGTATATATATACAATAGAGTATTACTCAGCAATCAAAAAGAATAAAATCTTGCTGTTTGCAACTACATGTATGGAACTACAATGTATTACTCTACGCGAAATTAGAGAAAGACAAATATCACATGATTTCACTCATACGAGGACTTTAAGACACAGAACAGATGAACACAAGGGAAGGGAAGCAAAAATAATATAAAAACAGGGAGGGGGACAAAATAAAAGAGACTCACAAATATGGAGAACAAACTGAGGGTTGCTGGAGGGGTTGTGGGAGGGGGTGATGGGCTAGATGGGTAAGGGGCATAAGGAAATCTACCCCTGAAATCATTGTTGCACTATATGCTAACTAACTTGGATATAATTTTTTTTAATAATAAATTAATTAATTAAAAAAAAAAAAAAGAAAGCAACTCAATGGGGATGCCTGGGTGGCTCAGTTGGTTAAGCATCCAACTTTGGCTCAGGTCATGATCTCAGGATTCATAAGTTGAAGCCCCACGTCGGGCTCTGTGCTGACCACTCAAAGCCTGGAGCCTGCTTCAGATTCTGTGTCTCCCTCTCTCTGTGCTCCTTCCCCACTCACATTGTCTCTCTCTCTCTCAAAAACAAACATTAAAAAAAAAAGAAAGCAACCCAATGGTTACTGAATAACTTTGTAAGCAATGTGAAAAGTAATCTTGTCATCCTCCACAGTTTGTATATTGATATGGTTCTGAAACAAATACATCCTAATAAACAGCTATATTATAAAACTGAGCCTCCCAGGCATCCAGAGGGAAAAAAAATGTTTAAAAAAATTCAGTATTCCATGTCTCTGATGAGCGGCCAGATTTTCTTCCCCAAGCATATATAAGTTATTAGTTGTTTATTTAGTAAGAGTGTAAAAAATCAAAGATGATGTACCCACTACTAACTTTCTAAGAATAACTTTAAGAACAGCAACAAAAGAAAGTATAATAAGCATGGTTCCCTAAAAGACCCATATTCTTTGGAAAGGTAACTGACAGGGAGTGCCTGGGTGGCTCAGTCGACTGAGCATCCGACTCTTGATTTCAGCTAAGGTCATGGAATCAAGCCCTGCATCAGGCTCCGTGCCAAGCATGGAGGATGCTTGGGATTCTCTCTCTCCGTCGCGCTCTCTCTCTCCTTCTCTCCCTCTTGGTCTCAAAGACTGGACACTCAGGACTCCCTGGAAATTTCTGATGGCAAACACTACTCCAGCAGACATCTAATTGCTGCAAATCTCCTGCACATTCTCTCCACATTTACACAGCTCCCCATTTGGGGAAAGGAAAGCCTGTCTTCATGAGACAGACTGAAAAACTCTGTAGCCTGCCAATCACATGCACCCAGGAGATGGTCTCATTGGGACCCAGGATGCCTGAAGCCCCGTGGTCACGAAAGCAAGCTAGGTATATACAGAATACAGAAGGTGCACACAGTCCTTTTCTTAGAATCCAGTTTGCTTCTTCCAGCCCCGGCTGGAAATATGGTGAGGAAATATGGACACATTTCTCTACTCCAATTTGTCTTCCCAGGTCCAACAATTGGTTTTATAGCAGTAAAATTTCCAGAAAATTTGCTAAAGCTAATCCCTTCAGGGTCACAGGCATGGCCACCTATCATACTTAGCAGGGAAAGCCTCCTCACCCTCACTCTTCCCTGGCCCCAGAGTCATTTTAGCCAGATGTCTACCACCCACACTCTGAGGGCGTGAGCACAGCTTCTGACAGAAGCTGTCAGCGAATTTGCTTCCACTTGGTTTAGCCAGAATGGAGGGGGAATCCCCCCAGATCCAGGGAATGGAGGGGAGCTGGCTACCTAAGAGATAATTCAGTATTTCATGATCACCCCCTACGTATAGTTTCTGTGAGTATTATGTAGAAAAGAGTGTCCCTTTCTTCATCTTGAGTTTCAGAACGGAGGCCCCTGTCATCTAAGGTTTAGTCCCTGCCAGGACCATGGACAGAAAAGTGGATCTGCTCTGGGGAGAAGAGGGTAGAAACCCATCCCACAAGGCTAGACTTTCAATTAAGAAATATCCTCCAAAATCCTGAGTTCTTAAAACAGATGTCTGCCCGGTTATGCAATCTTGACACACTATCTGGGCTTCATGGTTTAGGAGAATTTCCTTAACTTAAATTTCCCACTTGATAAAAATGTGAGCACAATTGTGATTCCCCCCTCCCGCCCCCAGTGAAAGGATACAGTGCAGTTTAACTAATTAAAAGCTAACCAGAGGGCCTTGCACTTGAGCTATGCAGAGCGCCTCATCTCTGAGTTATCCAACAATAAAAGCCAGAAAGCAACAACAACCCGGAGACCTCCTAACAAAACAGTTTGAAGACATCGGAGGGCAGCAACATACTCAGGACTTAGAAAAGAGAAGGGAAACTCAAGGAGGGGAGCTGGAGTTTTCATCCACAGAGCGTTTGCTAATTCACAGTACAGGGCACAGAGACCTAATGCAGTCCGACACTGGACAGCTGAGATCAACACTGGAGTTCAGGGCTACCCAGTCAGCTAGGAATTGAGGACTCAAGATCCTGGAGAAAAAGGAACTTCAGAGAAAGAGAACCCACATTCCGCGCAGAGGCATCTGCTAGAGTGTACATGGCAGAGTGGGACAGGGGGACATCAGGAGGGCGGGACAGCTGGAGGGAGGCAGCCATGCTGGAGAGCACTGTCTGGTCCCATGAAATGTACACACGCCAGTGGTACAGTGACTAATAACTAAGGAATAAACACATCAGCACAAAAATGAGCAAGAAGCTGGTGCAGAGCAACAAACTGAGGAGTGTAATTAACCTGAGCGTCTACAATTAAACTACAAGGAAAAAACGAAACTATAATAGTAACTTAAACTATAAGATACTTACACGCAAATGTAAAAAGAAATGCAAGAGATTAGTATAGAGACTTCTGAATAATTGAATAGATGGAGACCTCTTGGATTTCTGGATAGGAAGTCTCAAAATTATTAAGATCAACCCTTCCCACAATAGTCTGTATATTTAACACAACACCAGGTGAGATCCCAAAAGATTATTGGGAACACTAGATGAAAATTCTAAAATGAATATAGAAGAATAAGCCTGTGAGACTATGCAGAGAATGTTTGAAAAAAGAAAGTAGTGAGGACAAACTGTCCCTAGCAGCTTAGAATACATTATAAGGTTCTAATAACAGGGAGAGCTATCACGGAGATAGACTAGATCCTACGTGGATTAAAGACGTGTAAACAAGTCATAAAACACAAACTATAAAAATAATGCAATGTAAGTCCTTATTTATATATATATATATGGTGATCTCTCTCTCTCTCTCTCTCTTTTTTTTTTTTTTTTTTTTTTTTGAAAGAGTGCATGCAAGAGCTGGGAGAAGGGTGGAAGGAGAGAGTCCCAAGCAGGCTCTGCACTGTCAGCACAGAGCCCCAGGCGGGACTCAATCTCAGGAACTGTGAGATCATGACTTGAGCAGAAATGAGTTGGACACTTAACTGAGCCATGCAGGCACTCCAGTAATTTCATTTTTTATAACACATACCTTGATCCATTTTGGAACTTTGTTTGCTTTAAGGAAGTAGGAATTAAGCTTTGTTTTTCATGAGTAATTTACAAATAACCCTCCTCCTAAGCTGGTGTCCTGTGATTCATTCACTGTCTCATCCTTTACCTATTATAATCACTACATTTTCATATGTTTTCATGTTCAGGGTAAAATCTACCTGATTTTTTTTATCTCTAGATTTTCTCCCAGCTATTCTCTTACACATTCTTTCATATGACCTTTTAAATTATTTCACTAGGGCACCCGGGTGGCTCAGTCATTTGGGTGTCTGACTTCATCTCACAGGTCATGAGTTCAAGTCCTGTATTGGGCTCACTGCTGTCAGCTCAGAGCCCATTTTGGATCCTCTCTGCCCCTCCCCTGCTCGTGCTCTTGTGCTCACTCGCTCTCTCTCAAAAATAAACATTAAAAAGTATATTTCATTAAATCACAAAAATAACTTTTGTTTGTGACTGCATTTAATTTCTTGATACATTTGGGAAGAGGTGACATTTCTACAGTGTTGACTCTTTGGACCCAATCAGAAGATTAGCTAATAAGTTTTCTTAAAGGAGGCATATTTTCAAAATAAAGGATAGAATGTATATGTATTTATTAATTATATTATTCAGCTGTAATAATTTTTTTATTTAAAAAAATTTTTTTAATGTTTATTTTTGAGACAGAGAGAGACAGAGCATGAACAGGGGAGGGGCAGAGAGAGAGGGAGACACAGAATCTGAAATGGGCTCCAGGCTCTGAGCTGTCAGCACAGAGCCCGATGCAGGGCTCGAACTCACGGACTGTGAGATCATGACCTGAGCCAAAGTCAGACGCTCAACCGACTGAGCCACCCAGGCGCCCCTCAGCTGTAATAATTTGTATAATCTGTCAATGATGGAAAGAGATTTACATCTCTATGATTAGGTTGTAATAGATTTTCAGCAATTTTTATCTTAAAGGTAACCCTGATATTTTTACATTTGATTTTCATAGAAGTTGAACTTCTATACATTTTTAAATGATTACTGATTCCTCTCCATCCACTCTGATATGCCAGATCAGATTGTGAGCTTCCTCAAAATCTAAGTTTTTAAAATTTTAATTCCAGGAGCACCTGGAGGGGCTCACTCGATGGAGTGTCCCATTTCAGTTCAGGTCATGATCTCACGGTTCGTGAGTTCGAGCCCCATACTGGGCTCTCTGCTAAAGTATAGAGCCCACTTCAGATCCTCTGTCCCCACCTCTCTCTGCCCCTCCCCCCGCCCACTTGCTCGCTCTCAAAAATAAATAAAACATATGCTCTTTGAAAAATATGAAGGGATATTTAAAAAAATAAACTAAAAAACTTTAATTCCAGTATAGTTAAGTGTTATATTAGTTTCTATAATGATTTGACAATTCTGTACATTACTCAATGCTCATCATAAGCGTACTCTTAATCTCCTTCACCGATTTCTCCCATCCCCCCACCCGCCTCTCCTCTGGTAACCATCAGTTTGTTCTCTGTAGTTGAGAGTCTATTTTGGGTTTTTTTTTGTTTGTTTGTTTGTGTGTTTATTCAATTTACATAGGAGTAAAATCATATGGTATTTGCCTTCTCTGACTTATTTCACTGAGCATTATACTCTCTAGATCCATCTATATTGTTGCAAGTGGCAAGATTTTATGCTTTTTAAAAAATGGCCAAGTAATATTCCATCTCACACACACACACACCCCACATCTTTATCCATTCATCAGTTGATAGACACTTGGGTTACTTCCATAGTCTGGCGAATGAAAATCATGTTGCAATAAACACAATTGCATGTATCTTTTTGAATTAATGTTTTCTTTGGGTAAATACCCAGTACTTAAAGTACTAGATCATATGGTATTTCTATTTTTAATTTTTTTGAGCAATCTCCATACTGTTCTCTAGAGTGGTGACACCGGTGTGCATTCCTACCAACAATGCAAGAGTGTTCCATTTTCTCCACATCTTTGCCAACATCTGTTGTGTTGATTTCAGCCATTCTCACAGATGTGAGGTGATATCTTAGCGTTACTTTTCTTGTTTTCATACGTCAGCCAGCCAACAGTTCACTTTTGCTACTGTTGGTATTTTGTCTTCTGCAGTTATTTGCAATATTAATTGTATTTTGACCTTATTTTATAAAAATAATTGAGACATGGGAATATAAATGGGTTGGTGCTAATAATAAATCCTATCACAATAAAGGAAAAATTCACCAGGTATACTTAAAGCAGCAAATCCTTAGCTTCAACTAGGCATTTATCATGAAAACAAAGCAAAATTAGGTGAATTATGTCAAAATCATATTAAGAAAGATGATCATGTAGAGGAGTAGTGTCCAGTTGAACAGCATACAAGCCACTCAGCTCAATTTTAAGTTTTAGCAGCTACATCAAGGTAAAAACAAATTAAATTAATGTATTTTCTTTGGCCTGATGTATACATCATTTCAACATACAATGCATATTAAAATTTTTAATATGGGATGCATTTTTTATAAAAAGACTTAGAAAGCTACTCTTAGGGGTTCCTTGGTGCTTAGTCAGTTAAGCATCCGACTCTTGATTTCAACTCAGGTCATGATCCCAGGGCTGGGGGATTGAGCCCCCTCTCAGGCTCTGTGGTATGTGCAGAGCATGCTTGGGATTCTCTCTCCCCCCTCTGCCCCTCTTCCCCGCTGGTGGGGGGGGGGGAATACTTATTTTTTATTAGATGTCTCTAATAAAAAATAAGTAATTCATTTATTAGAGATCTCTCATAAAAAAATAAGTATTTCATTTATTAGAGATCTCTAATAAAAATAATTAAAAATAAATAAAACACTTGCTAAAAAAAAAAAAAAGCTACTATTTATTTTACACTTTGAGTCTCCCTTCAGGCCAGCACATTTTCAATCACTCCCAAGCTCATGTCTGATTAGTGGCTACCGTAATGGATGGCACAGATCTAGAAGGCCAGGTATAGTTAGGATGTTTACCATACTTTAGAGGTCTTGGAACAAATTTCCTTTGTAACTCAAAAGACGGTCCAGAATGGCGGGTTACATTTTCATAAATTTTTTCATGAACGTATTTTAAAAAGAGAACCATCTGCATGACATTTCAATGCTATAGGTTCTTGGCACTTAGGACCTTCTGGAACTTCTTGACCCAGCCACGTAAAGTGACTCTTTGGCATGTTTCAAATTCTTTGCTTAACTTTAACTTGGTGGTAATCTTATGACCCATGCTTTTGTTTGCAATTCCCTGACCTATTGTGCCTATGCTTTTACTTAAAATTTTGACCACTCTGGTTTTAAAAGCATCTCTTGTAGACATGTTTTAATGACCTGTTTTAATGGTCCCTCTACTAGACATTAGTTCATTGGCTTCGATCTGTGATCCAATACGTGAGTAAATGCCACTTCTACGTGGTATTACTACAATTTCATGGATATTTGTGTGAGCGCACATTGATTGCCCATCCCCGCTACACGGCCTGTGTTTTCCGGGAGTCCATCTTGCTTTTCTCCCTCTCGCAGTCTGAAATTATTAAGAATGATCTTATTTCAACTTAAAATATTCATATTTAGGTATGTTACTTAAAGTCAACTTCACTCAACCTCAGAAGCAGAGCAAATTCTCTTTACTTCTCCCTATGGAAGGTAAGGAAATTCACCCTCTTAGACTGCCTTCTGATATCAGCTCCATGTTTCTGTTGGGATATACTAGGACTTTTGCCCATGATTGTTATTTTTATTTACTTATTTATTTTCATTTTTGAGAGAGAGACAGAGAGCCAGCAGGGGAATGACAGAGAGAGAGAGGGAGACATAGAATCCGAAGCAGGCTCCAGGCTCTGAGCTGTCAGCACAGAGCCCAATGTGGGGCTCGAACTCGTGAACCGTGAGATCATGACCTGAGCCGAAGTCAGACGCTTAACCGACTGAGCCATCCAGGCGCCCCCATAATTGTTATTTTTAATATCATGAGGTTTTTCTGTAAATAGGTATAACACCTACACTCTGTATTATAAACATGATTATTCTAAGTTTAAATAATGGAATGTTTACGGTCCATCAAGACCAGCTACATAATTTGTAGGGCCCCATTCAAAATGAACACATAGAGCTCTTTGTTCCAAAGTCGAGAATTTTGAAATGGCAACAGTCGAGCGTGAAACTCCGTGGGACTTTTAAGCATGAAGCCCTGTGTGACGTCACTGATCAAAGTTCATGAAGACCCTGCTGCAGACTTTTTATGCGGCTTCTTGGTTAGTCTTTTTAATAAGCTTTTAATGTTTACTTTGAGACAGAAAGAGAGCTCTCACGAGTGGGGGAGGTGCAGGGCGGTGGACAGAAGATCCGAAGCGGGCTCTGTGCTGACAGCAGACAGCCAGATGTGGGGCTCGAACTCACAAGCATGTGGGATCATGACATGCACCAAAGTCCTATGCTTAACCAGCTGAGCCTCCCAGGCAACCCCGACCCCCGTTATTCTGCTTTATCATTTGGTCTACTGGATGAAGACCAGTCTGTACCAGTCCCGGGCCTGCTGGCCCTCAGATTTCTTCCTCACCCTTCTACTAACTCTGATCCATAGAGGGCCTTTCCTCTGCAAGAGATTTTACCAGATTGAGTCAGCTGGTTTTCAGCCAGGTTTGGCCAACGGGAGAGGATGGCACAGAATGAAAAGGATGGAGTACTGGGAAACAGTATTTCTTGCTTTCTCTCTGTCCAGCTCCAGCAGGATCTCAAACACCAACTCCCCCTGGGTCTCAAGCAATAGCTCCATTCTAGGTCTGCCAGAATTACAGCTCCCTTCAGGTGACTGGCCCCTGGGGTCCTCCGTCCCACCAAGAAGGCTTACTGTCCCTTCTTGCTATTGCTAATCTTTTAATGTTTATTTTTGAAACAGAGAGAGCAGGGGAGACAGAACCTGAAGCAGGTTCCAGGCTCTGAGCTGTCGGCACAGAGCTTGACGTGGGGCTCGAGCTTATGAACCGTGAGATCATGACCTGAGTCGAAGTTTGACATTTAACCAATGGAGACACCCAGGCGCCCCTTGTTATTGCTAATCTTAAAGTGTCTCTTTGTCCTACATGAGCTGCTCTTATATCAAGTTTGAAACCAATTTTCTTCACTCAATTTCTCATTTCAAATACTCACGAGAAACCTATGTCCTGAGTCCATACAAAGAAGAGATGGTGCTCTGTTACCTTTCGGTGTAAATGGCAACTTAGCATGGTGCAGAATTCAGGAATTGCAATGTATCCAAAAAACATACAACACGAACAAAAAACCACACCCCCAGAGCAGAGTTTCACACACTCTACCATGCATCAGAGTCACCTGGAGGGTTTATTAAAAACACATTTCTGGGGTGCCTGGGTGGCTCAGTCAGTTATATGTCTGACTCATGATTTTGGCTCCGGAAAGGATTTCGGTGGTTTGTGAGTTTGAGCCCCGCACTGGGCTGTGCGCTGACAATGCTGAGCCTGCTTGGGATTCTCCTTCTCTCTCTCTCTCTTTCTTTCTCTCTGCCCCTCCTGCCTGCGCTCTCTCAAAATAAACACTTTATTTTTTTTAATGTTTATTTTTGAGAGAGAGAGAGAGAGAGAGAAAGAGAGAGAGAGAAAGCGTGAGCAGGGGAGGGACAGAGAGAGAGGAAGACAGAGATTCCACAGTAGGCTCCAGTCTCCGAGCTGTCAGCATAGAGCCCGACGTGGGGCTTGAACCCACGAACTGCGAGATCAAGACCCGAGCCGAAGTCAGATACTCAACCCACTGAGCCACCCAGGCACCCCCAAAATAAACACAGTTTAAAAACGAACCAACAGAAACACAGTTCTGGACCCCACCTCCGGAAAACTGAGGGTAGGGCTCTGGGAGTTGATCTTCTAAGAAGATGCCCAGTGGTGAAGCTGGCACCCTACAGACCGACAGAGAGGCACTGCTGGGAAAGCTGCTCCAAGACCTATGAGGATTTCAGGCCACTTAAAAGATGCCCGCATTTATCTTTGGTTTTAAACTTAACAGGCCATGTGCATAGTTATGGGATTCAGACCTTAACCTTGTAGTTGAGCAAATTCACTGGAATATCATCACAGCATTGTCCACCCACTGTAAAGGTTTTTTCCAAGCTGAAGAAGATGGCCTGGACTTATTTTAGAAAAAAATACTTTCAGAAAATTGTTTTAAGTATATATTCCTGTTTCATTTGTTCTCTGTCCTCTAATCGAGGCAGCAACACCAAATTATGCACACATTGGCTCTCCACCGTTGAGACCCCAGCCAGGACACTTCTCCTCGGGGTCTTACAACTTGGTGAGATGTCCTACTGGGCCCAGTTCATCTTTCCAGAGGAGTGCTGCATTGGGAATGAAAGTAGGCACTCTGGGAACTTTGTTTCACAATAAACTTTTAATGTTTATTTTAGAGAGAGAGTTAGAGAGAGAGAAAGAGAGAGAGAAAGAGGGGAGGGGAAGAGAGAGAGGGGACAGAAGATCCAAAACAGGCTCTGAGCTGTCAGCCCAAAGCCCGATGCAGACTCGAACTCACCAACGAGGAGAACGTGACCTGAGCCAAGTTGGACGCTTAACCAACGCCACCCAGGCACCTCCTTACATATTCTTTATATGCATCTATTAAAATAGTGGGGAGCCAACCACAGATCTGGACTCTTAGAGGGCCAGGGTCTGTAAAATGAAACATGGCACATGGCGTTGGCTACTTCTCCATCCTGCCTTGCAGGTCATTCTGTGCTGAGGGACTGGCCCAACCCCATTTTCTCCCTCAGTTTTTCCAGATATCTAATCTCCATCCTCCAAATTGGGGATTCTTAGTAGGACCTTAGAAAATCCCTGGGCTTCCCCCTTTCCCGTCACACCCTGTACAGGACTCCTCCTTCAGCTTGGTCAAGATTAAAGTGATCTATTAGTTACTTTTTATAATCTGAGGAGTTTTTAGAGAAAAACACCTGGTTTCTGAATACCAGGTTTTCTAAACTATTGTTAATATTTTTGTTCACTTAGGTTGTAAGGAAGGTTTTTTTTTTTAATTTTCCAGCAAATTTCCTAGTTTAAAAATAATACCCTCATAATGGAGAAAATTAGGAAAGCATGGAAAATAGAAAAATAGGATATAGGGGCACCTGGGTGGCTCAGGTCATGCTCTCACGGTCTGTGGGTTTGAGCCCCACGTCGGGCTCTATGCTGACAGCTCAGAGCCTGGAGCCTGCTTCAGATTCTGTGTATTGTCCTCTCTCTCTGCCCTCCCCCACTCATGTGCTGTCTCTCTCAAAAACAAACATAAAAAAAAGGAAATAAAAATTGCCCATCATCTCACCATCTGGAAGTAACCAATGCTAACATTTTGCATACTTCCTACGTTTTTCTTTGGATTTTAACTTGGTGAGAGAAAGATTACATAATTCAATTTTGATCTTATATTTTTATTAGTAGAAATAGGGGGTCTGGGTGGCTCAGTCAGTTAGGTGTCTCTTGATCTTGGCTCACATCGTGACCTCGAGGCTCCTGAGTTCAAGCCCTGCGTGGGGCTGACAACGTGGAACTGCTTGAGATTGTTTCTCCCTCTCTCTCTCTGCCCCTCCTCTGTACATGTGTACCCTCTCCCACATAAACTTAAAAAAAGTAAACTAAATATATTTTCCAGGTCAGGTGCAGTGATTTCGTGGGAATATAACCCCATCTCGATGGCATGACCAAAGGTCCACTTGATTACACCTTTGCTCCAGGGTAATTATTAGTAATGCCTCTTTCACTCTCAAAAGTGTCTCAGTGAAGCCAACAGTGAAGAAAGTTGGAGAAAACGGTTTTATGGGGAGCTTAAAGGAAGTCAAGATAAAGGTGACTGAACCAAAAAAGGCGAGTTTTATGTGTATTATTTAAGGTTTGAAGATCCATTATATTTAGCTTTTCTTTTGGTAATAAGCAGTTGGAAAAGCCAGGGGGAGAGGAGAAAGAAGGGTTAAAGTGAATTTAATCCTTATCTTGGATGTAACCCACCAGGAACAATGGCATCAAACAATGCCTGACTCTTCTATTAGAGCTGTTCTCCTGGAAACTCCATTGTCCCTATTGCTTGGCACTTGTGATGCTAAGGGTTCGAGTCTAAGCTACACCTAGACCACAGAACCTCTGCCAGTTAGTGCAGAAGAGGCATTTCCACCCACAAATTTGCCAGAAGGGGCCTCAATTTGCATTTGCAAATTACAAAAATTTACAATTTTTTTTTTCTTCTTAGTTTTATACAGGCCGTATGTCTGCTTAGTGAAAACTAGGTCACATATGGATCTCCAGCTGCAAGAGGGTCTGGGAAATGTAGGTTTACTTAAAAACAACAACAACAACAACCCAAAAAAGATTTCCAGCTTCTATAGTACAGGAAGGCAATAGAGGGTGTTCGAGTTTGGGTTGAGTGAGCCAGTTTACGGGATTTGCCATAACCTACCTGCCTAAATAGCCACTGTTGCCAGTATGTTCAATACAAATACACATATACAAATTGAAAATTCATACAGTACAGAAGGCATAAAATAAAAGGTAAACCTGCTTCGTATAATTCTTCTCCATCTTCTCTTCCTGTATTAGTCATCTATTGCTGCATAACAAATTAACCCCAAATGAGGCAGCTTTCGAAACAAGACACTTACCCTGTTCCTGTGGGTCGGAAATCTAGGCACTGAGCAGCTGGTGCTCTACAGCTCCCGCCGTCGACTGGACTTCAGTCTCCTGTAACTGCTCCGCGCAGGAAGCTCCGTGCTCCTTGGGAGCATGCTCACTTGTGGGCGGGATTCGCTCCCTCATGGACAATGGACCGACGGCCCCAGCTCCTCATGGGCTGTTGGATTCTGGCGCCCCTCGGTTCCTTGCCACCTGAGACTGTGCATCGGGCAGCTCACAAATAATAACCAGCTCCCCTCCAAGTGAGCAGACTGAGAGGGCAAAAGAAATCCAAGATGGAAGTTGGTCTTTCTAGAACCTCATCCTGGAAGTGACATCCACCACTTCTGAATTCTATACATTAGAGACAAGTCAGTAAGAGCAGCCTACACGAAAGAGAAGGGGGTTTAAGAACCAGGAGGTGGCATCATCTTAGAGGCTGCCAGTCACACCCCCTTCCCCCCCACCATGTCCCTGTCACCAAGAAGCAGCCACTGTTAATAGTGTCTTCAGATTCCTTTCAGTGGGGAAAACACATACACACACACACACACACACACACACACACACACACACAACTGGATTTAAATCAATTTTCCAGAAGTAACCTGAAAGTGTGCCAATAGTTTCTGCTAAGATTTAAATGTCAACCATTTCTAAGTGGCATGAAAGTCATCCCCCAAGCCAAGGGGACCAGATGAGCACCGAAACGCACAGCTTGTGTTCAGCAAACGAGGTAAACAGTACGGCTGTGGTAATGTGGTGACGGTGCCCAAATGTATGTTTACATTTTCAAATAAAAAAAAGAAATCAACCACAGAACATATGGGCCATGCCTCAGAAGGAATTTTGGGGACACCAGTCTGCTCAGAAAATAGGTCCACCCATGTCTGCAGGGAACAGGCTGATGTTCCACGACACTGACATGTTGTAGCCTGAGATACAAACAACAATGATTGGGGTCTGCTCGCTCCAGCCACCACACCTCCCTCCCTCCCTCTCTCTCTCCCTCTCTCTCCCTCTCTCTCCCTCTCTCTCCCTCTCCCTCCCTCTCCCTCCCTCTCCCTCCCTCTCTCACTCTCTCTCACTCTCTCTCACTCTCTCTCTCTCTCTCTCTCTCTCTCTCTCTCTCTGCACTCCTGGCCAACTCTGGAAAAGTAAGATTATTAATCCCTCTCAGAGATGAGCAGACAGATTCTGAAAGAAGAGATCTGTCCACCTTCCCCAACCTGGGGGTCTTCTGGCTTCAATGCCTTTGCTCGTTTACTCAACTCCCCAGTGCCAAGGGTCAGCGTTAGACTCTCCCCACTTCTACTGATGCTCAGACGCTTCCACAGCTATTGTCTGCCTTGCTTATCATCTCCTTCTAACTCAGAAGGATATTTTCCAGTGGTCACCTGCTAGCCCCTCTCCCAAGTGAAGGATGTGGGGAATGAGGATTATTATATGGTTCTCATCTGGTTCCAATTAATCTGGATAAGGGATGCTTCCCAAGGTTTTGGGTTTTTTTTTTTCCTTTACAGAAGCCAACAAATAATTAGAAGTCATTCTTAAACTGTATACTGCAGCAGGACACTGGCTGCTGGCTTTTGTCCTGAATTTAAATTAAGAAAGCAACTAAAAATAGATAGAAGACTCAGCTATTTGGAGAGAAAACTCTACAAATAACACTTGTAGAGACTGTCCAAATATAACCACTAAGACATGTAATTATGTTAGAGAGACTGCTGGGTATTAGAAACTACTAGAAGCTATTTGATTTAGAAATTTGAGCTGTAACTGTAGTTGGAGGGTGGAGGCGGGCCAGGAAAGTGTCCTCCAGACTGAGAATGCCCTTTAAGACTGAAAAATGAAGGGGCGCCTGAGTGGCTCAGTGGGTTAAATGTCCAACTGTGGCTCAGGTCTCCATCTCAGTTTGTGGGTTCGAACCCTGAGTCAGCTCTTTGCCAAAAGCTGAGAGCCTGGATCCTGCTTTGGATTCTGCATCTCCCTCTCTCTCTGCCACTCCCCTGCTCACCCTCTGTCTCTATCTCAAAAATAAACCTTAAAAAAAATTTAAAACAAACAAAAAGACTGAAAAACAAAGCAAGCCACCCCATACCGTTTTCACAAAGCTTTACTCAGGGTAACTTACTGACTCCGGGCAGAGGTCAGGTGGATGGATGATTCAGATGGTATGTAGTGATCTTCCACCCCTATTCTCCATCCATTAATCCCCAGCTTTTGGTGGGGGGCATGGAGAGGAGGTCAAAGTTTTCTCAAGGGGTGCCACCTGGGCACCTGTCATTTCTCTTCGACATCTGAAGCGGGCCCTTTCGTGCGCCACATCAGGGACATCAGGACAAGCCTGCCTGCATTCTGGGCAGGGCGTACATTACCCTCCATGGGGCCTGGAGCATGTGGCCCCAAGGGTGGTCACCATGTGGGCATCAACAAGATGGAGAGTCAAAGAGGGAGTAAGCACTGCCAGCACTCCCACGCTCCACACCCCCCATCTTTATGGCCCATACAAAGTTCACGCACTGTTCTTCCAAGATGGCCCCAGAGCCAGATGTTGGGAGGGGCTAGCATCCCTATGCCACAGCAGCCATAGAAACAGCAACAGGAGATTAACCGATACCACCCTGGCTTTTTGCCATTCCTTATTCTCGAGAGGCAGGGACAAGAACCGCCCTCGCTAACTGCCTGCTGAAAAGGGCTGTAGACCAGGATTTGAGGAATGAAACTGCCTTGCATCCAGTGGCAGATACTCCCCAGTACGAAGCTGAGCCCCTATCCTTCATTAGAGCCGTGATTTGGGAACCCTCGTATACAGTCTGAAACAGGATCTCATTCCACATTTCCTAACAAGGTCATTCAGGTCAGTTCAGCTCAACAGTGGTCTCACTGCAGGAGGCGGTCCTGCAGGTGGGCTTTCAAAGTCAGGCCTATAGTGTGCAAGCGATCAGGCAGAAAATTAGCCAGATACGCAGGGAAACCGGAAGAACTCAGGATCCAGCCTAGTTTTATAGCTAAACAAACATTCAAGGACAGTTAATCATAACTAGAGTCTAACACACATGAAAGTGTGTTACTGAAACCATTTTTTTTTCCTTTCTAAAATCACCTTCATTTCCAAAGGTAGCCAAATTAAGACTAAATTGTTAGTGGAACGAGTCGAGTTTTAACAAACTCAGCCTAATTACTTATGTAAGGGCTATAAGAATGGAGACTGGCCATTTAGGCTTTTAGATCTGCTTTGCTGGAACTTCTCATAAGGAATTTCAGATGTGAGCCTCTAACAACAGCCCTCCAAGGCTAAGAGCCAAGCCAAATACTTGCCTTCAGACTCGCCTGCAATACCTATAGATTGGGGTTGCCTCCTTTCTTCTGGAGGTCCCCAAGATCTCCTGAGGTTCCAGAGCCTGCCAGGAAGTGACCTTCCTTACTCACTTGGTAAGGCTTTCCCAAATCCTGTAATCAAAGTACCAGGCCGACTTTTACCACAGAGCTTCATTGGCTCCATAAAGTCAACCTTCGTTCTTTAAGCCTGTCTGCTCATATGTGAGCCTGTGCACGTCTCTATCAAATAGAACACTGCATTCACAGCCTTGGTAATAAAATGTTTCCAATGGTGTAATGTTGTAAGGAGAACAGATTCTTACTGAACTTATGGAAAGATCTATAGTTGATTTTCCATCTTGTCATTGCCACAAGCTCCCGCCAACCCTGCCTGGATATAAACTTACATCCAATTCACAACTCCTATCTGGCATGAATAGAACAAGGGACTGTATTTGTTTTACTACCATTTTGGCTGTTAAAGCCTCTTGTTAGTTAGCACCCCAATCCCAATGGCTTCCCTTCTTACTTTCATACATCATACACAAAAATAAACTCAAAATGGATGAAAGACCTAAATGTGAGACAGGAAACCATCAAAACCCTAGAGGAGAAAATAGGCAACAACCTCTTTGACTGTGGCCACGGCAATTTCTTGCTCAACACATTTCCGAAAGCAAGGGAAATAAAAGCAAAAATGAACTATTGGGACCTCATCAAGATGAAAAGCTTCTGCACTGCAAAGGAAATGATCAATAAAACTAAAAGGCAACTGATGGAATGGGAGAAGATGTTTGCAAATGGCGTATCGGATAAAGGGTTAGTATTCAAAATCTATGAAGAACTTACCAAACTCAACACCCAAAAAACAAATTAATTCAGTGAAGAAATGGGCAGAAGACATGAATAGACACTTTTCCTAAGAAGACATCCAGATGGCCAACAGACACATGAAAAGATGCTCAACATCACTCATCATCAGGGAAATACAAATCAAAACCACACTGAGATACCACCTCACATGGGTCAGAGTGGCTAAAATTACAGCTCAGGAAGCAACATACGTTGGTGAGGATGTGGAGAAATGGGAACCCTCTTGCACTGTTGGCAGGAACGCAAACTGGTGCGGCTGCTCTGGAAAACAGTGTGGAGGTTCCTCAAAAAATTAAAAATAGATCTACCATATGACCCAGCAATAGCCTTGCTAGGAGTTTACCCAAGGGATACAGGAGTACTGATGCATAGGGGCACATGCATCCCAATGTTTTGGGCAGTGCTTTCAACAATAGCCAAATTATAGAAAGAGCTTAAATGTCCATCAACTGATGAATGGATAAAGAAGATGTGGTTTATATATATAATGGAATACTACTTGGCAATGAGAAAGAATGAAATCCTACCATGCACAGCAACGTGGATACAACTGCTGGGTATTATGCTAAGTGAAATAAGTCAGAGAAAGACAGGTTTTCACTCATATGTGAAACTTGAGAAACTTCACAGAAAACCATGGGGAAGGGAAGGGGGAAAACAGTTTCAAACAGAGAGGGAGGCAAACCATAAAAGACTCTTAAATACAGAGGACAAACTGAGGGTTGATGGTGGAGGGGGGTGGGGAGGAGAAAATGGGTGATGGGCACTGAGGAGGGCACTTTTTGGGATGAGCATTGGGTGTTATATGTAAGTGATGAATCACGGGAATCTACCCCCAAAACCAAGAGCACACTGTATGCACTGTAGGTTAGCCAACTTGACAATAAATTTTTTAAAAAATGGTTTCCCTTTGTTTTTTTTTTTTAACGTTTATTTATTTTTGAGACAGAGAGACAGAGCATGAACGGGCGAGGGGCAGAGAGAGAGGGAGACACAGAATCGGAAGCAGGCTCCAGACTCTGAGCCATCAGCCCAGAGCCCAACGCGGGGCTCGAACTCACGGACCACGAGATTGTGACCTGAGCTGAAGTCGGACGCTTAACCGACTGTGCCACCCAGGTGTCCCTAAAAAAAAAAAAAAAAATGGTTTCCCTTCTTAACCAAGACATATAAAGGTCTTAGTATCTGTGCTAGATGGGGAATAAAAAGTTTCCAGTAACCCAACCAACCAATAAAAGCCTGTAATTCATTACCATTTTAGGGACTAGGAAGGCTTACTCTATCTTATCAATGACTGCTTATGGCATCTCTTTTGTCTTATGTGATCACAACTTTTCCTATTGACCTCGCCCTCATCTTCATGACTAAGTCCACCTGTAAGGACGAGGTTGTTTGAGACAGAGAAAATAAATGAAAGGTTACCATGACATCTACAGAATAAGGCACCATCTTCTCTGGCAAGATCCATTTTTCCAAATCCCTGGCTATCATGCCTTGACAAATTGTGGGACTATGGAGTACCCTTGGGGGAACCCCTGGAGGGTCCATTGTCTCCCATCCCATGTGAAAGTGAATTGGTCTTGGGATTTAAGTCCTAATGGAATGCTGAAGAAGGCAGTAAATAGAGCCTGTATACAATGATGTCTTGTGTGTCATGATTTTTTCTAACAATGAGACTATATTGGGTACCATGGCAAGGATGGATAGAGTGATTTTCTGAGTTCCCTGTAACCTACTGTCATTGGCCAGGCCCCATTAGATTTCTTCATAGGCCACACCTGACTATTGAATAGGTTTTGATCAGGCCTAATTACCGCCCTCCCCTTTCCAATTCTTTAATGGTGGCAGTGATCTTGGTGATCTCGTTATGCCCCCCCCCCACCCCCAGGTAGCTTATATTGTTTCACATTTCTTACTCTCCAGGGAACTAGCAACAGTATAGGTTCCCATTTTGCATGACCCATGACAATGGGTTTCACTACTGGGATAAGCAAGCTGAATTCTCCTGTCAAAGCTGTGGTTAGATCCAGATTCTGTAAAATATCTATGCCCAAAGAATACTCAGGAATGGGGGAAATATGCATGAGAAAATAGCAGGGAGGAAGTGTGCCAGTCTGTAGGAAGACGAGTTTGGCCTTGATAATTTGTCCCCCATACCCATCAGCAGCCTTTATTTCTCCCTGAAATTTCAAGGAGTTTCCATAGGTAAGTGTACATTTATCTCCAGCATCTATCAGAGTTAATACAGTCTGTTACAACAAGACCAATAAATAGTTAATTCAACACGGGGCCTCTTCTGGTGGACTCCTATTGCTCATACTAGAGGGCAACACAGGCCTAGTCCCATTTCTAGGGGTGGGGTGGGGGGTGGGTAGCCACTCCCAAAATTCTGGTTGGTACTATCAGGAGGGGCTCTTAGCAACACACCTGGATTTTTTGAGCCTTCCCCCAAGGAGATAAACTTCTCTCCCTCAGGACACATCTTCCATAGGTTTAGCAAGACCTAATTGGGTTGTTGGTCTAGATTTTCTCTCGGGGTCCCAGATAACATTAGATCTTGCCACACTTGTTTAGGAGAGACTTTGATGAGTCCCCTTCCCACCATCTTATTGATGGCAAGATCCTTGGTTTTTCCCCATTTTGCAACCCATCCCTTTCCCTCGTGACAATTTCTTTGGGGTTCACTTAGGGCAGCCACTGTGGTGGTTGACTTAACAGTGGGCCAAGGAACCACAGGGTAAGGACGGTTACTGAAGGCCTCTACCATGCCCCCCGGGGTGGGGGGGGGGCTGTGGGATAGGGTCCTTCACACCAGGGGGAAGCAATTTTTCTTGTGGGTCAATAAAATGCTGGCATAGAAGGCAGGTTTCATTCCTAGTTCACCCACAATTTCTTGTAGCTCTTCCACAGAGGTCCAGCAGGACAGACGGGAGGGAATATCCCCCTTGTTAGGCCAGGTTATCTTAACAGATAGCATTTACCAATCATTAAATTAGCTAAGGGCCCGCTCTTCTCGCCCACGCCTGTGGCATGGAACCTTTATCACGACGCAGTTGACCAAGGCCGTCCCGACATCCCAAACCCATTCAACACCACACCATCACCCCCAGTATCCCCAGGTGGAGACGCCCAGGCTGCCGGCCCTTCTGGCACCCAGGCCTCCGCCAAAAGTGGCTGGTTGGCTTCCCCCAATTCCACAGCTGGCCACTTCATCTCTAAAGCCCACGTTTCTCTCTCTATCCCAACTCTCTCCTTATGGGAAGCTCCCTGGCCGCAGAGTCTGGCAAATCACAGATCAATGAGCAAGCTACTGCCAGAATAGCTTGTTCACTTTGGCTCCTCCGTTTCCACTTCCCTACCATCTCAGAGATCCAACAAGCCCCTGGGTGTCTTGGGGCGTCCCGTACTCACACACTGTCTGAAGTGTTCAAAAGACCCAGTCAAGTCTCCCCCCATCACAGTGGCTGCCAGCTGGGGTTTCAGCCACCAACAGCAGGCTTAAGCAATGGCTCTCCCCCAGCATGGCCCCTTGACCCGAGCTTGCTTCCTTTTCAGTCTCCTGGGGGGCTCTCCCATTGTTAGAAGGTGGAAGAAGGTCCGTAAAGTGTCCTCCAGACTGGGACGGCCCCTTAAGACTGAAAGAAGGAGGCCACACAGTCCTGTTTTCAGAGTACCATATTCATTTACCCAGGGTAACTTACTGGTGGGAGGCAAGCGAGCAGAAGAACAACCCAGATCATACACACCCATCCTCTACCCAACCCAGACCTCAGAGCCCGGCTTTTATAGAGCGAGGGGCATGGTGGTGAGGTCATAGGGTAGTTATCTAAAATGGCAACACCTGTGCACCAATCAGCTCCACTCGTTAATCTAAAGTGAACCCTTCTGGGGCCTGGGGAGCTCTGTTAAGTGTCCGACTCCAGCTCAGGTTATGATCTTGTGGTTCGTGAGTTCAAGCCCCACGTCAGGCTCTGTGCTAACAGGACAGACCCTGAAGCCTGCTTTGGATTCTGTGTCTCTCTCTGCCTCTCTCTCTCTCTCTCTCTCTCTCTCTCTCTCTCTCTCTCTCTCTAGCTTATGCTCGGTCTCTCTCTCATAAATAAACATTAAAAAACTTTTTTAAATCAAAAGTGCTAAAATAGCGTTTCAGGATGAAGTATACATTTGACAAATATTTGCTGACCTGAGATCAGGCATAGGAAATGCAAAAATAAACAAAAACATCTCTGTGATTCTAAGAGTCTGAAGAGGCAGAATTATGGGGGATCATATAAAAATATGTACAGTACTCTGAAGGGGGCACATTTATTTATTTATTCATTTTTTAAAGTTTACTTATTTTGGAGACAGAGAGAGGGTGTGAGCAGGGGAAGGGCCGAGAGAGGGAGACACAGAATCCGAAGCAGGCTCCAGGCTCTGTGTTGTTAGCACAGAGCCCAAGGCCCAGGAAAGGGTGGGGGAAAGGGGGCGAAGGGGGGGAAGGGTACGGGGAGGGGGGGCTTGAACCCACAAACTGTGAGATCATGACCTAAGCCAAAGTCGGATGCTTAACCAACTGAGCCACCGAGGCGCCCTGATTTATTATTTTCTAAAGCTTATTTATTTACTTTGAGAGACAGTGTGAGCAGGAGAGGGTCAGAGAGAGAGGGAGACACAGAATCCGAAACAGGCTCCAGGCTCAGAGCTGTCAGTACAGAGCCCAATGCGGGACTTGAACCCACAGACTGCGAGATCATGACCTGAGCTGCAGTTGGATGCTTAACCGACTGAGCCACCCAGGCGCCCCCAAAGGGGACGTATATTTCCCAATTCTTACGTTTTCGTGAGGAACTGGTGTTAGGCAACCCGAGGCTTTTCTCCACCCCTTCTCTTCACTGGAAACCGGGCCAGGGGTGGATTACCTGGTAATCAGAAGAGGAAACTGGACTTGGTTCTTTGCTTTCTCCCTCTCCGTCACCTCGCCCCTGCCCTTAGGTTCTCGGCCATCTAACTCCAGGAAGCATGGGAGGGTAGGTTCTGCCCTTATTGGTGTCAGCCCACAAGACCGCACACTTAAACTTCATCTTCCAGGGTCCAGCGTACAGGGAACGGAGCTGGCAGTCTGATCTCCATCCGATGTTCCCCATGTCCCTCTGTTAGAACTAGGTAAGGAAGAGAGATTTATTTACTGTGCCCCTTAAAACTCCAAGAAAAATAGGACTGCTGTTAAGTACGGTACATGTGGTAGGACATGAAGGAGAGACCCCCTCTTCCCACCGGGTATGTAAGGGCCTCACAGCACAGATGTTCCTGGGGCTAGATGTTGAAGTATCTGGACAAAGAAAGCAGGAAAGAACATTCCAGAGAAGATGTTGGAAAAAACCCTGCCCTGCACGAAAGTGTGTATCATGGCAGGAAAATGGAAAATAGTGCATGTGGCCGCCGGGTGTACAGGCTGTGGGGAGGAGAAAGTGGGGCTGGAGTCACACTGTGGAGGTCCTAAGGTGGAGGGCATTAGATAGGTCCCTGTACTCCACTCCCAAGAACTCAGTGCCTCTGAGACAGAGAATCACTATTTATTCATTGCAAGAACTACCCCAGATGGGGCACCTCGGTGTCTCAGTCAGTTAAGTGTCCGACTTTTGATTTCAGCAGCCCACATAATCACAGCACAGAGCCTGCTTTGGATTCTCTCTCTCTCTCTCTCTCTCTCTCTCTCTCTCTCAAATAAACTTAAAAAAATAAATAAAACTTAGTTTTTTTAAAAAAGAAGAAATTAAGCCACATTTTTTATCAATGTTTGGGATTTGTGCTTTGAGATCAAGAAAGATACCATGCAGGGCGCCTGGGTGACTCAGTTGGTTGACCGTCAGGCTCTTGATTTTGGCTCAGGTCATGATCTCACAGTTCATGAGCTCAAACCCCTGCATCAGGCTCTGCAGTGACAGCTCAGAACCTGCTTGGGATTCTCTCTCTCCCTCTCTCTCTGCTCCTCCCCTGCTTGCTCTCACTCTCTCTCAAAATAAATAAACATGAAAAAAAATTAAGTATTGAATTTCTATTCGTCCACCCGTTGATGGTAAATGTGCTGGCTGACGCACGATTGTGGTTGGTGTGGGGGCCGTGGCATTCAGTGGCTGCATGACGTCAGGAGCACATCTACCAAGGAAGCATCGGCCTTGTGCTGCCTCTCAGCTCCAGAGACACCCTTTCTGCCTGTTCCGTGATGGTGGAAATGGGCCTTGTAAGCATTTTCCTTTTGTCCACTTGTTAAGCTTTTAAGGCAGAGAGGCCCGATGAGACATCCAGGCTCCAGTGAGGCTCACCAGCTCCGCCCTGGAGCCACTTTTGTTTTTACTGCTCCTTCGATGCCAGGTGCCTGCAGGGCGCAGCTGTCTCTGGCATTTCTATGCCACACTGCCCGCTGCATCTTTCAACTCGGGCGACGACAAAGTCGCCAGGAGTCCCAGACACTTTAGGCCCGTGTCACTGTTCTCTGCAGCCCGGGTCACTGTTCTCTGCACCTTGTCCCCCAGCCATGTGCACACATGGTGTCCAGGGCCTAGTGAGTTGGCTGCCTGATGGTTTCCCGAGCCGTGCAGCCCCAGCCACGCACGGAGGCACGCTAGACTCCTGCAGAAGGTGGCTATGTCCACTCCCAGTTACAGCAGCGACAGCGGCCGGGCCCTGACGCCCTGTGTGTACCAGGCCACCAGCCGTGGCTAAGCTTTGCCCCGGAGACTGGTCTCTGTGGCCCTCCTGATTCAAACATCACATGCTCCACACTCGCTGCCCACCTGTCCACCCACCCTGACTCGTGTGCACGCAGAGGCTGCTCCCTGCTTGCCCAGCATCTGTGGCCCAGCTCTGTCCCAAACAACCCAGCAACTTCTCCGCCACCCCTCCCCTCTTCAATGAATTCTGAGCCAAGCCTTGGGAACGGGGCCCCTTCCAAGTCTGTTCTTCCTTATGTATTTTCCTTTAGTGCTTCTGACTTCTCTTGAGGTCTTCCAAGGTCCTCTCTGACCATAGCTTAATAACCATCTTAAATCATGAGCAGGCAAACTTTTGCTCTGAGGAGCCAAATGGTAACTATTTTAGACTCTGCAGGCTACAATCTCTGTGACAACGACATCCCCCTGCTGTTGTACTCGAAAGCAATCGCTGTCCATGCGCAGAAGCATTGGTGTGGCTGTTACAGTAACACTTTAGTCACAAAGGAACCCAACCGTGGTCGTCATTTCCCTATACATACGAATATCAAATGACCGTGTTGCACATCTTCACATCTTTGACTTGCACAACGTTATCTGTCAATTATACATGCTATAATATAATGTAATGTAATATAATCCAATACAATGTGTCAACTGTCAGCACTCTGCTCATACCTCAGTGAATGTGTTTGCTGGCAGGTGGTGCTGCACACGGATCAGAAGGCTGCCCTCAGGCAGCTCCACTCTCTTTGCCCCTCCCCGACCCCCACCCCCCAGGCCAGAGGTGCCCGGGAGAATGGTCTTCAGGGGCATCACTTAACCAATAATTCAAGGGAATAGGGGTATAAATACCCCAGCTCCCTTGCCCCGTGGCCAGGATAATTCCAAGGCATGTGTTTTACAGGGATCCCTAGAACTTCCCATAAGACGAAGCCACTGTGTTAGCTGCCTTAGGAACAGACCTGTTATTGGCTTCCTTCCTTATCCTACATCACCTTCCCATTCTCCTGATGGCTTCCCGAACCCCCAAATAGATGCTGTGCACTCAGTGTTAGCCTCAGTGTCTGGTTCCTGGGGGAAATCCTACTGGGAACGAGATGAAAGTATTTACGGGGTTGTTTTTGCTGACACAGCACAGAGTAAAAAAAAAAAAAACAATATTAAATTCTTATTAAATTAAGAAACCTGTGCAGCATATAATTCACGGTCGCATTCAAAAACCCTGAAATCAAAATAGCAGCTGCACTCATTAAACCTCAAATACTGTATATATGCCAGTACGACTGAACTGCATTTTTTTTTTGGGGGGGGGGGATGGAAGCTGAGAGTGAAAACAAAAACACTGATAAAGGGCAATTCAAGTGTTTAATCTCTTTGCCTCCTGTCATCAACTGGAGTTTAGAAATGTTTGAGCCTTTGAAGAATTACTCTGTAAATCAAATTCAGTGTCCTACAAATGGTATTAAACTTTTTTGTAATGTAGTAACCTAAAGTTGGTTTGCATTTTGTTTAGAATGTTAAGCAAATGCAGCCCCCCAAATCTCAGCATTATGAAGTTTTGGATTTTGATTTAAATTGTAGTTTGAAAACTACACTTGCACTCCTACAACTCAACAAGAATAACATAAACAAGCAACCCAATTAAAAAATGGGTAGGGGCGCCTGGGTGGCTCAGTTGGTTAAGTGTCCTACTCTTGGTTTTGGCTCAGGTCATGATCTCACAGTTTCATGAGTTCCAGCCCCACACCAGGCTGGCTGCATGGAGCCTGCTTCAGATTCTCTCTCTCTCTCTCTCTCTCTCTCTCACTCTCTCTCTCTCTTTCTCTCTCTCTCACTCTCTCTCTCTCTCTCCCTCTCTCTCTGCCCCTTCCCCTCTTGCACTGTCTCTCCGAAAATAAATAAACTTTTTAAAAAAAATGGGTAAAAAACTTGGGGCACCTGGGTAGCTCAGTTGGTTAAGCATCTGACTTTGGCTCAGGTCATGATCTTGCAGTTCGTGGGTTCGAGTCCTGCATTGGGCTCTGTGCTGACAACTCAGAGCCTGGAACCTGCTTCGAATTCTGTGTCTCCCTCTCTGCCCCTCCCCCACTTTCTCTCTCTCTCTCTCTCTCTCTCTCTCAAAAATAAACATTAAAATTTTTTTTAAAATGGGTAAAAAACTTGAATAGATATTTCTCCAAAGATGTACAAATGCCAAATAAGACCATGAAAAGATGCTTAGCATCACTCGTCATCAGGGAAATGCAAACTGAAACCACAATAAGATACCACGTCATACCCATTAGGGCAACTATCAAAAACAGGAAAAAAGAAAACCCCAGAAAATTACAGGTGTTGGCAAGGATGTGGAGAGACCAGAAGCTTTGTGCACCGTTGGTGGGAATGCAAAATGGTACAGCCACTATGGAAAACGATGTGGTGGTTCCCCCCCCCCCCATTAAAAATTGAACTACCATATGACCCAGCAATTCTAGTTCTGGGTCTCTGTCCCAAAGAACATAAAGCAGGGACTTCAAGAGATATTTGCACTCTCATGCTCATAGCAGCATTATCATTCACAACAGCCAAAAAGTGGAAGCAATTCATTATGTCCACAGACAGATGAACGGATAAACAAAATGTGAAACTTACAGATGATGGAGTTATCATTCAATTTTTAAATGGAAAGAAATTCTGACACTTGCTACAACATGGATGAACCTGGAAGACATAACACTAAGCGAAATAAGCCAGTCCTAAGAAGACAAATACTGTATGGTCCCGCTTGTGTGATATTATCTAGAGGAGTCAGATTTCTAGAACCAGAAAGTAGAATGGTGGTTGCTAAGGACTCGGGGGAGGGAAGAATGGGGAGCTGTTTGCTGAACGGTACAGAGTTTCAGTTTTGCACAGTGAAATGAGTTGAGTTCTGTAATGGTCACACAACAGTGTAGCCCGAATGTACTTAATGGTTAAGGTGATAAATTTTATGTGTATTTCGCTGTAATTTAAAAAGGCGAAATACAAAAAAAAAATTAAGTTTATTTATCTTGAGAGAGAGAGAGAAAGCATAAGTGGGGGAGTGACAGAGAGACGTGGGAGACAGAGAATCCCAAGCAGGCTCCATGCTGTCAGTGCAGAGTCCAATGGGGGGCTTGAACTCATGAATCGTGAGGTCATGAACTGAGCCGAAATCAAGGGTTGGGCATTTAATCAACTAAGCCACGTAGGCACCCCACAAAATAGAAATTTTAACACAAGATACTTTGTATGGAACCAAAAGCCAAGACCTGTATGAATATTTGGGCTGATATATTTACAGATTTCTCTTTTTTTAAGTTTATTTATTTAGTTTTGAAAGAGAGAGAGAGAGAGAGTAAGTACATATAAGTGGGGGATGTGCAGAGAGGGCGAGAGAGAATCCCAAGCAGGCTCTCACAGTTGTGAGATCATGACCTGAGCCAAAATCAAGAGTTGGACGCTTCATCAACTGAACCACCCAGGTGCTCCTATTTGCACATTGTAACATGAAAAATTTTGAAATGAACATATTCTCCATTTAGCAGAATTTTTTCTGTACTCACTTGGCATGTTAGTACCTGTAAATCTATTATTTTCTTAATTAAAATATATATTATGGTATGCAGAGAAGAATCAAGTAGAGCTGTGAACAATTTTAAATTTATTTTTATAAAAACGTGCATTTCAAGATTACTGGCAATTTTGTGAAAAAATATTTAAATCATTAAAAAGTATTTCAGACAACTATTGGTGACAGAGAAACAGATACGGCGGAGAAGCAGATTAAAGTAAGTGAATGTGTAGCAGGAATAATTATTTTCCTTACATCATTTCAAAGGGTTAAAGAATCAATAAAAAGGAGTTTTTATAAATTTTGCTTTAATATATGTAGAAATCTGTTACCTTCACTAGAAAGTATTTTTCTTTAATGTTTACTTATTCTTGAGAGAGAGAGAGCGCCCAAGGGGGCAAGGGGCAGAGAGAGAGACACAGAATCCAAAGCAGGCTCCAGGCTCCGAGCTGTCAGCACAGAGCCCGACGCGGGGCTCAAACTCACGAACCGCAAGATCATGACCTGAGCTGAAGTAGGACTCTTAACCCGCTGAACCACCCAGCCACCCCGAAAGTATCTTATTTTTAAAAAGAATTTTTATAGAATTACTTTATAAGCCCATCAACATAATAGAACCAGCTAGGGGCCAATAAATAAATAGTTCAAGTTATATGATTCGTTCTTAGCAAACTTTTTCGGTCTTAAAAATATTCTTGTTTAGATGATTAATTATATGCTTAGCTATTTATAAAGTTGGTACGTTCCCCATTTGGTTGCTGATCCACGAGCAGCGGGTTGTGAATCATAACGTGCTCGTGCCCAGCCTTGGGAGGACACCGTCTAGAGCGGGCATTCCAAGGCCGGCACGCTTCAGGGGAAAGCTACACCCCTTTGTGCAGCTGGGTGGCGGAGGCTGGTATGAGACCATCGGGAAACGAGATTCTTCCAGTTCCATTTAAGGCTGACTTCAAAACAGGCAGAGCTTCACACGGGCTCCCAGGCAGCAGGGAGGCAATGTTGCTCTGCTGTCACAGCTTGTTTTCCTCTTTCATCTGTGTCTCAGCCCTGGCAGCTATAGCTACTTTAACTGCAAAAAGCATCTACTTGTCACATATGCCTCAGGGCTCTCCCTGAGCGATGCTGGGGGCCTTGGTGCATTAGCTGTGGGCCTAGGCAGGTGGCCCTGGGTCAGTGTTCCCAGATGGTGCATCCAGAGGCAAGAAGGGAACCGGGATGAGACCAACGTCTTGGTATCATGTGGCTTGTGCGCGGTTTCTTGAATCACCTCCTCCTTCTCCCCAACTTGGATCACTGATCACATATACTTCATTGTGTCCAGTATTTCATGACCTGGGCTGTGGTTTCAATCACAGTGAATGATGGAATCTGTTGTATCAGCAAGTAGATAAGGAGGGGCGATGGCCTTGTTATACCAGGAATACGTCATCCTGAACTAAGGAGGATTCTGATAGGTTGCCTTATTCTTGGCCAAATATTTTAGCTTTCCTGCCTTATGTGCTTTTCTGGCGCATTATATACTCCCACAGCTGAAGTCAGGAGTGGCCACGTGATTTATGTTGACCAATCAAACGAGGGCAGAAGAAATGTGTGCTACTGCTAAGCAGAAGCTGTAAGCACCAGTGGGTGATTCTCCGTGTCTCTTCTCTCTCTACCACAGCAACTGCCAATATTTTAGGTCGAAGCGGCTCTTCTAGCCTGGTCCTAGTATGAAGATGTCACAGAGCAAACCCATAGCAACCTGTCACAATAGATAGGTAATGTGAGTCAAAAATAAATCTCTATCGCTGTACGTCTCCAAGATTTGGAGAACCTTGTTACTGTAGCATAATCTGACTTATCCTGACTAGTACATAATTTTTGTAAACTCAAAGGCTAGCAAAAAAAAATTAGGGGGTGCCTGGGTGGCTCAGTTGGTTGAGCAAAATACTTTGGCTCAGGTCGTGATCTCATGGCTCATGAGTTCGAGCCCTGCATCGTGCTCTGTACTCTGTACCGCCAGCTCGGAGCCTGGAGCCTGCTTCGGATTCTGTGTCTCCCTCTCTCTCTGCCCCTCCCCTGCTTGTACTCTGTCTGTCTTACTCTCTCAAAAGTTAATAAACATTAAAAAAAGAAAAAAAGTCTAGGTATGTCTGGACATTCTGCTTATAGGACTCCCAGAAAAGAAGGGGATGAAAAACACAGTAGAGGCAAGCCAGGCAGGAGTGCAGCAACGTAGTCTCAGCTGTGGTTAGATGTTCAGGTAGTGGGAGGGTGTTTCCAGGGTAAAAGTGCCTCAATCTGATAAGTGGGAGGGGTAGAGGTGGGCACAAACGGATGTTCTAATAGACTCAGAACTTGCTATGCTCACATTCCTTATCGTGGAGAACCCTAGGAGATACCTTATGGATGACTGTGTTGGGAAAACAAATGTTTAAGTGCAAAAGTAAAGAGAAAAGGAGTAAAAATAGTCTGGTCTATTGCACAGCCCTACATGTGCTAACGAGGAAGCAGTGTTCCATTCTGTCTCAGCGGGTCTGCTTGAAAAGAACAGGAAACAGGAGAGAGAAACTGGGCTTTAGAGGTTTATCCTAATGTTACAAGAAAAGAGTCATCAAAAAGACAGTTTTCTACTGTTACAGAAGGCATACAAGTTACTCTAAGACTAGAATTAAGAATCTGATGCCTTAGGGGCGCCTGGGTGGCTCAGTCACTTAAGTGTCTGACTCTTGATTTTGGCTCAGGTCATGATCTCACGGTTCCTGAGATAGAGCCCCTTGATGGGCTCTGCACTGCGCATGGAGAGTGCTTGGGATTCTCTCTCTCCCTCTCTCCCTCTCTGCCCCTCTGCCCCGCCCCGATAAAATAATTTCTGGGCTCCTGGGTGGCTTAGTCAGTTGAGTGTCTGACTTTGTTGGACTCTGTGCTGATGCTCAGAGACTGCTTGGGATTCCCTCTCTCTGTCCCTCTCCTGCTCTCTCTCGCTCTCTCTCTCAAAAATAAAAAAAAAATGAACTTTTTTTTTTTCTTTTAAAGAATCTGATGCCTTGCTTTTCTGTTTCTGCTGTGACAATTCTGCCCTGTAGCAACGGAGGCCCCATCTAGTGGCTAATAAATATCAAGGAGGAGAGAGCACAGGGAGGCAGGGAAACACCTTGGCGAATGCTTCTTAATTCTGTCCGTTCCCTCATTTCGTACAGCATCACTTCAATTTTCCTCCTGCTACACTGCCCTGTGGGTGCGGTTCTGGTGCACGGTGTCTGGGGGGATGCGGCACTGTGACCAGTAGGGCAGATATAGGAAATCCCTAGCCTGGCCATTTAGCTCATAACATGCATATAATTAAATATACCTCAACCAATGTGACTGGTGGGTCTACAGGCAGGTTTTCAAGAAAGAAGAACGTCACCAGAGAGACCCAGCATGAGCTGCAGTGAACAGAGGGCTGGCACAGCAGGATGTATGGACAGCAGGAGAAAAGGTGCAGCAGTTTAAAGGGAATATGGCGCCTCTGCCCGAGGCCCTGTCCCACAATCTGGGCTAAAATAATCTAACACCCAAATGAAGGAAGGGAGTGCCGGATGGACTTTCAAAAGGCAACACTCCCGGGCGCCTGGGTGGCACAGTGGGTTGAGCATCTGACTCTTGATTTTGGCTCAGGTCATAATCTCATTGTTCATGAGTTCAAGCCCGGCATTGGGCTCTGCACTGACAGCGTAGAGCCTGCTTGGAATTCTCTCTCTCTCCCTCTTCTCTGCCCCTCCCCTTCTTGTGTGCATGCTCTCTCTCTCTCTAAATAAACATAAAAAAATTAAAACTTAAAAGGCAACACTCTTGTTTTACAGCAAGATATGAATAATGGATGATTTGAGACCAAAATGGTGAGTTATGCTTCCCTTTCCCCGAAGACTAATGCCTTCATACATGCACACGTGTGTGCACACAGACACACGTGGACGAATGCAGAGACACAAACCGAGGACTAACATGACAAAGGAGACAGGGCTGGCAACGGCACACTGGCCTGACCTGAGGTGGCAGGGACCCGGGAGGGTGTGTGGAGCGTGAGAGCTGCATGTCTGGCTCAGCTGTGGCTGAGATACAGGCTCTGTTGGAAGAGCTGGAAGAGGGGATGTCTGGGGACAAGCACTGGTGAGGGAGGGAGCGACATCACATCCCGTGCCAGTCTTGCCCTCTGTACAGAATCGGGAAGGAACTAACGAAACCCTCCCCGAAGGTTGAAGCCGATTCTAAATATAGATGCCGCAGGCATCGCCTGGGCTCCGCCCAGCCCCTGGGATGTTTTCTCTGCATCCTTCTCCTGCCTTCCTTTGCTTTGGCCCACAGAGCTCTGCAAGTACGATTCTTCCAGAAGACTTCCCCAGCCTCCCAGGGCAGCCTCTCCCTGCCTCAAAGATGCCCCAGCACTGACCAGTAGTACTACTAAATTTCTCCCATCCACTCCTTCTCCTGCTGCCAACAATGACTATGTCAGATCATGCCTCGTTCTTCTGAGAAGGCTTTTCATCTCAGCACATAAGCCCACCCCCCATCTGACTGAGAACCCTGAAGCCACCAGACAGGAGCTCCTTCAGCTTCCTGATACCAAACCTATGTAACCCACGCACATCCACACCCATCGGGGTGCTCCTGCCCCTGCTGGCCACCCCCTTCTCCCGGGCCTGGGACCCTCCTTGCTTCTGCCATCACACTATCAAATACCCCTATTCCAGGGCGCCTGGGTGGCTCAGTCACTTACGCATCCGACTCTTGGTTTTGGCTCAGGTCATGATCTCATGGTTCATGAGTTCGAGACCCGTGTCAGGTTCCACGCTGACAGTGTGGCGCCTGCTGGGATTCTCTCTTTGCCCATACCCTGCTCTCTCTCTCTCTCAAAATAAATAAATAAACTTAAAAAAAAAATTTCCCCTCTGCATCCCCAACCAACTCTTCCCAATTAGACCTTTCCCAACACCACTGAAATGTGCTCAAGTCTCTTTGGTTTTTAATATTACCTTCCCTTCAGTGGGATGTGATTAGGGAGGAAACACATACTAAAATTCTGGTAATGTTCTTTTCCTGAAGTTGGGTGTGGGTCCATGGGTATTTGTTTTTTATATTCTTTTTAAAATTATTATTATTTTTTTTTTAATTTGAGAGAGAGAGAGAGAGAGCAAGGGAGAGGGGCAGAGGGAGAGAGAAAGAGAATCTTAAGCAAGTTCTGTGCTGATGCAGGGTTTGATCCCACAATTCTGGGATCACAACCTGAGCTGAAATCAGGATTTGGACACTTAACTGACTGAGCCCCTCAGGCACCCCTCTTTTATACTTTAAAATATACACACATTACATATGTTCTTTTGTGTATATGAGTTCTTCATAATTGAAAAGGCAAAACGAAACCGGGGCATCTGGGTGGCTCAGTTGGTTGAGCATCTGATTCTGGCTCAGGTCATGATCTCATGGTTTGTGGGTTTGGGCCCGCGTCGGGCTCTGCTTTGAATCCTGTGTCCTCCCCTCTCTCTGCCCCATTTGTGTGCTCTCTCTCTTTCCAAAGATAAAACAAAAGGCAAAACAAAACCAAACCTCTCAATCACAAATCATTATCCTACCACCACATTTCATTTTCTTTCACAACCAGCCTTCTTGAAAGAAATGTCTGTTATTTTCTATTTGTGAATATTTTGCCTCTTTAGGCAGTAAAAATTGAGAACATTGTTTCTTCTAGAAAGTAATTGAATGTCTGATATTGTGTTTTACATTTAGATCATGACATTAGGGAGCTGGAGGGGGTCTTCAACCTCAGAGTTAAGAAACCATACTTTTTCCCCCTGTCAATGAATTGTAACATTTGCAACGTATTAAATGTGCAATTTCAAATCCTGTCTTTTTGGGTAATGTGATCTCACCTTTGCATAGGATAAAAACCAGAAGGAAATAATGTATTATAAACCCTAATTGTCTCTTAAATATATTATTAATAATAATTGTCCTTTGGTGATAGAATTAATGAGCTTTTATTCTTCACTGTTTTTCTGCACTTCCTAGGATGTCTACAATGAGCATATATTGATTTCACAATAGAAAACAAGCCCTACTGAGGAAAAAAAGAGAAGTCTGTATTTTCTGCCTGTTGTCTTAATTCCTTAAGTTTCTCCTTAACCTGTTCCAGGCTGGACGTCCTGCTCCCACATTACCATTCCCCAGTCACTCCTCTGAGCTGGCTCTGATAAGGTCAGCACTGATGTCTCCTATGTCAATGGCAGATACTGTTCAGACCCTGTCTGACTGCACAATTCAGCAGTGTTCCTGAATGCTCTCGACCACATCTGATTCCTTGCGAATCCCTTGCCTTCAACACTGCCACAGTCTCCTGCTTTCCCCTCTACCCCTCTGTCGGCCCCTTCCTAGCCCTCCTTTGTGGACTCATCTTCCACTAAGCCACTAGATCTAGAGTTTTACAAGGCCAAGTCTTCTTTTTTTCTTCAATATATGCTTTCTTTTTACACAACCCTATCCAAGATCATTAGTTTTAACTGCTATCTCGAAGCGATTTATATCCAGTTATACCTCAGGCTCACACATTTTCTTCGAGTTCCGAGTACATATATCCAACTACCTACTTAATATCATCCTTTGGCATCAAAGGCACTTTAGGCACCTCATGTGCAAGACCAAACCCGGGCTCTTCCCCCACAATTCTGGTCTCCTGCCAGTGGTCTCTGTCTCAAAGAAGCCTCATACCTGTTTCTCTGGCCATCTTCTCTCCCACCACAGGACCTTTGAACATCTCAATCTAGCTGCACAGAATGTGCTTCCTTCTTCTCTTTCCTGAAGGTAACTCCAGACATTATTCATATGTCAAGTGTCTCTTCCTCGGAGAAGTCTACCATCTCCTACAAACCTGCATCGGTTTTCTATATTACATTCTTTTGCCCTGGAGCATTTACCTAAACTTGAAAGTTTGCATTTATTAATTAGCCCGATTACCTGGTAAATCTTTGGGGCTCCCTCTAGACTCTTAACTGTCCTTCCCACAGAACCACCCTTATTATTGTCCCAGTGTGTCATTGGTGCCAGTGTAGTGCCCGACACCTGTGGAGGAGGCACTCAAAAATATCTGTTTAAAATGCGTGTACAATGATGGGGCGCCTGGGTGGCTCAGTCGGTTAGGTGTCCGACTTTGGCTCAGGTCATGATCTCGCGGTCCATGAGTTCGAGCCCCGCGTCGGGCTCTGTGCTGACAGCTCAGAGCCTGGAGCCTGTTTCAGATTCTGTGTCTCCCTCTCTCTCCGACCCTTCCCCGTTCATGCTGTCTCTCCCTGTCTCAAAAATAAATAAACGTTAACAAAAAAATTTTAAAAAAATAATAAAAAAAATAATAAAATAAAATAAAATAAAATAAAATGCGTGTACAGTGAGATGCCACCTCTCACCTGTCAGAGTGGCTAAAATTAACAACACAGGAAACAACAGGTGTCGAGGAGGATGCGGAGAAAGGGGAACCCTCTTACACTGTTGGTGGGAATGCAAACTGGTACAGCCACTCTGTAGAACAGTAGGGAGGTTTCTCAAAAAGTTAGAAATAGAACTACCCTACAATCTAGCAACTGCACTACTAGGTACTTACCCAAAGGACACAAAAATACAGATTCAAAGGGGTACATGCACCCTGATGTTTATTTTCTTTTAATTTTTTTTAATGTTTATGTATTTTTGAGAGAGAGAGAGACAGACAGAGCCTGAGCAGGGGAGGGGCAGAGAGAGAGGGAGACACAGAATCTGAAGCAGGTTCCAGGCTCTGAGCTGTCAGCACAGAGCCCAACATGGGGCTCGAGTTGCAAACCGCGAGATCATGAAATTGAGCCGAGGTTGGATGCTTAACCGACTGAGCCACCCAGGCGCCCCTGCACCCTGATGTTTATTAACAGCATTAGCCAAACTATGGAGAGAGCCCAAATGTCCACCAACTGACGCATGGATAAAGAAGATATGGTACACACACACACACACACACACACACACATACCACACTGGAATATTACTCAGTCATTGAAAAGAATGAAATCTTGCAGGGGCACCTGGGTGGCTCAGTCTCTAAAGCATCTAACTCTTGATTTCAGCTCGGGTTATGATCTCACGGTCTGTGAGTTCGAGCCCCGCATGGGGCTCTGCGTTGACAGCTCAGAGCCTGCTTGGGATTCTGTCTCCCTTTCCCTCTGCCCCTCCCCTGCTTATTGTCTCTCAAAATAAATAAAAATAAACTAAAAAAAAAAAGAATGAAATCTTGCCATTTGCAACAATGTGGATTGAGCTAGAGTGTGTTAAGCTAAGCGAAATAAGTCAGTCAGAGAAAGACAAATATCATATGATTTCACTCATATGTGGAACTTAAGAAGCAAAACAGATGAACATATGGGAAGAGGAAAAAGAGAGAAAGAAACAAACCAGAAGGGACTCTCAAAGATAAAGAACAAACTGAGGGTTGCTGGAGGGGAGATGGGGGGGGATGGGCTAGGTGGTGATGGGCATTAAGGAGGGCACTTATGATGAGCACTGGGTGTTGTAGGTAAGTGATGAATCACTGGATTCTACTCCTGAAACCAATGTTGCACTCTATGTGAACTAACTAGAATTTAAGTAAAAATGTGAAAAGAAAAAAAAAGCATGTGTGTATCATCATAAATGAATTAATGATTAGCATGTAGTGTGGTATACTTACTCCCTATGTTAAATGCTCAGTAATTTGGATGCTTTGTTTTATTGGGAGTCTGGGATGTGTTATTTTGTGTTTTTGTTTTGTTGTGTGGCTAATCTCCAGTGAAGGGTGGGCTTCTGTCACACACTGGATACTTTACTGACGTGGGGCTGGTATAGCCCTAAAGAATGGGATGCTGGGCGCCCACGGAGGAGTATTAGGAAAACTGTTCCTTAAGAGAACACCGAAAGCCTCCCATCACCTTCCTCTCTTGCTTAGAAGCCTCTCTTGCTAACAGTATGTTAAGGGATATGAGTTACTGGGTTAACACGAAGGCAGGAAGGTATGTGAGACAGTATCTCATGGCCAGGGGCTTCGTCTGTATATGCTTTGGGTGCAAGTCCCTTCCTCTGAGATAGGCTTTAAAGGGTGCAATGCCTGCTCTTCTGGATATAAAGGACCCCCGAGGACCATGAGATTATTCTCAGGTTCTACAAACAGATCTTTCTTTTCTATCCACTCCCTTGAAGATCACAAAGGACGTATGCTGGCAACAGTAACAGAGGGGAACTGAAAGGACGGATAGGAGGCTGAAAAGTAAAGAAGAAAGAGTAGGGGTGAAACTCAGTGACAATCAGAATGAGGATAACCACATTTATATAGCACTGATTATGGTCTTGGTACTGTTCTAATGATTTAATATATAGTAACTCTTTTAATCCTTAATACAATCTTTTTATCTTTATCCCAATTTTAGAGATGAGGAACCTGGAGCAGAAGAGCCAAGGAACCAGCCCGAGATTATTAATGCTGTGCCATCAACTTTTCCAATATCAAATGGGTTTAGCCATGAAAAAGGAAGCGTACTGTACTCCACAAAATGAACAAATGATAACTGGTGGGAGAAAGCCTGCCAACTTCCAGAAGTAAGAAAGACTCTCAATGGGAAGGCTGTTGACTTAGAGCTGGGACAGTGCAGGTGGGGTTGTGGGGGGGGGGCACCATTGTTTGCAAATCTGTCCCTTCTGAAGGCCGCTTCCTTCTTGGGTGAGTATATTTATCCATCCGAGTCTTGAGATTCAGCAGATTCTGCTGAACACATCGTAGATATAAACCAAATCCCTCTTAGCCTGCAGAGCTGACAGACCCTTGTGCGGCTGAATTTTTTTTATTTTCAAAAGTTGGGGTACCGTGGAATCTGGAAGCAAGGGGAGATTGTGATCCTAGGTCCTTAATCCATTTGCACATGGGTCCTTAGCATTTTGCATGGATTCAAGGACCCTTTGGGTCATCAGCTATGCGTGTCTCAGAAAACATGATACGATAGATCATTCTCCTCTCTGTGAAGACAGCATGCACAGAGAAAAAGCAAGGGCATTCTTTTTTTTTTTTTTTTAACGTTTATTTATTTTTGAGACAGAGAGAGACAGAGCATGAATGGGGGAGGGTCAGAGAGAGGGAGACACAGAATCCGAAATAGGCTCCAGGCTCTGAGCTGTCAGCCCAGAGCCCGACGCGGGGCTCGAACTCACGGACCGCGAGATCATGACCTGAGCTGAGGTCGGCCACTTAACCGACTGAGCCACCCAGGCGCCCCAAGGGCATTCTTAATTTAGCTAGACGCACTTGTCAAGTGATAGATCCAGAATTGGAAAGGCTTGACGAGGCCAAAGTTCACTGTGTTAGTGAAAACAGAAATACACTCAGAAAATGCATTAGTGTCAGAAAAATTGGGGGACAAATGTGTAAGGCCCCTGGAGCCAGTGAATGGCAGCTGTAAATGTTCTGTGGCAGCTCAGTAACCAGGATCCCAGAGATGCCGGTAAGAACTTCCCATGGGACCATGAGAGATCACAGTGGGAATAACACTCCCTAGAGGGTGAGGGGGATCCCTCTGGAGGCCTGTAGGGTCAGAGTCATTCCACTCCCCAAGCCTCTTGTGGATCTGGGCCAAGGACCTTTAGACATGGCTCCCTAGGACAAGGCTGGGGCTGCTGCCTCACTTCCCAGAGAGTACAGGGCATCTGAGTAACTGGGGCTTGCAGTACGCACTTCGAGGAAGCTGTAAGAGAGTTGGGGATGGGGCGCCTGGGTGGCTGAGTCAGTTAAGCTTCCCACTCTTGATTTCAGCTCAGGTCACGATCTCACGGTTCGTGGGATCAAGTCCTGTGTTGGGCTCCGCGCTGACAGTGCAAAGCCTGCTTGAGATTCTCTCTCTCCCTCTCTCTCTGCCTCTTTCTCTCAAAATACATAAATAAACTTAAAAAATTAAAAATAAAATAAAATAAAAGAGTTGGAGGTCATTGACTGTACAGCAAGGACCGGGAGAGAGCCGGGTGAGTTCTAAGGATTTGGAGAAGATGCCAGAAGGAAGACATACCCCCCTCTCCCAAAACTATGAAAAAGGGTGATATAGCATTTATCATCAGAAATGTATATTTGGTCATCCTCCACAGTTCCTGACTCATAGCCCTGTAAACCCTTGGAATTTCCTAAATGCTGAGAATGACAAAGGTGTCTCTTCTTACTTTAACGAGGTGACTTTTGGACCTCACTTAAGGATGGGGGCTGGTTGCCAGGAAAACCAACCATGTGATTGGATGGTTGGGAACTTGCAGTCTCCTCCTCCCCCCCCACCCCCCCAGCATCTTCAGGGAGGGGAGAGGGCCTGGAGGTTACGTCAATAACTAATAGCCAATAATTTAATCAGTAATGCCTATGTAAAGAAGCCTCCACAAAAACCCAAGAGGACAGGGTTCGGAGAGCTTCCGGTTCAGTGAACACATGGCGATTTGGGGAGAATGGCACACCAGGAGAGGACACGGAGGCTCCACCCCACCTCTCCGTATGCCTTGCCCTATGGGTCTCCTCCATAGGGCTGTTCCTGAGTCATATCCTTTTATGATGAACCAGCAATCCAGTAAGTACAAAGTTTCTCTGAGTTCTGTGAGCCATTCTAGCAAATTAACTAATTAAGCAAATTAACCCAAGGGGGTTGTGGGAACCTCTGATTTGTAGCCAGTTGGTCAGAAACACAGTTAACAAGCTCGGGAGCTTTCCATTGGTATCTAAAGTGCAGGGCAGCCTTAGGGCACCTGGGTGGCTCAGTTGGTTAAGCATCCAACTCTTGATCTTGGCTCAGGCAGTGATGTCACAGCTTGCAAGTTTGAGCCCCACATTGGGTTCTGCGCTAACTGTGGAGCCTGCTTGGGATTCTTTCTCTCTCTCTTAAAAACAAACAAACAAACAAACAAACAAACAAACAAACAAACAAACTTTGAAGTGGAGGGCAGTCTTGTAGGCCTAAACCCTTAACCTGCAGAATCTGATGCTATCTCTGCGAAGACAGTGTCAGAATTGGGTTGATTTTGTAGGACACTCAACTGGAATGAGAGTATTGTTGGTGATGTGGGAACTCATACACCCCACCGCTGCCCCCATACAAACACAGTGGAATCAGGAGCAAGAAGCCATTTAAGAGATGACAATGTATAAAAGCATCTTAGAAGAGGCAGAGTGTGTGATGAAATCAGCTAAAGTCACCATTAGGGAGGCACGGACGGACGCAAAAAGTACTAGGCGATTTTCTCTGATTGCAGGGTTATCTCAGGTGAGTGTTTGCATAAACCTACCCTTCGTGGCTTCATAGGAGAGCATATGGGGGTCAGTGCCAAATGAGGGCACGAAAGAAAACACAAATACACAGAAAGTGGTGCCATGTTCCTCAATGAGATATTTTAATATCACGAAATGTGAATTCTCCCATTAAAATAGAAATTAGAACCCTCGTATGTGTGGGGGTTTTTGAACTAAATAAACTTAAAGTTCACATGGAAGAATAGATGTTCAAGAAAAGCCAAGAAAACTTTGAAAAGGGGGGACCTTATAAGATATTAAAACAAGTGAAGCCTCTGTAATACAAGCAGCATGATATTAGCACAGGAATAGGCAACAAGATTAGCAGAACTGAGTAGGACAGGATGGTCTAAAATAGACTCCGCTGCCTGTGGGAAATTGATCTGTGAAAAATGCATTTTAACTCAACAGGGAATGATGATTTATTTAATAAATAATACTGGCAAGATTGGTTATGCATTGGAAAAGGATAAATTCAATTTCTGTCTCTCACACAAAAATAAACTCCAGATAGAGTCAAATCTTAAATGTAAAAAATAAAACAATAAAACCTGGAAGTAAATGCAAGATGCCGTATACACAAGCTAGAGGCAGGAAACTCAGAAGCTATGAAAAAATTAAACACATTTTTATTTTATAAATATGAAGACATTGTAAGAGGTAAAATGTAACAAAATATAAAAGAAGCATACAAACTGTGAATGGAAAAAGACTTCTGCAATGGTTGTACAATTCACCCCTGAACAACATGGGTGTGAACTGCAAAGATCCACTCTAGACGCAGATTTTTTCTGACAACTACAGTCTAGAGTACTGTAAATGTGTTTTCTCTTCTTCACGATGTTTTAAAAAAATATTTAGGTTTATTTATATATTTTGAGAGAGGAAGAGAGAGCGCAAGTGGGGGAGGAACAGAGAGAGAGGGAGAGAGAGAGAATCCCAAGCAGGCTCCGCACTGTCAGCACAGAGCCAATGCGGGGCTGGAACTCATGAATGGTGATGAGGCCATGACCTGAGCCAAAAACAAGAATCTGATGCTTAACTGACTGAGCCACACAGGCGCCCCTTCTGTATGATTTTCTTAATAACATTTTCTTTTCTATAGCTTACTTTATTGTATTGTATTCTGTATATATACATGTAACATACAAAACTTACGTTAATTGACTATGTTATCAGTAAGGTTTCTGGTCAACAGTATGCTATTAGTAGTCAGGTTTTGGGGGGATCAAAAGTTATACATGAACTCTCAACTGTGTTGGGGATGGTGGTCAGTGCCCCAACCCCCACACTGTCCAAGAGTCCACTGTAATAGCTAAAGGGTATATTATGTACAAACAAATAGAACAGATTATTATGCATACCCAAAACACCACTCAATAGAAAAATGGACAACAGGCAAGTCACAGAAGAAAAATTCCAAATGGCTTGAAAGATCAACAAAAACAAAAGGTCATTAAACTTTCTAGTAGCCAGGGGAAAACAAATTAAAGTGATCATGAAGTATCACTGTAAACCGATGATATCTGCAAAAATGAAAAAGACATTCTGTTTACGGTTAGTGTCTTACTGTCAGGAAAAGGGAATGCTCCTTCGCTTCTGGTTAACATGTGAACTGTTCTGCTTTTTTGTGAAAACAGTCTAGCAAAATCTGTCAAAGAAAAAACCCCAGCAACCTAACACCTGGAAATCCAATCTCTAGGTATAAGAGCAGCAATGCAAAAAGAAACACTACTCAGATGTTTGTTTCAGCATGCTTTGTAGTACTAAGAATCTTGGAAAGGAAGTGAGTACATGTCAATAGGGAAATGGTTACATAAATTGAGATACATCTGACCAAGGCATATGATACAGGTATGAAAGAATCCGTTAGAGCTACACTAGTCGACTTGGAGGCTGGTAAACCAGAAATACAAGGTGTATAAGACAATCTCACTTTTGTGAAAGTTAATGACAAAAAAACCCTCCTTGATTTTATATACGTGTGTGTATGTATATTGCATATTTGTGTGACTTGCTTACGTAAATATATACATGTTCATAAATATGTGCACCAAAGAATCACGAAAGGATAATTACCAAAAGGTCACCAGTGGTCACTGTGGGACATGAGGTTTGTAAGTGACCCTAGGGGCATGTGAGTCTGGGGTGGGCCACAGAGCACAGTGGGTATGAGGATGGGCTCTGGAGCCAGATGGGCTGGATTTGAAGTCCACCTTGGCTGCCTTTTAGCTGTGAAATTTACTTGTGCCTCAGTTTCCTCATTGGTAAGTGGATTTATAATACCTAACTCACAGACCTGTTATGAGAATTTAATTAAATGAGCCAATATTTAAAGCATCTAGAACAGAGCCTGGCACACAGTAAGCTGTGTATAAGTCTTTGTTAATTAAATGTTCACACATTGCTTTATTTTGTTGCAGTGAGAAGGTGTTATTTATGTGATCGGAACAAACTTGAATGACTTTAAAGGAACAAACCCAGAAATTGTTACAGTATAATTTTCTGCTTTAAAAAATCATACAGCTTTTATTTTTTAGAGACAGAGCGTGAGAATGGGGAAGAGGGGCAGAGGGAGAGAGAGAGGGAGAGAATCTTAAGCAGGTTCCATCCATGCTTAGTAGAGAGCCTGGGATCATGACCCGAACTGAATTCGAGAGTCAGACACTCAACGGACTGAGCCACCCAGGCGTCCCCCAAATCATACAGTTTTTAAACTTCTCTGCACTTTCTGCGAAGTGTGAGTGAAAAATCCCCACAAAATTTCTCTTTCTGGGTGGGAAGGAGGAAGACCAGAAGAGTAGGAGGAAGAGAAGCAAGAAAGAAGAATGGAAAGCCTGAAAAGAGGAAACTGTGTATGTCCCTAAAAGTATGTGAGTGGATAGTGCCAGGTGCGAAATCAGGCGTAAGGAAGATCCTCTGTGTAAGTCAAAATAAAGATATGCAGAGTGAGGTCAGCAAGGTGTGAGAATAGTAGGTCCCAGCACGTGTTCCCCACAAAAACAATGATGTAACAACTATCCACGGACTGAAGTAGCACTGCCCTGGAAGACGGAAGCGGCGGCAACAGAGTAGAGCCCAAAAACAGAGCAGAAAGGTAGGAAACCTTTTACCTGCATCACGCCATCCCCGGGACCCGCAAACCCCTCTCCCTGGACACGAGTTCCCTCCACGCACAAAAGGAGAGCAGGAACCCACGGAGGACCCCAACGGCCCTCGCTGCTGCTGTGGCGCCTTCCCCCCTCAACCCTGCAGCTTTTGCCACTGAGAATCCCCGCAGTCTTCTCTGACACGGAGGACGGTGCTAGAGCTTCCCAGAGCCCATCCCACCGAGCCCCTCCAGAGCCCGAGCCGCCACTCTTCTCGCCCCAGCACGGGCGCCACTGCGCGTGCGCACCCTGTATCTGGTGCCCCCGCACTCTTGGAGCGGGGGCGCTGGGAACTGGCACCCCCACGTGTCGCTGGACCCGGCGGACTAGGCACAATACGGCGCCCCACTGGGCCAGGGCCCTCACATCCACTCACGAGTGACAGTTTTTCCCTATGAAAGTCAGTCGATAAAATCTTGGAGAGGTGAGGGGCGCCTGGGTGGCTTGGTCGGTTGGGCGTCTGACTTCGGCTCAGGTCATGATCTCACGGTTCATGGGTTCAAGCCCAGAGGCCGGCTCCGTGCTGACAGCTCAGAGCCTGGAGCCTGCTTCGGATTCTGTGTCTCCCTCTCTCTCTGCCCCGCCCCCCTCCCAACTCATGCTCCCTCTCCCTCCATTGCTCAAAAATGAATAAACGTTAAAAAAAAAACTCAAAGAGGTGACTACTTCTTCAAATGTGAGGACACCAATGCAAGCCTATAAGGAACATGATACCACCAAAGGAAGACAATACATTTCCAGGAACTGACATAAGAGAAATGTAAGTCTATGGGATGTCTGATGAAAAATTCAAAGCAATTGTTTTAAAAATTCAAAAATTGTTGTATATAATTGCTATACACACACACACACACACACACACACACACACACGGAGGGAGAGAGGGATTATTAGCCGTAGAAAAGAAGGAAATCCTGCCATTTGCAACTTTGATGAACTTTGTGTATATCATGCTAAGTAAACCAGACATAGACAAATACTGCATGAGTCCATTTACATGTGGAATCTAAAACTGTCATACTCATAGAACCAGAGAGTAGAATGGTAGTTACCAGGGACTAGGGAGGGGGTGGGAGTGGGGTTAGGAGATGTTGGTCAAGTGTACAAAGTTTCAATTATGCAAGATGAGTAAGTTCTAGAGATCTAGTATACAGCATGGTGACTATCATTAACAATAATGTATTATGGATTTGAAATTTGCTAAGAGGGTAGATCCTAGGGGTTCCCACAACAAAAAGTAAATAAATAAATAAAGATTTTGGTAACTATGTCGGTGATGGATGTGATAATTACCGTGGGTGTATATGTCAATCACAGCATCAAGTTGTATGCCTTAAGTACATATAATTTTTACTTGTAAATTATACCTCAACAAAGACAAAAATAAAGATATGTACTAAATATATGCTGGTCTGTATGTAAAATACTTTCTGAAAATAGATTTTAATACTTGTTACTTTTAAGGACTTCAACTGGCAAAGGGAAAAGGGTAACATATTTCTCACTGTTTTGTGCCTTTCTTGTTTGAATATTCTAATCACATACACACATTATTTCATTCTTAAAATGTCATCGGGGTAGAGCACCTGGCTGGTTCAATTGGTTAAGTGTCGGACTCTTGATTTTGGCTCAGGTCATCATCTCAGAGTTGTGGGATCCAGCCCCCCGTCAGACTCCATGCTGAGTTTGGACTCTGCTTAAGATTCTATTTCCCTCTCTCTCTCTCTCTCTCTCTCTCTCCCTCTGCCCCTCTCTGCTGCTTGTGCTCTCTCTCTCTCTCTCTCAAAATTAAAAAAAAAATGTAATCAGGATTTATTGGAGTGATAGAATGATAGACTACTTGTATTTCTTTGTTTTCTTATGTTTTATTTATTTATTTTTGAGACAGAGAGCATGAGTTGGGGGAGAGGGCAGAGAGAGAGAGAGAATCCCAAGCAGGCTCTGCACTACCCAACACGGAGCTCGAACCCATGAACCATGAGATCATGACCTGAGCTGAAACTAAAAGTCGGATGCTTAACCAACTGAGACACGCAGGTGTCCCTAGGCCATTTCTATTTCTATTTACTTGGTTTAAGTATGCTATGAAAGTTCTTTTGTTTTTGTTTTTGGTAACAGCTTTATCAAGATAAAATTCACACACCACACAATGTGCCTATTTAAAGTATACAAACCTTGGGGCACCTGGGTGGCTCAGTTGGTTAGGTGTCTGGCTTTGGCTCAGGTCATGATCTCGTGGTCCATGAGTTTGAGCCCCGCATCAGGCTCTGTGTTGACAGCTCAGAGTCTGGAGCCTGCTTGGGATTCTGTCTCTCTCTCTCTCTCTCTCTCTGCCCCTACCCCGCTCATGCTCTGTTTCTCTCTCTCTCTCTCTCTCTCTCTCTCTCAAAACTAAACATTAAAAAAATTTTAAAGTATACAAAACCAATGGTTTCTAATATATTCACAAAGTTGTGCAACCATGGCCACAATCAATTTTAGAATGTTTTTGTCACTTCAGAAATAAACTGTACCCTCCTCCCCCTTCCCCCCCCCCCAAAATTTTAAGCAACCACTAATCTACTTTCTTCTCTATAAATGTGTCTATTCTGGACGTTTCATGTAAATGGAATCATACAATATATGACCTTTAGTGTCTAGTTTCTTTCACTTAGCTAATGCTTTTAAGGTACACCCATGAATCAACACTTAATTCCTACATTAATTACAGCATGAATCAATACTTAATTCCTTTTTATAAGTGAATAACATTCCATTGTGTGGATATACTGCATTTTATTCATCCATCTATCAGTTGGTGAATATTTGGATTCTTTCTACCTTTAGGCTGTTATGAATGACGTTACTATGAACATTTTTATACAAATTTTCTGTGGACGTATTTTTTCATTTTTGTTGGGTATATACTTGGAAGTGTAATTACTAGGTCACATGGTACTCTAGTGTTTAACTTTTTGATAAACCGTCACACTATTTTTCAAAGTGGCTGTTGCATTTTACACTCTCATTAGCAGCGTAAGAAGGTTCTAATTTATCCACATATTCGCCAACATTTATTATTTAACTATTTCTAAATTTGTACTCAATTTTTTATAGTACTTTTAGATTCATAGCGAAATTCAGGGAAAGTTACAAAGATTTCCCACAAACCCCTGCCCCCACATATGCAAACCCCTCCCATTGTAAATATGCCCGCTAGAGCGGTGCATTTTTCAGTGGATGAACTTACATTGACACATCATAATCACACAAAGTTCACAGTTTACATATGGTTCACTCTTATTGTTATCCACTTCATGGGTTTGGACAAACATAATAACATGTATCCATCATTATGGTAACATACAGAATATTTTCACTGCCCTAAAAACCCTCTCTGCTTTGCTGATTCATCAGTCTCCCACTCCAACCCCTGACAACCACTGATTTTTTTTTTTACTGTCTCCATAGTTATGCCTTTTCCAGAAATCATAAGGTAAGTAGCCTTTTCAGATTGCCTTCTTTTGCTTAGTAATATGCATTAGGTTCCTCCATGTCTTTTTGTGGGCTTTATAGCTCATTTCTTTTTAGTCCTGAATCATATTCTATTGTCTATATGTACTAAAGTTTGTCCATTCATATACCAAGGGACACCTTACTTTCCCCCACGTTTTGGCAATGATGAATAAAGTTTCTTTTTTGAATTTTTTAAATGTTTATTTATTTTTGGGAAACAGAGACAGAGTGAGAGTAGGGAAGGGACAGAGTGAAAGAGGGAGACACAGAGTCCGAAGCAGGCTCCAGGCTCTGAGCTGTCAGCACAGAGCCCACCACTGGGCTCGAACTCACCAACTGTGAGATCATGACTTGAGCTGAATTCGGACGCTTAACCGACTGAGCCACCCAGGCGCCCCATGAATAAAGCTTCTGTAAACATTGGTATGAGGTTTTTGTGCAGATGTAAGTTTTCAATTGTTTTGATACATATCAGGGAGCACGACTGCTGAATTCTATGGCAAGTGTGTGTTTAATTTTGTGAGGAACCACCAAGATGTCTTTCAAAGTGGCAGTACATTTTGCATTCCCACCAGCAATGAATGAGAGTTCCTGTCGCCCCACATCCTTGCCAACGTTGGGTGTTGTCAGTGTTCTGGATTTTGGCCACTCTAATAGGCGTGTAGAGGTATCTTGTTTTAATTTTCATTTCCCTGCTGAAATACAATGTGGGGTATCTTTTCATATGCTTATTTGCCATCTGTTTATCTTCTGTTTGTTAATGTCATTGGCTCATTTTTAATAGGATTGTTTTACTCTTTGTTGAATTTTGAGATGCTTTCGTGTATTTCGGCTAATGGTCTTTTACCAGATAAGTCTTTTGAAAATATTTTTCCCCAGTTTGTGGCTTGTCTTCTCCTTCTTCTTGGCATCATCTTTTGCGGAGCAAAACTTTTCATTTTAATCAGGTCCAGCTTATCAATCATTCGTTTCATGGATCCTCTCTTTGGTGTTCTATATAGAAAGCAATTGCCACACCTGAGGTGATCAGGTTTTCTCCTATATTACTGTCTAGTTTTATAGGATTGCATTTTACATTTAGATCTGTGATCTATTTTTAGTTGATTTTTGTGAATGGCTTACGGTTCAAATCTAGATTTAATGTGTTGTATGTGGATGTTGTGCCAGCACCGATTGTTGAAAAGAGTTATCTTTTCATTATTGCACTGCCTTTGGTCTTTTACCAAAGATTAGTTGAGGGACACCTGCGTGGCTCAGTTGGTTGAGCGTCCGACTCTTAACTTTGGCTCAGGTCATGATCCCAGGGTCGTGGAACGGAGCCTGTGTCAGGCTCCATGCTGAGAGTAGAGCCTGCTTAAGATTCTCTCTGTCTCTGTCTCTCTCTCTCTCCCTCTGCCCTATTCCCCTGCTAGCACACTCCCTCTAAAATAATGTATATATCTTCTTATAAAAAAATGAGATCAGTTGACTATATTTAGGTGTGGCCATTCCCACTATTTAGAATACCTTCTCTCAAATACCCAAGAGACTCCTCCTTCAAGTCTGCCCAAATCTCACCTTCCCAAAGAGACTCACACTGATCACCAAAGTCAAAATGGCAACTGCCAGTATCCCATTCCCTGCACTTCCAATACTTTTTCCCTACCCATTTTCACGCATTCATCATACTCATCATCTTCTAATGTGCTTATCTATTGGTCTTAGTGTTTATCGTCCTCTCCTCCACTAAAACATAAAGCATAAATACAGATATTTTTGTATGTTTTGTTCACTGAGAAATCCCAAGGACTTAGATTAGTGCCTGGTACATAGTCAACAATGAAAAAAAAATTATCAAATGAATGAATGAGTGAAGAGATGAGGGATTTAAACAAAGGCTGCACAGGTCCTCCTCGAAATTCTCCTCCATGTCTTGCCACTTTTCGCTTTTAAAAAGCAAGTAGAACATGAACTGTTCAGGCCTCAAATTTCTCAAATTGAAATTTTGAGAGAACACAAGGTGTTCCATACAATGGGAAGAAAATAAAGAAATCACTCACATTATGACAGAGGGAATAGGATGTCAGAGAAGGGTCAGGGAGATATAATTAAGATAAAAGAAACAGAACAGGAACGTGTAAACCTACTACAGAAAAGAAAAACACATAAAACTCAACTCTTCCCTACCAAAGACAAACCTAGTCCAGTAAATAAAAATGTAACTCAGAGAATGGAAGGAAACTCCTCAGGGCTGTTTTGTGCTATAAAACAATTACTAAAAACATAAACTCAATAAAGCAAGAGCTTGGAATTGTGTTTTTGACAATGATGAACTATCTTGTAGTAAACTCACCTTCTTACCAACAATGTGTAGAAAAGCCGAACAGAATTAAACATGTATGCATGTGCGCACACACACACACACACACACACACACAAACCATCTGAAGGTATCAGAGAGCTACCAAGTCAGTGAGGACTGAAGGAGGTAAGATTCTATAAATTAGGGAAAAGAGGCTGTTGACACTGAGATTTGGCACCATTTTTTTTACTCCCTGCTCTAGCTGGGAAATTTTATTGATTAAAAAAAAAAGAAGAAGAAGAAGCTGCAAGTCTGGAAGTTGAGAAAATTGTGGTTTACAAGAGAGAGAAGCTGAGTAGAATTTCTGGAAGGCTCAGGGGGCTTGGTTATAAACACTGGAGTACAAGCGCAAAAAGGAACAAGACAGCTGGAATCATTCCATTCCATTCCAAAAGTGTAGATACTCCAAATTACAGTGAATCATAAACTGCCCAGCCTTTATGAAAAACAGGTTTGAATGAGTTCAATCTCTATTGGAATCAATGTGATCTTTATTTCTCTAACTGTTCACCAAAATCAAAAGAAAGTCCTGGCTGGAGGATGATATCATTGAGCCTCAATTTATCTTGACAATATATCATATGTGATGCATAGTCAACCAAAAACAACTTCCCATGCCAAAAAAAAAGAAGAAGAAGGAATGAAGGGGAAGGGAAGAGAAATGAAGGGAGTAAAAAAGAAAGAAGGAGAAAAAAACCAAGAAAATATTTGGATGGGAAATTTAAATATTCAAGTTCTCAGATAAGTATATTAAAATAGTTGGGGCACCTGGGTGGCTCAGTCGGTTAAGCGTCTGACTTCAGCTCAGGTCATGATCTCACAGTCTGTGAGTTCGAGCTCTGCGTCAGACTGTGCTGACAGCTCGGAGCCTAGACCCTGCTTTGGATTCTGTGTCTCCCTCTCTCTCTGACCCTCCTCCGCTTGGGCTCTGTCTTTCTCTCAAAAATAAATAAACATTAAAAAAAAATTTAGGGGCGCCTGGGTGGCTCAGTCGGTTAGGCGTCCGACTTCGGCTCAGGTCATGATATCACAGTTTGTGACTTCAAGCCCCACGTCAGGATCTGTGGTGACAGCTCAGAGCCAGGAGCCTGCTTCAGATTCTGTGTCTCCCTTTCTCTCGGCCCCTCCTCCGCTCATGCTCTGTCTCAAAAATAAATAAAAACATTAAAAAATTTTTTAAAAAGAATATTAAAATAGTTGTAATGAATATACTCAAGAAATTAAATGACAAAATAATGAATTTCAGCACCTACCAGATGTTATAGAGAATAACCAACTGGGAATTCCAGAACTGAAAGACACATAACTGAAATTAACAATTCAGAGGTTGGAATAGTTTCACTGCTGATCAGGCTGCCGATGTTATGAAACATCACACTTCCTGCCCAAGCAACATATCAGATAAACTGCAAAATCTCAATTTTAAAATTACATTAAAATGATATTGAAGAGCTTGGGAAACAATAAAGTCTAAATGATCTATATTGAAGAACATGGCAAGCCCTTTCCAAGTGAGGAATGAGCGGCAGCTATTTTCATATGTAGGAGTAATTGTCCTGTCTGGTAGCATGGATATGCCACTCAAAATCTTCAAGGAAGGACTTATTGGCTTAGGGACTGGGAATGCTGTCAGAAGACAGACTTTGTTTTTTAAATCCTTCAGTGATTGCCTGAACTGCAGAAAGCCAAGTGGCCTAACATCATGCTCTTCTGGGGATGGTCTTTATCTAATGACTGATTAGGCATCTTGACTCAACACAAGAAAACGGTGACTGGCCATTTTATTCCATAACTCCTTGTGGGATTGGCTGAGAATACTGGGTCTGCATTGCAGCTTGATTTATCTTTCTATCTAAACCCACTTCTCCCTCCTCTCTTCCATACATGTCAATTCCTAATAAACATACTGTCCATTAGACTCTCGTCTCAGACTGCTGTACAGAGAACTCCAGCTGTGAGAGTTATTGCCATGAGTGGCCAAAAAAGTGAACATTTACAGTGGGGTTTGGGGGGCACCTGGGTCACTCAGTTGGTTAAGTGTCCAACTTCAGCTCAGGGCATTATCTCACAGCTCATGAGTTCGAGCCCCCTGTCAAGCTCTGTGCTGACAGCTCAGAGCCTGGAAGCTGTTTTGGATTCTGTGTCTCCCTCTCTCTCTCTGCCCCTCCCTTGCTTGTGCTCTCCCTCTCTCAAAAATAAATAAATACACTTTAAAAAGTGAGGTTTTGGAGTTAGATTACTCTCTTCAGCTGGCAATGAGGACTCCATCATGGTGATAAGTGGAGCACAGAGAGTTATTAAAACTTCATCAGTGATGAATGCTGACGGTACACCTGGAAAAGTGCACTGGCTGGTCAAATATATCAGCCAATGTTTGAAAAGTTATGGGAGAGCAAAGGACCTCCACATATTAAAGCTGAATACGAAAATTCCATAGCTGATACCATACTCACTGGTGAAAAACTAAAAAGCTTTTCCTCTAAGATCAAGAAGAAGGCAAGGATGCCCACTCTCACCACTTCTAATCAACACAGTACTAGAAGTTCTAACCAGAGCAGTCAGATAGGAAAAAAGAAATCCAAATCATCCAGATTGGAAAGGAAGAAGTAAAATGGTCCCTGACTGCAGTGATATGATCTTATTTATAGAAAATCCTGAAGACGCCATAAGAAACTACTATGGTATGAGAAAAAAGACTGCTAAGACTAAAAAATAAATTCAGTAAAGCTGGAGGATATAAAATCAATATACAAAAATCAGAGACTGAGATTGCGGTGGACTAGGAGGACCATAGACTGGTCTCGTCCTGCAAACACAACTAGATAACTATCAGATCATCCTAAATACCCCAGAAATCAACCTAAAGACTGACAGAACAAACTCCACAACTAAAAGGAGAGTGGAGGCTACAAGCAGAAGGTAGGAAGTGTGGATACATGGTTTAGGGGAGAAACGGATCATGTGTGCTATGGAGGGGAGGGAACTGTGGTCATGGAAGAGGGTGAGAGAGACAGAGGACACACAGGGGAACACACAAGGAGAACATTTCCCCAAAGGCATTGGCTTCGAAACTGAGAGGGGCTGAATTTCATGCACCCAGTGGGGCTTAAAGCCTGGAATTTTAAAGGTCCGCAGGCTCAGCTGGGATAGAGCCTGGAGGGCACTACACCACTCCCAGAGAGAATGTAGGCAAATGACCCCAGGAATGACAGTGTGGAAACTGTGATCTGAAGAGCAGTGGGGGCACACGATGGAGAGATTATTTGCTCTTCAGAATGCATCCTTGAGAGGCAACATTCACAGAGACCCCTCTCTAGGAACAAAGGAGCTGGCTAGTGCCATTTCCCTCCCCCATCCCTTAGCATAAACAGAGAGCCACCTGTGGGAAGGAGGTCAGTGTCCACACTGGCTGCCTAACTTACACACACCAAGGCCCATCCCCTTGTGCTCTGGCGGGGCTGTTCTTCTCAGCACACTTGTCTCAGTCCCAGTGTGGCAGACCTTACTCCAGAAGACCAGCACAAACCCCTGCCCACAACACATCTCCCAACCAGAGAGTTCCGCAGGGCCTCAGTGGAGGTAGTGTCAGGTCTCATTTCACAAGCAGACCAGAGCACATCTACTTAAAACTTGCCATATTCAGGTGGGGGACTGACAGCAGGCAAAGAGAGCCTATGCAGATGACTAGCCTGAAGGATAAAGCAGCCAAACACAATAGCAGAGAGAACACAGCACACACTGGAAACACTCCCTGAAGCACCAGGCCTTGGGTACTACATGACCTCTTCTTCATAAGGCTATTACTTTCAGGAACAGAAGACACAACTGGCTTTTCTAACACAGAGAAGAAGGCAAAGACTTAGATAAAATGTGAAGACAGAGGAATTTATCACAAATGAAAAGACAAGATAAGGCCACAGTCAGAGATCTAAGTGAAAGATATAAGCAACATGCTTGACGGATAATTTAAAGCAACGGTCATAAGGATACTCATCAGGCTTAACAAAAGAATAGAAGACATTAATGAGACCCTTACCACAGAGACAAAAGAGTTAAAAAAGAATCAATCAGGGATAAAAAGTGCAAGAAATGAGATTGGAAACAGGCTCAGTGCAATGAACAGCAGGGTGGAAGAAGCAGAGGAAGAAATTAATTACTTAGAAGACAAAACAATGCAAAGTAATAAAGCTGAACAAAAGAGAGAAAGAAGAATTACACAATATCAGATAGACCTAGGCAACTCTGTGACTCTATCAAACATAATAACATTCATATTATAGGAGTCCCAGAAGAAGAAGAGAGACAAAGGGGGGCTGGCAGAAAATTTATTTGAGGAAATAACAACAGAAAACTTCCTTAATCTAGGGAAGGAAACAGACATCCAGATCCAGGAGGCACAGAGAATTCCCATCAAAATCAACAAAATCAGGCCAACACCAAGGCATATAGTAATTAATTTGAAAACTATAGTGATAAAGAAAAAAATCTTAAAAGCAGCAAGACAAAAGAAGTCCTTAACTTATAAAGGAAGACCCATAAGGCTGGCTGGAGATTTCTCAATAGAAACTTGGCAGACCAGAAGGGAATGGCATGATATATTCAAAGTGCTGAATGGGAAACATCTGTAGCCAAGAATACCCTATCCAGCAAGGCTATCATTCAGAATAGAAGGTCAAATAAAGAGTTTCCCAGACAAACAAAAACCAAAGGAGTTCATGACCACTAAACCAGCCCTGTAAGTAATATTGAAGGAGACCCTTAAAGTGCAAAGGAGAGACCAAAAATGACAAAGACAAAAAAAAAAAATGAGAGAAAAACTCTAGGAAAAAAATGACAAAACAAGCAACAAAATGGCAATAAATATATTATTTATCAATAATTACTTTGAGTGTAAATGGACTAAGCATGCTACCTATAAGAGACTCATTTTAAACATAAAGACACCTGCAGATTAAAAGTGAGGGGATGGGGAAATATTTATCATGCATATGGATGTCAAAATAAAAGCCAGAAAAGCAACACTTATGTCAGAAAAATTAGACTTTAGGGGTGCCTGGGTGGCTCAATTTGTTAAGCATCTGACTTTGGCTCAGGTCATGATCTCATGGCTTATAGGTTCAAGCCCCTCATCAGGCTCTGTGCTGACAGCTCAGAGCCTGCAGCCGCTTCAGATTCTGTGTCTCCCTCTCTCTCTGCCCCTCCCCTGCTCATGCTTGTGTTTCTCTCTCAAAAAAAAAAAAACCATAAAAAATATTAAAAAAAGAAAAATTAGACTTTAGAACAAAGACTGTAATAATAGACAAAGAAGGGCACTATATAATCATAAAGGAGACAATCCAACAAAAAGATATAACAACTATAAATATTTAAGCATCCAACCTGAAAGCATCCAAATATATAAGACAATTAAAAACAAACATAAAGGAACTAATTGATAATAATACAAAAATAGTAGGGGCCTTTAACACCCCACTTACATCAATGTACAGGTCATCTTAACAGAAAATCAAGAAGGAAACAACAGCTTTTAATGACACACTGGGCCAGATGAACTTAACAGATATATTTGGAACATTCCATTTTAAAGCTGGAGAATACACATTCTTTTCAAATGCACATGGAACATTCTCAGAATAGGTCACATATTAGATCACACACAAAAAAAAGGGCCTTAAGAAATAAAAAAGACAGGGGCACCTGGGTGGCTCAGTCGGTTGGGCGTCCGACTTCAGCTCAGGTCATGATTTCGCTGTTTGTTAGTTCGAGCCCTGCTTCAGGCTCTGTGCTGATGGCTCGGAGCCTGTAGCCTGCTTCAGATTCTGTGTCTCCCTCTCTCTCTGCCCCTCCCCCACTCATGCTCTCTCTGTCTCTTAATAATAAATAAACATTTAAAAAATTTTTAAGAAACAAAAAAGACTGAAGTCATAGCATGCACTTCTTCTGAGACAATGCTATGAAACTAGAAGTCAACCACAAGAAAAAACCTGGAAAAACCACAATTACATGGAGTTTAAACAACATCCTACTAAACAATGAATGGGTCAACTAGGAAATCAAAGAGGAAATAAAAAAATACATAGAAACAAATGAAAATGAAAACACAATAGTCTAAAACCTTTGGGGTACAACAAAAGCAGTTTTAAGAAAAAAGTATAAGCAATACAGGACTACCTCAAGGAGCAAGAGAAATCTCAAATAAGGTTATCTCAAATAACCTTACACCTAAAGGAGTTAGAAAAAGAACAACAAATGAAGCTTAAAGCCAGGAGAAGGAAGGAAAGAATAAAGATTAGAGCAGAAATAAATGATACAGAAACTACAAAAATAATAAAACAGATCAATGAAACCAGGAGCTGGTTCTTTGAAAAAATAAAATTGATAAACCTCTAGCCAAACTTATCAAAAATAAAAGAGAAAGGACCTAAATAAATAAAATCACAAATGAGAGAGGAGAAATAATACTAATACCACAGAAATACAAACAATTATAAAAGAGTATTATGAAAAATGCCAACAAATTGGGCAAACTGGAAAAAATAGATAAATTCCTAGAAACATATAAACTACCAAAACAGAAATAGGAAGAAACAAGAAACATGAACAGACTAATAACCAACAAAGACTTGAACCGGTAATAAAAAAACAAAACAAAAACAACAACAACAACAACAAAACTCCAACAAACAAAAGTCCAGGACCACATGGCTTCACAGGTAAATTCTAACAAAAATTAAAGAAGAGTTAATACCTATTCTTCTCAAACTATTCCAAAAAAGAAAAAAGAAAAAAAGAAAAGGAAAAAAAAAAGAAAGAGAAAATAAAAGAAAAGAAAAGAAAAGACAAGACAAGAAAAGAAAAGAAAAGAAAAGAAAAGAAAAGAAAAGAAAGGAACACTTCCAAATTCATTCTATGAGGTCAGCATTACCCTGATACCAAAACCAGATAAAGACACTATTAAAAAAGAGAACTCCAGGCCAATATCCCGGATAAATATAGATGCAGAAATTTTCAACAGAAGACTAGCAAACTGAATCCAACAATACATTAAAAAATCATTCATCACAATCAAGTAGAATTTATTCCTGGGTTGCAAGGATGGTTCATTATTCACAATCAATCAACGTGATACACCACATTAATAAAAGAAAGGATAAGAACCATATGACCTTGCTTTCAATAGATGCAGAAAAAGAATCTGACAAAGTACAATATCCATTCATGATAAAAACCCTCAACAAAATAGATTTAGAGCAAACATACTTCAACATAATAAAGGTCACCTATGAAAAACCCACAGTTAATATCATCCTCTATGGGGAAAAACTGAGAGCTTTACCTCTAAGGTCAGGAAGAAGACAGGGATGTCCATGCTCACCATTGTTATTTAATATAGTGTTGGAAGTCCTAGCTTCAGCAATCAGACAACAAAAGGAAATCAAAGGCATCCAAATTGGCAAGGAATAAGTAAAACTTTCACTAAAATAAAACTTTATTTTCAGGTGACATGATGCTCTATATAGAAAACCCTAAAGACTCCACCAACTGCTAGAGCTGATACACAAATTCAGTAAAGTCACAGGATACAAAATCAATGTATAGAATCTGTTACATTTCTATACACCAATAATAAAGCAGCAGAAAGAGAATTAAGGAATCAATCCCATTTACAATTGCACTAAAACCATAAGATACCCAAGAATAAACCTAACCAAAGATGTGAAAGACCTCTCCTCTGAAAACTGTAAAATACTGATGAAAGAAATTGAAGATGACACAACATCTTCAATGGAAATGGAAAATCATTCCATGCTCACAGACTGGAAGAACAGACTTTGTTAAAATGTCTACACTACCCAAGAAATCTACACATTGAATGCAATCCCTACCAAAATACCACCAGCATTTCTCGCAGAGCTAAAAAAAACAATCCTAAAGTTTGTATGAAACCACAAAAGACCTCAAATAGCAAAGAGACCTTGAAAAAGAAAAGCAGAGCTGGAGGCATCACAATTCCAGACTTCAAGTTATATTACAAAACTGTAGCAATCAAAACCATATAGTAGTGCCCCCAAAATAGACACAGGGATCAATAGAAAAGAATAGAACATCCAGAAATGAACCCACACCTAAATGGTCAATTAAGCTTTGACAAAGCAGGAAAGAATATCCAATAGGAAAAAGAGAGTCTCTTCAACAAATAGTGTTGGAAAACTGGTCAGCAAGTACAAAAGAATGAAACTGGACCACTTTCTTACACCACACCCCAAAATAAATTCAAAATGGATTAAAGACCTAAATGTGAGACCCCAAACCATAAGAATCCTAGAAGAGAACACAGTTAGTAGCTTCTTTGACATTGGCCATAGCAACTTCTTTCTAGATGTTTCCTGAGGCAAGAGAACCAAAAGCCAATAAACCCCTGAGACTCCATTAAAATAAAAAGCTCCCGCACAGTAAAGGAAGCAGTGAACAAAATGAAATGGCAACTTACAGAATGGGAATAGACATGTGCAAATGACCTGAGAAAGGGTTAGTATCCAAACTCTGTAAAGAACTTATAAAACCCAACACGCAAAAATGAATAAACCAATTAAAAAAATGGGCCAAAATAGACATGTGAAAAGATGCTCAACATCACTCATCATCAGGGAAATACAAATCAAAACCGCGAAGAGATACCACCTCACACCGGTCAGAGTGGCTAAAATTAACAACCAGGAAACAACATATGTTGGTGAGGACATGCAGAAACGGGAACCCTCCTGCACTGCTGGTGGGAATGCAAACTAGTGCAGCCGTTCTGGAAAACAGTGTGGTTTTTCCAGGTTTTTTCTTGTGGTTGACTTCTAGTTTCATAGTAGTTCATTAAAAACAGAACTACCCTATGACATAGCAATAGCACTACTAGGCATTTATTTAAAGGATACAGGAGTGCTGATGTATAGAGGCACATGTACCCCAATGTTTACAGCAGCGCTTTCAACAATAGCCAAATTATGGAAAGAGCCCAAAGGTTCATCAACTGACGAATGGATAAAGAAGATGTGGTTTAGATATACAATGGAATACTACTTGACCATGAGAATCCTGCCATTTGCAATAACATGGATGGGACTGGAGGGTATTGTGCTACGTGAAAGAAGTCAGAATAAAAAAATGTTTAAAGAAAATATATAGGAAACAGTAAGTAAAACAATTACGGAGTACAATACCTGTTGCCCAACTGATTGACACACCGGAAAAACATAAGACTATAAGCTATTAACTGTCAATTGAAAACCCAGAGTGAGAGACAGGGTACCCTCTTGGTAGAATGTAGGAGGCTCTGAAAAGCATCTTAGTGGCAAGTGCAGAGCAATCTGAGCCTGGGCGCAGGACTTAATCACCAGAGGAGCAGAGCTCCCAGGGCTAAACTCTCAGCCCTGGTGAGCCTTCAGCGCCAAGATTAGAGCCTTGTCTGCAAAAGAATAGGACATTGACACATGAGATGGAGATATCTAAATTGAAAACCCTCAATATCTTTTTTTTTTAAGTTTCGAAAACCCTGAACATCTTAAATCCATAAATTTCCCTAAAATTTCTGAGCTTTCAGAAGTGGCCCATCCCCCCATCGAGAGCTAGCACTCTGTTCCCTTGAAGACCATTCAAAGGTCTCCCCCTGCGAGGCAAGGATGCACCCAGGATGTGCCCCTCACTTCAGTCCTGGCTACTAGGCCTGGAATTCAGGTGAAGTCACATGATATCCCAAGCAGTGGTGTGGGGTGTGAAAAAGGAGGAAAGGAGCGTACCACAAAGGCACTGTTGGTCGGTCCCAGATAGCATGTACTGGCAAGATCCGGGGGAGGGTGTGTGGGTCTGGATGCTCAACGTGGTTGAGAAAGGGGACCCAGAACTTAAGATTGGATAAGAGAAGGTTTATAAATTAGTTGCACTTTCCCAAGATACAGGGTTTAACACCCTGGCAAGGACTCCAATGACTCCTAGAAGCATGGAAAAAGTAATGGCCTAAGTGGGGAAGAAACAAAACAGAACTACTGTGGCAGGCAATGGGAGGGAGGGATTAAAAGACTCCCAGAAGTGGGCAAGGTGGAGTGGATATACTACATAAGGCCAAAAACTCAACAGATAATCACTTTTGATGGGAAGTCCTGGAAGACCCACCATGTGCCACAGTCATCAGGAGTGTAGTGACATCACTTAAGAAACTCACTGGTGGCCTCCTCTGCAGACTGGGGCTTAAGGGAGGTAGAACTAGGCCATGAGACCAATGGGGAAGACAAAGCTCTGGAACAACGGAAGGTGGCGTAGAAGCCTGGTGGATGTGCTTATCACAATGACACAAGGTTGGAAGAGCTACTCCCCAAATGCATATGAAGAAGTGGAGCTGGGCTGCACAGGAGATGCGATAACCAATTTCCCTTTAAAAGAAGGACTGTTGTTCCCATTGCTGGAGGTACAGCCAACCTTTAGGGATTACCTCAGTTACAGACAGTCACCATGCCCTTCCAGGGGCAGCCCGCATTTTATGACTGCTTAAGGCATGGGTATAAATTTCTGGACATTTCTTCACAACGCAGGAGAAATCTGATGGACCATTTCAGTTCCAAAGCTTTCTGTGTGGCTTGCTGAGGTAGTGGGACATGTACTGCAGCTCAGCTTCTTCCCGTGTCCAATCCCGCTTCCTACTCTCCGGTACTCCCAATGATATGTCCATTGCCTAATCCCTAGAACCTCTGAATGCTAGCCTACTTGTAAAAATGGTTTTTGCAGATGTACTAAGGATTCGAGATGGGTTCATCGTGGATGAAGGTGGGCTCTAGATCTAACAAATGATGTCCTTATAAGAGACATAGAGGACAGAAACACACAGAGAAGAGAGGGGTAGAAGGCCCTGTGAAGTTAGAGGCAGAGATTGGTGTGAACAGCTATAGGCCAAAAATATTAATAGCCAGTAGAAGCTGGAAGAGGCAAGGAATAAGGAATAGAACCTCCTTTAGTACCCCAAGATGGGCCCTAAACCAACGGGTTTAGGGCGGGGACCTGCCAACACCTTGATTTCTGACTTCTGCTGTCCAGAAATATGAGAGAATAAATTTCTCGTTTTAAGTCACCCAGTTTGCGGAAATTTGTTATGGAAGCCCCAGGAAACTAACATACTTCCTTTCACAGGCACTGATCCCCAGGGGCACTTCCTGTAAACAGCCTGCACACCGAGCGCCATCTTAGAGTCCGCTTCCCTGAGAACCTAGCCTGTGGCGTGGATAGTGGAGGGTCTGCCAGAGTCAAACCAACTTTTCCACAACAGGAAATCAGCTGAATGTTGAATGAGACTTGGCTAATAGAATGGAATCTGCAAAAGACCCGTGGTTGGCAATTAATGGCCCCTCAAAGACATCCACATCATAATCCCCAGAATCTGTGAATATGTCAGGTTACATGCCAAACGGGAGTTAAAATAGCCAATGGAATTGAGGTCACTAATCAGCTGGCTCTAAAATGGGGAGATTATCTTGGATTATTTTAATGCGCTCAATGTAATCACAAGTGTCCTTAGAAGTAAAAGAGGGAGTTGGAAAAAAGAACCAGACAGATGGCAGCATGGGAAGAGAAGGATTGGGATTGAAATTGCTGACTCTTGGGATGGAGAAAGAGGCCATAAGGTAAGGAATGGAATTCTGGAAGCTGGAAATGACAAAGAATTGGCATTCCCCTCTAGAGCCTCCAGAAAGGAATGCACCCAGCTGATACCTTGACCTTGGCGCATTGAAGTCTGTGTCAGACTTCTGATCTACAGAACCATAAGGTAATAAATCTGTGCTGTTTTAAGCCACCAGGTCTACAGTAATTTGTTAAAGTAGCCGTGGAAAGCTAATGCAAATCTCAAACATAAATCTAGCCCTCCACACTCAACAATCTCTCCCGCTTTTTCTGAATTAGTGGTGGCCAGAACTGGAGCTGGAAGACAGAGGTATCTCTTAGTCCCACTGTGCCTGTGTCACAGGCTGGAGGGGCCTGACATCACCTCAAAATACTTGATGCTACAAGATAACTGAATCAAAACCCCGGCTACCACTGCTCAACTCCCAATGAGATCAAGGAGGTCAGGCCCTCCATAGTGTAAGAAGCTGAAAGCAGAGAGAGATCCCAAGGTCTTATCGTATTCTGGTGAATCACTTGCAAGGCCCCACTGGAGGGAGAGGGTTGACTTCATTCTCAAGAGGACCACAGGTAAACTGCAACCATCTGAAGCTGCTACTGATTCCCTACCCAGCTTAACTCCTAATAAGATGAAAGAAATCATCCTTTTACCTTAGCTGCCTAACAGAAAAGGGTGGACCATTCTGGGGCAAAAGATTATTTGCTTCAATGTCTACTCATTTATACACAATGTCTGTCACGCAAGTGTAAGTAAGAGACATGATTTTTGTCTACATTAAAAAAAAAAAAAACATTGAGGGGCGCCTGGGTGGCTCAGTCAGTTAAGTGTCTGACTCTTGATTTCAGCTCAGGTCAAGATCTCATGGTTTGTGGGTTTGAGCCCTGCACTGGGCGGTGCATGGATAGTGCAGAGCCTGCTTGGGACTCTCTCTCTCTCCCTCTCGCTCTGTCCCTCCCCTACTCTCTTCCTCTCTCTCCAAATAAATAAACTTTAAAAAACTTTTAAAAACACAAACATTGATAGAATCAGCCTACAGATGCAGATGACCCAGATATTGGAATTAGTGATACAACTTTCATAATCTCTTGTCTTCACAGTAGAGGGATATTTGAGAAATAATCTTTCATTTATTTCAGCGTTACAGTTCCTTCTCGTTATCCCTCATGTTGACAAAAATCCAAAGGCTTGATAAAATTAGCAAGACTGTGGGGAAACAGGCACTTTTATACCTTGCTGATTAGAATGAAAAAAAGTACTATCCTAAGGAAAATAATTCGACAATACTGAACAAAACTCCATGTGTGTGTATTCTTTGACTCACAGATTTCACTTCTAGGAATATTATCCTGAAGATACACTTTGAACAACATGATAATACATATGCAAAAAGTTATTCATATGCAAAAGTTATTCATCGAAGCACTATTTGTAATGGCAAAATACTGCCAATTACTTAAATGCTCAAATGCAGGAGACTGCTTTCAGTGGCTAAATCTGGGACAATTTGAGCATCAAGATAAATTAGGACAATAATTTTTGGATAAGTAAAGTATGGGAAATACATACTACGGAGTATTATGAACCAGTAAAAAAAAAATGAGGAAAATTTCTATGAACTGAAAGGGAATAGTTTTGAGAATATATTTTAAGTGAAAAATGCAAAAAAATACATGTGGTATGCCACCTTTTTTTTATAAAAAGTAGAAGAAAATTGGGGCACCTGGGTGGCTGAGTTGGGTGAGTGCCCGACTCTTGATTTCAGCTCAGGTCAGGCTCGCAACTCGTGAGTTCGAGCTCCACATTGGGCTACGAGCTGACAGCGCTGAGTCAGCTTGGGATTCTCTCTCTCTTCCACTCTCTCTGCCCCTCCACACGCGCTCGCTCTCTCAAAATAAATAAACGTTTTTTAAAAAGTAGAAGAAAATGTAAAAACTACACACATCTGTATAATTTTGCAAAAAATAAATACAAGAAAGATAAAACAAAACAACAAATAAATACAAGAAAGATAAAACAAGATGAAACTGGTTACCCGCAGGGATGGAGATGAAGGGATTGTAGGGACAGGCAAAGGGATGACTCTTCCCTGGGTATACCTTTCTATACAATGTTGTATAGAATTTGTACTAATGTTCTACAGATTTAATAACAAGAATGAGAGAAAAATCTCAAACTAAAGGAAAACAGGAACAAATGAGCCTGTTTCCAATGAATAAAGTGATTTGCCTGAAGAAGGTTTTCATTTTTCGTTGTGGTAAAACAGCATACAATTTATCATGTTAGCCAGTTTTTAAGTGTGTAGTTTGGCGACATGAAGCACATCCACAGTGTTGTATGATCATCACCATTATCCACCTGTGCAACTCTTTTCGTCTTTGAAAACTGAAACTCTGTACCTATTAAACAGCAAATCCCCACTGCCCCCAGTCATGGGCACCACTGTTCTATTTTCTGTCTCTTTGAAATCTAGGTACTTTACATAAGTGGAATCACGTGGTACTTGTTCTTTTGTGAAAGGCTTGTTTTACTTGGCATTATGTCCTCAAGATTCATTCATGTTGTAGCATGCATCAAGATTTCCTTTCCTTATTTTTTTTAAAGTTTATTGATTTATTTTGAGAGAGACGGAGGGATGGAGAGACAGAGAGAGAGAAAGAGAGAGAGAGAGAGAGAGAGAGAGAGAGAGAGAGAATCCCAAGCAGGCTCCATGCTCAGCGCAGAGCCCAAAGGGGGGCTCAATTCCACGACCCTGGGATCATGACCTGAGCTGAAATCAAAAGTCGGAAGCTTTACCAACTGAGCCACCCAAGCGCCCCAGCATCTCCTTCCTTTATAAGTTTGAATAAAACTTTGTTGTATGTATATACCATACTTGTTTATCCATTAGTCAATGGACACTAGAGTTGCTTCTATATTTTGTTTATTACGAATAATGCTGCTGTGAACATGGGTGTACAAATATCTCTTTGAGACCTTACTTTAATTGGAGGGTGGATATATATCCAGAAGTGGATTTCTGGATCATATAGTAATTCTATTCTTAATTTTTTGAAAAAGTACCACATTATTTTCCACAGAGGCTGTAACATTTTACATTCCCACCAATAGTGCACAAGGGTTCCAAGTTCTCCACATACTTGCCAACAATTATTTTCTGTTTTTGAGAGTACCTGTCTTAATGGGCATAAAGTGGCATCTCATTGTGGTTTTGATTTGCATTTCCTGATGGTGAGTGATACTGAACATCTTTTCATGGGCTTATTGGCCATTTGTTATCTTCTTTGGAGAACAGTCTATTCAAGTCCTTTGTCCATTTTTTTCATCAGGTTGTTTTTGTTCTTGATTTGTAGGAGTTCTTTATATGTTCTGGATATGAATCCCTTATCAGATATATGGTAAACAAATATATTCTCGGGTTCCATGGTTTGCCTTTTGACTCTGTTGTTTTTTGTGAGGCACAAAAGCATTTAATTTTGTTGTGTCCCAATTTACCTATTTAATTTTGTTGTCCATGATGTTAGTGAGATCCAAGAAGTCACTGCCAAACCCAGTATCACAAAGGCTTTCCTCTCATATTTTCTTATAAGAGTGTTCCAGTTTTGGGTCTTACATTTAGGCCTTTGATCCATTTTGTATATGGTATAAAGTAAGAGTGCAACTTCATCTATTTGCATATCAATACCCAGTTTTCCCAGCACCATTTGTTGAAAAGACTGTCCTTTCTTCATTGAGTGGCTTTGGCCCCTCTTCTTAAAAATCATATGACCATACATGTGAAAGTTTTTTTCTGGGTTCTCTCTTTGATTTCATTGGTCTGTATGTCTGTCTTTATGCCAGTACCCCAAATAAGTTTGGAACATAGTACTCTGACTTCAATCTAAAGGGAAAAAAAAAAAAGGTAAACCAACCTTGACTCCTTTCAGTAGGTTTATTTGTTGTAGTGACACGAACATTATGAAATCATTTTGTGGCTACTGCAGAACTGAGCAAATGAGGGACTACAGTGAGGTTTTTGGGAGCCAGAGGAATATGGAAGTTGGGAGATAGAGGTAGGAACATGGAATGGGGGGAAGGCAAGCAAAAACCTAGGGTGGATTCAAATTAGAGGCATTGGTATAAATTTATTATTTCAATGACACTCAGACATTCAGTTGCAATGAGTAGAGCCTGAGCCAAGACCTTCATTTCTAAATATAATTCTCCACAGAAATGAACCAGGAGTTCATGGAGAAATGGCTTATTCAAAGCCCAGAAAATACAAGATGAGCCTGGAACATCTTATTATGCCAGAAAATAAGTGCCAAAAGAATGATGAGGGTATGTAAGAAAAAGAAATGAAAGCCTTTCATTGGCCAAGGCTGGGATAACTGAGCATTAAGGTGAATAAGAACAGAAATAGAGTGAATAAATCACAGATCCAGGAGTCCACCTTGATAACAGATCGTAAGTTAAAAAATACCTGGGAAGAAAAGGTGACCTGTTCCGTACAGTAGAATGCTGACTAATAAACACGGTAGCACTGATGGAATTGGAAAATTACCATTTAAAAATCATCTTAGTAAAGACAGATTTAGGCAAGAATCCTCATGCATGCCAAATTGGGGGAGCGAGAGTTTGACAGGAGTTTGCATATAGTCTCAGAATATCTACCTACAAGTTTCTCATTTATTACAAGTGGGGAAGTGGTAGCTTTTGAGTGGAGAAATCTGACAACACAGGTGACTGTAACTGACTTCATCCATTAGGGACAAATGAACCATGTTTAAATGTAAAAGTCTGGCCTTCGAGGAGGATGACCCAGGAAGTGTTAAGGTACCTTCAGAACCTTCTGGTGTCTCAGTGCCCATAGGGGGCACAAGAACATGGAGAGCTGAAGAAAGAGAGAATGACAGTTTGGAGAGACTGAAGCGCATGTGCCTAGTATGTGCCCAGGAGCTCTCTATCTGGACCACAGAGAGTAGGAGTGGGATCCGCTGCCCAGACACCCCCCCCCCCCCCATTGGAGAAGGCTTGCTGCCTCCCTCTGAGGGAATGCAGTCCCCAGGCAGAGAACCACCTGGCCCCATTCACACCCCTCCTAGGGTGGCCGGTGGGCAGGGCGGTAATGGCCCAGCTCCTGTCAAACAGAGGCACTCACTATGCTCACGACAGACAGAGCCCCTCCCAGATTGGTCAAGGTTTCATCAGGCCTGCCTGGCCGCTGGACTTTCTCCTCTGCCAACCCTTCCTCCTCCTGCCTCTCACAGTTCAATGCTTTACTTAGCTTGCGCCCCAAACTCAGCCCCTGCTTCGGAAGGACCCGACCTGCCACAGGCTCCCTCAAAAGCTACCGCTTTTCCTACTAAATTAAGGAGAATATGGACAGATCATATGCTTATTAAAAAGACATTGTTTCCGAAGAAAGCAACAGATGAACACAGACTGTTCCAACTAATGAAAAGCTCCTGTTTGGAGATCTGTTTGTCAGTTACTTGGATTGGGGGATACAGTTTTCCAAGATGCAGGCTGGTAGGAAGAAAGAGGCCGGATTCTGTGTTAGTTTCTTAGGCCTGCGGTAACAAACAACAAGCCATTCCCTCGATTCCGGAGGCTAGAGGACCATCAAGGTGTGAGCAGGGCCAGGCTCCCTCTCCCTGCCTCTGTGCTGCTGGGGGTCCTTGGGGCTCCTTGCGTGTGGCTGTGTTACTTGGGTCTCTGCTTCCATCTCCACACTGGCGCTGACTGCTCGGGGCATTTTCCTCTTGTGTGTGTCTGTGTCTGCATCTCCCCTCTCTTTATAAGGACACCAGTTATGTCGGATTAAGGGTCTACCTTCCTCCAGTATGACCTCATGTTGATTTATAGCTCAATTACAACTGTATGGACCCTATTTCCAAATCAGGTCATATTCACAGGTACCAGGGGTTATGACTTCATCCCTTGTGGGAACTGGGAAAAAATTCCTCCCCTGTGTCTCTTTTCTATACTTCTTCTGACCACCAAACATGGGAGGAGGGCTCAGGTTCCCCTTACCATGCAATTCTGCAACACTGGCTGGGTATCCTACAATTCCGTTCAGTCCTGACCCCATCTATGAGGACTTGGCATCGAATCCCACACATTAAAGGTTCAGTGCCACAAGACTGCACCTGCCTCCCACTTCAGACACCAGGTATAAGTCCCGGTTGTCACCGATGCTGCTCACCAACTGTTTATAAATACAGTAAACTTTATTTTGCCAGCATAATTCGTTCCGGAAATATGCTTGTAATCCAAAGCATTTGTGTATGAAAGCAAATTTCGCCATAAGAAATAATAGAAACTCAGAGGATTCGTTCTACACCTAAAAATACTCATATAAAAATGGTTATAATACTGTAATACAAAACAAAATAATAAAGAAAATGCAAAATATAAAGAAAAAGAAACAAATTAACCTGCACTTACCTCTGAAAATCTTGGTGGCTGGTGTGAGGGAGACAAGAGAGAGGAGGGGTATCGCGTAAGACGACTGTCACAATCACTAACGGAATCACTGCTATCTATTGGCTCAATGGAATCTTTTTCTGCACGGGGGCATTGTATACACTCCCATGGATGTTGACTATAGTACAGTATTAATAAACTTGCTATATACTGTATTTAATGGCAAGAAGGCAGCCGAGGACAGGGTCTGTATCTGCAGGCAGCCTGACCTAGAATGAAGCAAAGCATTCCTAAGCTTACTCTTGTCTGGAAAAGCAAAGAACTGTCCATAGGTGCTTTGAAGTGACAAAAAAAAATACACTAGTGCAGTTGTGGGCACCTTTCAACGTTCTGAAAAATCACTGATTTCTGCCAAACACCATGGCCTGAGACCGAGCATTGGAGCATGGGAGATGATCACCCACAATCCCACAGAGAGAGAGAGAGAGAGACAGAGAGAGAGACAGAGAGACAGAGAGAGAGAGAGAGAGAGAGAAGAACCATTGGCTCAGTTGTGATCATGTGACATTCGGTGTCAGGTACTACCCGTATTGCAAGACATCGCCTGCTTAGCAAGTTAAAATTTATTAGACATATTTGCTTGTCTTGCAGAATACTCGCAGAACAAGTTACTCACATCCAAGGTTTTACTGTAAATCAGACGTTCCCACATCTCCCTCCTTGGATTCAATCAATTTGCTACATCGTCTCACAGAACTCAGAGAAACATTTTACCTACTAGATCACTGGTTTATTATAAAAGGATATAACACAGGACCGGCCAGAGGGAAGAGATGCATAGGACAAGGTATGGGGAAGGGGTGCAGAACTTCCCTGCCCCTCCAGGCCTGCCACTTTCCTAGTGCCTCCCTGCGTTCACCAGCCCAGAAGCCCTCTAGATCTAATCCTTTTGGGTTTTTATGGAGGCTTCATTACATAGGCACGAATGATTAAATCATTGGCCATAGGTGACTGAACCCACTCTCCAGCTTTTCTCTCCTCCCCAGGAGGGGACCCTGTAGGGGTGGGGGATTGACAGTTCCAATATTCTAATCACATGGTTGGGTCCCCTGGCAACCGGCCCTCATCCTTAGAGTTTTCCAAAAGCCACCTCATTAACAGACATTCAGGTATGGTTGACAGGGACCTGCCTCTGGATAGCCAGATGCCTTTATTGCTCTCATCACTTGGGGGAGTTCCAAGGGTTTTAGGAGCTCTGTGCCAGAAACACGGACAGGGACCAAATATAATATTTCTTATTATAAATGACAATATCACAGGGACACAGCTCAATCCATGACAAATTGTGTCCTAGACTGGCTAACTGAAGCCTGTGTAAGCCCAATACTGTTGAACGACGGCAGTAACACTGAGCGTAATACAGGGACTCTTCCCACGCTCACCACCCAACCTGCCTGATTCCTTGCAGGTGGCTTGAAACAGCAGCATGTTGGGGGTCTTTAGAGCAGAGTGGTGGAGTGAGGGGGTTTTGAGATGTGAGAACAGGTAGAAGGTCATGTGGCTTCTGGAGAGCTCGGAGGGTCTACTGCAGGGAAGTAGGCAGGCAGATATTTGGGAGAACACGATGCTTAGTCCAGGCTTCCTGAACATAAGATCCTAGCATGACCCCGGACTGGCCTCCTTAACCAGGGGCTTTGGCTGAAGTGCATGCAGGCTTGCAGTGGGGGGACACTGAGGACAATGTGGGGGTTCAAGGATCCCCACACTATGGTCCCAGGTAGGACCTCTACTCTGCTGGTGGCCACAGCTGTAGGAGCCACCTTGGAGACAGAAGTATAGGGGTGACAGAACAGGTGAGGGTAGGGGAGTGGCCAGGCAGTCAAAGGCAGCCACATGTGGATAGCTCTATTCTTATAAAATATAAACACGGGCAAATTTAACCAAAAATAAGTTCCTTGAACCAAAAAGTTCTCTTCCAATACATGATACAATTAAGTATTTCTTAAGAGGTTTTGAAGAACGTCCCTGCTATGAAGCGGGGGTTGTCCAAGCTGGAAAATTCCCAGTAAGAAAATCCAGCTCTTAAAGCTATTAAGAGGGTGCTCTCGGTTGCCCAGACAAATATGCTCATATCCACCTTGGATGTGGAATTTTTAGAGCTTATTTGTGGATAGAAAATAGCTTAAAATATTTGCAGGAACTTGTCCCCTTCTTCAGAAAGAGTTGTGGCTAATTAGAATTTCCATTTTGTTTTGCTCCCTGACCTCTCGATTGGCTTATAAGCTATTAAGTGATGTTCTAGCAATTTGTTTGGGATATGGGAGTTGTTTTGCATCTACTCTGCAAAAAAGCATCAAGCATGGTGTCAAAATACATTACAGTTATTAGGCAATTTATACATTGTGATTGTTTTTCTTGGTGGCGAATGGCTCTGTCTATGAAAAACAAAGCTCTTCACTCCTAGTTAGTATTTTGGGATGCATTAGTGATGCATTATTAATGTAGTGAGGAAGTTGCTATTTTTAGACCTGGTTAAATTAGGAATAGAAGAGGGCAGTCATACAGGCAAAATTTAGTAAAACTGTATGTGGGACTAGAATGTAAATAATTGGCATACTTTGAAGAGTTGACTGTGAATCCGCACTTGTATGTTTTTACTTGAAATGTAGAAGATAATTGGTCAAAATATGTATCTTTCTGGAGAACGTGCTCCATCCGCTGCTACTTTAACATTTGTGAGAGAAAATAAAATTGCATCTGAGTCTTTGAACAAAGAGGGAAGTGTAACAACTACTCAAGATTTGATGGGGGCTGAAATTCCAGGTAGGCTTCACCAAATGTTTAAAGGAAATGCCTCCTTCATTAGATACAATGATGCAAAGAGGCTATGGCCAATGAGACACCATAGCATATATTACAACTCTTGTAAGAGCTTCAAATAACTAGATACGTTTAAACATGGATTTAAAAATCTCCTTCCTTAAGGGTCTAAATTGGACTTACAAGATACAAAGATTGGCGAGCATAAAGATCTGTGCCATTAAAAATATGGAAAATGAGTTCTGTGATAACACAGTAGTGATTCCAGGCCTATTCCAAATTATCAGAACTTAGCATAATTCACATTTTTTACTTATCAACCAATCTTAAGCTAAATTTAGGAGGAAAGAAAAACTGGAAGTTAAAAATAATTCAGGAAGGGGCTTCTGGGTGGTGCAGTTGGTTCAGCATCTGACTCTTGATTTTGGCTCAGGTCATGATATCAGGGTCATGAGATCCAGCCCTGTGCTGGGCTCCATGCTGGGCACAGAGCCTGCTTCAGAGTCTCTTTCTCCCTGTCCCTCCCCTGCGTACACCTGCACTCTCACTCTCTCTCTCTCTCTCTCTCTCTCTCAAACAAGAAAAGAAAAATCAGGACTTCCTCCTTGCTTGGATGAAGAAGATCTGGGTGGGGCTGGAGTCATGATACTGTCTGTGAACCTTACCTGAATAAATGTTAACTATAACTTGACACCTAAGCTTGTCCTCAATGGGGGAAAGAACTGGGGTTATTCCTCATTAACAGTGAAATCTACATGGAACTGTAGGAGCCCTGTTTTCCCTTGACTGAGGAGAAAAATGGGGGGTAAAACTAGGAGGAAGAAACACCGGCAAGCAAGGAATGTTGGGAGGTGGGTCCAGTGGTGTTGTGGGTGAAGGAAATGCACACAGAAGCATGGCTCCTGTGACTCTGGAGGTGGAAGGTGCCTCTGAGGTCACTTCCGCTGTGGATTTCCTCTGTGGGCGGGGAAGTCTGCAGCGCTGAAGGTCTTCCTTAGAGACAGATGCAGGCAATAACCGGGTGGCCTCATGGGTGGGGCTCTGGTCACTTCACACCCTCCACAACCAGAGAGGGGTCCATCTGATTAATATATTTGGGTCCTGAAGGAGATTTTGTATGAAAAATGCCTCTACTGTATGGCGTAACAATATTTAAAAATCATCGTAGTTGGGGGTCCCTTCCACACACCGCCGTTCCAGGAGCATTATTGCAGAATTAGGAGAAGAAACAGCTTAGATGGGTGCCCAATATCTAGTCTCATGTACCCATGCATTTTTTTTCAACAAATATTTGCAAAGCACCTACTAAGTAGCAGCTAAGTGCTTCATCACTATTCTAGACTGGCTAGAATGACCCTCATAGCAACCTGAAAATAGATACCGTTTTCTCTCTCAGCTGGAGAGCACTAATTCGATAAGTTTGCGCATAACAACTTTGTAACATGCTCGGCATGCATTTCAAATACAATTATCAAGAAATGACTCGCTTCCCCTTTCCACCCCCATTCCAGAACTAGATTTGGGCATCTGAACTGCGGGAAAAGCTAGCCATTTGCAATTTTAGTTCAAAAGATATTTGCTGTGTTTCAAAAATTGGTGGGGGAGTAATTCCAAGGAGAGACAAAGCCTGGTGCAGTGGGAATGGATGGCTTGGGCCCTCAGCAAGCAGAGGAAAAGTAAACCTGCTTGGTTTTTATTGCTTGGAACTCTGTCCCTTGCTTGTTTAGAAAGAGGGCAGTGACATTTGTGAGGGAAGCTATAGCCAGGCCCAGGATGGGAGCAGAGGGGGCTTTGGGACCCCCATGGACTGTGCCCACAGACTGATATGCTCCAGAACATTCTGGTGTATTCCAGCATTCTGAGGCTGGTATCCTCAAGACAAGATCTCAGGGCCGAGCTAAGGTTCTAAAGCCCCGTGTTTTAGAGACATGACTCAATTTCTGTCTTCTGGCCAGCCTTTTCTTTTCTTTCCTTTTCCTTTTTTAATATTTGTTTATTTTTGAGAGAGAGAGAGAGAGAGAGAGAGAGAGAGAGAGTGAGCTGGGGAGGGGCAGAGAGAGGGAGACACAGAATCTGAAATAGGCTCCAGGCTCTGAGCTGTCAGCACAGACCCCAACGTGGGGCTTGAACCCAGAAACCCTGACATCATGACCTGAGCCGAAGTCAGAAGCTTAACCTACTGAGCCACCCAGGCCCCCTGGGCAGTCTTTTCTACTGAGTGTTGACCAAGAGAGGGATTTTCTCTCTACTTCCCTGTGAAGTAAACTCCTGTTTACTTCAGATGTTGGAAGTAGGGTGACCAGTTCATCCAGGTTTACCCAGGGATTTCTGGGCTTTAGAACTAGAAGTCCTATCTCCTGGAAACCCCTTCATTCCCAGGCAAACGGGGATGGATAGTCATCCAGAGGATATAAGAGCCAAGTGAACAGGCTGGATATTTCAGTAATAAACCACTGCAAAAGTTAGTGGCTGAAAAGCACTATCATTTTGTTTACTCACCACACTGTGCTCTGCTGGGATCAGCTGAGCGGTTCTTCGGGTGGTCTTGCTGATGCGAATTTAGTCAGTGGGTCAGACGGATGGAGGCTGAGGTTTCTCCCTTTCCACGTGGCCTCTCCATGAGGCTTTTCGCAGCAGGGAGAAATTCTACACAGTAGCACAGGGCTCTGCAGAGTGCCAAACCCGCTCGGCTTCTCCAGGCTTAGGCTGGAACTGGCCCAGTGTACTTTTACTATATCTTATTGGCAAAAGCCAGTCACGGTGCCATTCTACAACTAAGGTAGGGGGACTTCCCACCGAGTGGATACCAAGGGGTGGTTCACAGGGGTGCTCCACAGGTGACAGTCTGCTCCAGTGAGATGCTCATTGGGGCTCACCAGATTCAGGTGCCTGATTACCTCTGACCTGCTTGCTGGGCCACCGGCCACACTGCCTCACACTCAGAAGTGACTGAATGGTTTCACCACTGGTCAGGGCCTTCAAGAGCTCTGTGTAAAGTATACGACAAATTTATCCCTATTATTCTCCCTTCTGCTAAGCATACTGAGGATAGTGAATCCCTGTGAGGTTGCCAGCAGGTTCGCAGGAAGCCACAGGGCAAGAGGCCCAGGTCTTGCGATGTTGACTGATGTTGACGTGAGGCAATCAAGGACCTGACTGTCCTTGGGGCAGCAATTACCCAGATCACCAAAGCACAGCACCTTGCTTACAGGGACCGTCCCTTCTCAACATGGAACCTCCCTACCGCGGGCCCCAAATCTCGTCTTCAAAGTTTGGGGAAGTGTGGGCATCGCTTTCCTCTCCACGGCAGCTCTAAACCCCGCACTGACTTGGTTTCCCAGTCACCTTTCCTCGGGCTGTGTGCCTCCTGAGGGCAGGGCGAGGCCCAGCTTTCTCGAACACACAACCAGGGAGGGGTGCACTCTCCGGAAGAGCCCATCCCCCCGCCTCCACGTCAGAGCACCTCCCATCCCGGCTTCCCCATTCCCACCCCCCGCCCCCCTCCCCCGAGCCTCCTTTTTTTTTTTTTTTTTTTTTTTTTCTGGAAAGAATCGGGCCCCACTCGGCCTCCCCCAACGCAAACTCCGCCTCGAAAGAAACCCGGAGCCGCCTCGGGGCCCCCGGACTGCCGCTGGGCTCGTTCCCCTCTCCCCTCCCGACCTCCTCTTCCACCGCCGCGGGCACTCTCGGGGCATTTTGACTTCTGGCTTCTTCCCTCGCTTTTTCTCGCCGCCCCGCAGCCGGGCCCCGCGCGTCCCGCCTGCGCGCTGTCGCTTTAAGCCGGTGCCTAGCGCTGCGCCCCTCCCTCACCCCTGCCGGCGCTCCCCGGCTGCTCCTCGCAGCCCCTCCCGCGCCTCCTCCTCCTCCTCCTCCTCCCCTCCCGCTCCTCCTCCTGCGCTCCCGCTCGTCCTCGCCGCCGCCGGCCCGCCGCCCGCTCCGCTCCGCTCCTCGCAGCCTCCCGGACCCGCAGCCATGGCCGACATCAAGACGGGCATCTTCGCCAAGAACGTGCAGAAGCGGCTCAACCGCGCGCAGGAAAAGGTCAGAGCGGGCGACGGGCCGCGGGGCAGGTGGCGGGGGCGCGCGGCGGCGAGGGCCGAGCGGGCCGGGGGAGCGGCGGAAGCCGGGGCCGGGGGCGCGGGGATGCCCTGTGCTGCGCCGCGGCGACTGCAGCGAGGCGGCCGCGGGCGGGGAGGCTGGAGCGCCCGGGGCGCGCGGTCCGCCCGAGTCTCCCCGCGCGCTCGCCCCCCGCGCTGCTGGCCGCGGTCGCCGCTCTCCCGGGCGGGCGAGGGCGCGAGCGGTGGCAGGTGCTGCGGCTCGCCCGCGGTCCCCGGAGCCGAGCGCTTCTTCCCGCCCGCGGCACCCGCTCCTCGCTGGCCCGCTGGCCCGCGGGTCCGGGCGGGAGATTGCGGCAGCAGTCCTCCCTCCGGGGGGTCTCCTGGGGACCCAAGTGCGGCAGAAACGGCTGGTGCAGCGCAGAGGCCACCCCCCAGATCTGTACGGATCGATCGGGCTCATCTCAGAAAACCCATGGCTTTAATACAGTGCTGTCCAGTGAATCCTGGAGTTCAAAATAGAGATGTGGATACACACTTTTCTTTCTCTGTGTTCTTTTTTTTTTTGGGGGGGGGGTCCTCTCTGTGTGTGCCCTTTTGGACGTCGGTGTCCTTCTCTGGAAGGTCAGAAATACATGTGACCTGAACCTAACAGTTCTTTGCACATTTCTGCACAAAGAGGGCGTTTTATTGCATTAAAAACAAAACAAAAAAAATCCACATCGCACGCTCAGGTTGGGTTCCCTAGTGTTTTACAAGCTCCTCAGCATATTGGCCTCTCAGTAATTTATTTTCCTCTCCCAGAGATGGGCACAGATGAATCCCAGGTTTACACCAAGCGCAGCCCTGTGCAGTTGAGGTATTGTGGCAGGCGCTGGGCTCGCCTGGCTCCCCTGGAGACTGCTTGTCGTCAAGACCTTGCCAGCACTGAGGTCTTCATTTGTGTCTCCAGCCAAAGGACATTCATATTGCAGCTTAAGCATCGTACTTGAAAATGAACGCCGGCTAATTGAGCCCCACGGTTTGTGTCAGTGGAACTGTGTTCCCTTTCATGTGGCAGTGTTTTCCGTCCCTGGGATTCTGGGTGTTTAGTGTTTGCCTCTTTTACTGGAAGTCAGATTTGCCGCGTTGCTCAAAATGACCGTGAATTTCCCTCTTCAGACCCTGGCTCAGGCTGCTCTCGGTTCCCACCCACCTGGAGGAACTGAGCTGAAGGGGGCACTGATCCCTTTGCCTGTCCCCAGGACCGGAGGCTGTGTGGCTGCCACTGGCCCCTCCCTCCACACACGCACACTCCCAGTGCAGTAAGAGGATTGTATTTCTTTTAATATCTACCCAAGCTCATCCTCAACTAACGAGAACCTCTCCAGCCGCTCCTTCGGCAGCTGCATTAGCAGGGCTTCTTGGCCTCTACCAGTCCCTGGTTAGTTACTTGTCCAGAAAGTAGCTAAGGATCTGCTGGGATCCCAGCCAGGTTTTGTCATCGTTTTTCCATGCTTCACTTTACCCACTTGTAGGTATTCCTCCCCGCTCTCCACTTCCAGCTAGTTACTTGAATCCTTGGTCTGAAGCTTTTTACAGAGTCCACTTTCCATCTGTGAAAGAATTTAGTGGTATAGTCTGCCTTTTCACATATTACATTATTTCTTAATCTGGGTCACCAGCTGTTAATATGCTAAAAATAAATGAAAAGGTATCATAATCTGTCTTACAGAGCGTGCAAGCCCTTGTGAATTGTTGAAAACTCACTTTGTCGTTATTAAGGTCAAGTGTGTATTATGATTGCACTTCTGGATGGTGGTTACTTTTCCATGGGAGGGGAGGTCTAAGGGAGGCTTGTGTAGGGCTTCAGCTATCCTGTTTTCTTCCCTGGGTGAAGTTGCTGATGGAAAGTGCCTGCTGTACCAAATGTAGGGCGTTAAGACACCAAAAGGCTGAGAGTATGGTTTCCACTGGTGGGTAAGTTCTGTCTCTTTCTTGAGCCTGTGCAGCATTAGGGAAAGGGCAGGTGGGAATCCAGGTGAGGTAGCCCAGCCAAGCCTGAAGAGAAGCTACTGGAGGGTGGAAAACACAGTAAGTGACTGCTGAAGGCATTGGACATCTCCCCCAGAGATGCCTTCCTTTTTTGTTTTTGGACTGTTCCTTTTCTCTGATGCAGACACTCCATCGCAGTGTCTGTATACCACATGTGTTCTTGAGACCTTGGCTTCTTGTTTTTACAACCAAATTTTCCCCAAAGAGAGTCTACTTGCTTAAGTTTCTCATTCTCTGTGCTACACCTAATGGTTGCATGCATTTTGGCTCCAAATGCATGACAGAAGCTACTCCTAGAGGGGTCTTAAGATTTTTTTAAATGAATTTAAAATACATTTTTTAATAAATTTTTTTTAGCGTTTATTTATTATTGAGAGACAGAGAGACACAGAGCATGAGCAGGGGAGGGGCTGAGAGATGGAGAGACACAGAATCTGAAGCAGGCTCCAGGCTCCGAGCTGTCAGCACAGAGCCCGACTTGGGGCTCAAACTCACAAACCGCGAGATCATGACCTGAGCCAAAGTCCAACGCTTAACTGACTGAGCCACCCAGGCGCCCCAAAATACATTTTTTTTTAATTGAAGGTCTGTGAAGGTTCAGTGGAGAAAGTGAAATGTATATAAGCGAGAAATAAAACCCCAACAAATTAGGACAGCCATAATTCTACTACCCAGAAGTGTCACTATCATTTGATGCATATTCTAGTAGATCTTTTCCCATTTTTACACGTATATATTTACAACAAAACAGGCTCATACTCAAAGTTTTTTAACCTGTTTATTTCATTTAATAATCATGAACATTCTTCAGTATGTACGTATTTTCTGCTAACATTTTAAATGACTAAACAGTATTGGAACTCATGGATTTAAAAAATTTTTTTTAAAGTTTATTTAGTTTTGAGAGACAGAGAGAGACAGAGCACAAGCAGGGGAGGGGCAGAGAGAGAGGGAGACATAGAATCCGAAGCAGGCTCCAGGCTCTGAGCTGTCAGCACAGAGCCTGACACGGGGCTTGAACTCAAGAGCCATGAGATTATGTCCTGAGCTGAAGTCAGACGCTTAATTGACTGAGCCACCCAGGTGCCCCTGGATTTTAATGAATCTTCTATTTTTTGGACATTCAATTTCCAATGTTTCTGTATATGAATACAAATCTGTATATAATTACAAGGGGTAAACTTGTAGGGAAAATGTTTGTGTACACCCTGAAGTTTTTCCTTAGATACATTCCTAGAAGAATGATTGTGTCAAAGGTATGCTGATTTTTATTATAGCTAGATTGCCTTTCCAAATGGTTGTGTCAATTAACATTCTCACCGGTGGTACGAGACACTTGCCAACACTGGATAATAAAATTTAAAATAATCGATAGCTGTGTCATTGGAAAAAAATGAGTTCCTGTTTGTTTTGTTTGATTATTGAAAACCAAACATTATTTTTTGTATTCCTGTTTGTTTTTTTTTCACTTGTGAATTGTGTTTATTTTTTTGCCCACTTTGTTTAGCATCTGCACCCTGTTCTGTGTAAGGGCAAAAACTATCAATTCTAAAGGTTACAAATATGGTTTCTTCCATTTCTATGTACTTTGTAGTTTTTGATGATTTTCTTCTGCCATAGAGAACATTTATGTTTATGTTGTGTTTACGTTTTATGTATAACTACTTAAATCTCTCCATTGATTTTGTATGGCTTCTCTCTTGGGTATTGAATTAATCAGGGTCCTGGCTTTTGTAAAAAGTGGAAAACACCGATCAAACTGGTTTAAGGAAAAAGGGAAATATAATTACTAAAAATAAAAATATGGCTCTTGCACATACAAATCTAAATGGGATTTTAACATATAAATGTATATTAAGCTATAACTGTTCTTATACATATACATATATGTAAATATATGCATATGTGTGTGTATTACATTTTTTAACTCATTGGATTCTATGTGGTCGGTGTTATTTCTGCCCCCATTTTATTAAAAAAAGTTTTTTTAAACGTTTATTTATTTTTGAGAGAGAGAGCCTGTGGGGGAAGGGCAGAGAGAGAGAGGGGATCCAAAGCAGGCTCCATGCTGACAACAGCAAGCCTGATGGGGGGTTCCAACTCAGGAACCACGAGATCAAGACCTGGGCTGAAATCAGTGCTCAGCCTACTGAGCTACCCAGGTGCCCCTCTGTCCTCATTTTAAATATGAGGAAGGGGGTGCCTGGGTTGGTCAGTCGGTTAAGCATCCGACTTCAGCTCAGGGCATGATCTTACAGTTCCTGGGTTTGAGCCCCTTGTGGGGCTCTGTACAGATAGTTCAGGGCATGGAGCCTGCTTCGGATTCTGTGTCTCCCCCTCTGTCTCTGCTCCTCCCTCTCTTGTGCGTGCATGCGCGCACGCTCTCTCTCTTTCTAAAATATAAAAATAAACATTAAAAGAAATGAAGAAGAGGTTAAGTGACACGCCAAGGTCACACAGTTAGTAAGTAGTAAAGGCGAAGTTTGAACCCAGGCAGTCAAGTGATTTTCCATTTTGTGTTATTGCCTCTTATAATTAATGAAAAAGGCAGGGGTAGACAAACTTCAGACCTACTGGAACCAGGGGTTCAACCACAGGCATCAGGGCTCACATGCCTTCTCCCCATCTCTCCTCTTGCTGTTCATTCTGGCAGCTCCATTCTTTTTTATAAAGTTTTTTTTAATGTTTATATATTTTTGAGACAGAGACAGAGTGTGTTTGGGGGAGGGGCAGAGAGAGAGGGAGACACAGAATCCGAAGCAGGCTTCAGGCTCTGAGCTGTCAGCACAGAGCCTGATGCTGGGCTCGAACTCGTCAACCACGAGATCATGACCTGAGTCGGACACTCAACTGACTGAGCCACCCAGGCGCTCCCCCCACCTTTATTTATTTATTTATTTATTTATTTATTTATTTATTTATTTATTTTTGAGACACAGAGAGACAGAGTGATGACAGCCCATTTTTGGGCAAGTTCTGTCTTGGTGGCAGGGTGGCCGTCAGCAGCTCTAGATAAGAGCATGCTTTTCCTTCAACATTTATATAGAACTCAGTATAGCTCTCATTGGCCCAAATTGGGCCTTGTGCTTCTTCCTGGGAGGAAAGAAATCTCTCTGGCCAAGGACCAGGACCATAGGTTGGATTGGGCCTGAGTCACAGACTACTACTGATGCTGGGTTGGAGAAGGCCCCCACCCCAGACCATATGGAGTGCTGTAGAGAAGGAAGGAAAATCAGAGTATAGATGGGGGACTGAATGCTACACTGGCAAAATAAAAGGTATCCACTGAGGCATACTTGTTTGTCCCATGTTTATATAAATAGTCATGTATTTTGTAATGTATAATTTAATATTTGCCAAAAAAATTTCCTACCAAATTAATGTATGCAGTTTAAAAAATCAAATATAATATAATAAAATAATATAAAACATTTATTTTGAAAAGTAGCAGGCCTCTGTCCCCTCCTCTCAGCCTCATCTTTTTTCCCCAGAGGTAGCTATGACTAGCCCCAACATCTCTGTAAAATATGCTTGTATAAAATAACTACTTCTTGATCTATCGTTTAATATTTGGTGAATATAGGTAAAGATTTAGCTGTCTTACCTTCATCTCCATTTCCACATCCTTCAGTCATGTATTATGGCACAAACTGTTGATTGCTGAGGATTATCTTTTAAAAAATTATAAAGTATAATTTTTATTGAATAAAATATACAAATCTTAAGTATTCCACTTGGGGGATTTTTATGTATATGGATATCTGCATAGTTAGCACCCAGGTCAAGTTATAGAACATTTTTATCCTGCCAGATACCCATCATCCCTCATGTTTCTCCTATTCTTTATCTGTTTAAATTCCTTTATTTTAAATTCCTTTACTGTCATTTCCCTGATAAGCATTTTTACATGTTCTTATTGGTAACTTTGATAGCTTCTTTTGTGAGGTGTCTGTTAAAGTCTTTTGGCTATGCTTTTATTTGAGTGGCTTGTCATTTTATTATTGATTTGAGGAACTTATTTATATATTCAGGATATGAATCTTGTCAAGTAGACATTTCACAAGTGTTTTCTTGAGGAAAGTGGTTTGCCTTTTTCTTTCTTAATGGTGCCCTTGGATAAACTGAAGTTTTAAATTTTTATGAAGTTGTATCTGAGGATTAAGTTTTTCATTCAGCTTTTTGGTTTCTCTGGAGTTAATAATTGCTTTTGTTTTATTTGCTTATTTTCCTACGAACTATTTAGAATTATTTCTTCTTACTTCATCAGGTCTGTCATTGCCCATCAATATTATTGTCAAAGGCTCAGTATATAAAATAATGTAATTGTTCTGTTTTCCCCAACTGAAGGACCCCTCTATACCCCCTTTTGGGGCCTCTGCCCTTTTGCTGTAATCTGGGCTGATTTTCTTTCTAGGCCTGCTTGCTGTAAATCTGTCATCCTCTGTCTTTACTTGCCAGTGTTGGGGTTAAGAAGGGCTTGAAGGCTCATCTGTTCTATATCCCAGGCTTTCAAATAGTCCCCTATTATCAGGGTTGTGCTTGATATTCAACTGTATACAGTACTTAGTTGCACTGGGTTTTCAACTTGAGTGTATTTGTGTGTGTAACTGTGCAAGGAGAATTGGCTGCTTTTTCATTGGTTGCTGTGTACAGGCACTTTTTTTTTTGGTTTGTTTTACCTTTCTCTGCTTTGCTGAGTTGTTTCCATTCTTCCATCCTCCTTTCTGCTTCTCTAAAATGTATTAAACTCTCTGATCTACTATGATGCCTCCCCTGTTTTTGTCATTGTATGTTCATACCTTCTTTATGCCTGTACTATCTTATGCCTGTACTATTTTATTTAGGTTTTGGGAGGAGATGGAAATAAACACAGTCAATCCGTCTGTTTTTCCATAAGCCTTTCTACTTAAATATTTAATCCCTTTGAGATCTATTTTTTTGTCCATCTTCTTCCTTCTGTGAAATCCAATGACATTTATTTGGTCTTAGCATCCTTGACTTCTGTGCAATATTTAAATTGGTGGACAATTGTAAACATTTTTATACATTAGATATGTTTTAACATGATTCTTGTGAGCAGGGAAACTTTTGGTATGTTATAATATGAAACTTTTTAGGCATTGTTTTTGTTTCTTTCTGTTTTATTAAGGGAGTTACTTATTTAAATTCTTACTTTTTAAATTCTCAGGAAGTGTCCAGTTTGATATTCTTTGGGCTAGTTTATCTGCCCCAAGTGAAAATTACGTGACAGTCTTAGGTGTAATGTTTTTCATGTATTGTATTTTCCAACTAAGTTGAAGGTACTTGAGGACAAGGGCCACATGTCTTGTGAATGGTACGTGCTCATTGATTTGACTTTTGTGTTCTTGCTTGTTCATACTGCACCCCTGTAAAGCTTCCTTCCTCATTATTCTTTCTCTGTCTTTTGTGAAACTATCATAAAGGGTTCATGATATGCATCCCTGTCATTTTCTCTGTGATTTTGTGAAGGTAGTATATGAAATAAATTATTCTTACAGGTTCTGTACATGGTAAGGACTCCAAACAATATTAGATGGAACTGAGCTAACTTGTCATTTTTATAAGTCAAACAGCCAAATATTGGTACAGTCATGTGGTTCAGTCCAATATTGATTGTGTGATATGGCAAGAAAAACAATGTCATTTCTTCCCATATACCTAATTATATGACATTTTTTTAAAATTACTGCCTTGCTGATGCCCACAGATTTGTTCTCAAAGAGAAACATGTGGATGATGTTTCTGTGTGCATGTGCTTGTGTGTGTGTGTGTGTGTGTGTGTGTGTGTGTGTGTATGTGTATGTTAGATGTAAATACAATAGAAGGAAGACCTTGCTCTGTCCAGAAGATTCCTTTTTTTTTTTTTTTTTTAATTTGAGAGAGAGAGACAGAGAGAGAGCACACAGTGGGGAAGAGGGGCAGAGGGAGAGAAAGAAACAATCTCAAACCGGCTCCACACTCAGTGCAGAGCCTGATGTGGGGGTGGATCCCATGGCCTTGGGATCATGACCTGAACTGAAATCAAGGGTCAGATACCCAACTGACTGAGCCACCCAGGAGCCCCCAGGAGATTCTATCCATGGGGCCTGTTGCTAGAAGTGTGGATTTTATGACCACATTTGTATCTGAAGACACTTTGGAGCCTGCATCACTGTGGCAATCCAGGGTTTCCTCTTTCAAGGTCATCTGAAGCTTTCTTGTTGCCTGCTTCTACATTGTGCAAACTTATGCCTTCCCTTCCACTAAGATAATTTTCTCTGTGTATATTAAAAACAGCCAAATTTAAAGTAACACAAGGATACTTGTGACACAGTAAGGCTTTCATCTTTCTTTTTCTTTTTCTTTTAACAGACACTCAAATACCCACACATCCTTTTTTCTCCAGGAATCAATACAATAGGGAATCAAAACTATAGGATCTCCGATTTTAACATTAGTAAAAGTTACCTTTCTCCTTTACAGGATAGCATATTGTGTGTGTGGCATGTATATGTGTGAGACTCCTAAGTCATACTTTAGAAGCCAACTTGTCTATGGACTGATACAACTTAAAATACCTGAAATACTTATGTAAGTGATATGGCCTACTTTATTTGGGGTATAAAACGAGGTCCCATTTCTTTGAATATTCACATTAAATGATTTCAACATCTCATCCAATGTATCATAAGAATCTCTGACTGCTCTCTGGGGTTCTGTCTTGTGATAAATTCAGCAACCCTAGGGGGGAAGCTCCCTGTCTCTAAAGGAGTCAGTCAGTGGTTTTTACTATGGCCCTATGGAAAATGGTCCCAAAAGGGTATCCAGCATTCAGATGTCATTCTTGTCCCCTGGATGAGCATTGTAGTGATCAAGGAGCACAGCACCCCCACTAACAGTTCCCACAGTAATGGTAGGGGCAGGAAGCCTTTCTTTCTAGATTATTTCCCACTGTGGTCACTCTGTGCTGCAGCATGCCTGAGCCCCACGTGTATGATCCATGGGCGTATCATTTCCAAATACACCTGCACATGTATACCCATAGCTTCCCTGCTCCAAGATTTCCCATGATGCCAGGGTTCCTAAGTTCGGACATTTGATGTTATCAAACACTGATTATCCATTCCATTCCATTCCACTGCAGTCTGTTCCATTTCTAATAAAATGCTTGTGGGATCATGCTGAATTTATCTCAAGACTACACTTTGAAAATACTACCCTAGAGGCCCTCCAGCATCTTTTCCTATATGTTGACTTTCTTTTGGGTCACTTCAGTCCATTCAGGGATGGGTGGATGGGTGTGAGTGCGTGTGTGTGTGTGTGTGTGTGTGTGTGTGTGTGTATGTATCTATGATTAGGTTTCAAACAAAAAATACTGTAATGCACTCTGGGAGGGCTTGAGTAGCGAAGAGAGAGTATTTAAAAAATAATTTGTTCTTGTGGCTTTTTAAAGTCTGAGAATTTCAACTCTGCTGTTCAAACACAATTTTTTTGGTGATTTCGAGGGGCCATCTGAGTAGATTCTGAGGAAATAAGGGCCTGTGGGCTTCTGTGAAAGGGCTATTACATGTAAAGATCTCTTGTGTTACAGATACAATTTTCTAGAGAGTCTCAATAATGACTAAGATTTACATAATGAAAGTACCATCATCACAGAGTTAAAGAATTTACCCATGAAAAAATATAATAAGACTATATACATAGCATTATGCGAAATTAAAGTGATAGTAATCACAGTTGCTTGAGAACACATCCACGGGGCCAACTTTTAATATAGAAATGCTGAAACTTCATTCTTATTGATTCAAAATCTAAATTTAAGTGTAGTACTTCAGTAGATGCATTTCCTGAATACATATTGAGTGAATCCCTTATTAGGAATGATGCTGGATAAAGCCATGGGTAAGATCTTAGTTTTGAAATATTTGCTATGCTACAGCCATATATCAATTTTGATTGCCCTGAAACAACTTAGAACAGATGTACCAAACCCAGAAAACCACCAAGTTGATCATTTCACCTTATTGTCATACAGTTATTTAGCTGAAAGTTTAGTTCCTACATGGAAAGAACCTGAATATATCTATGCCATATAGTTTTTTGTATCTTAAAAGTGCCTATAATAATTTCTTAGAGGTGCTTGGGTGTCCCAATCAGTTAAGCACCTGATTCTTAATTTTGGCTCGGGTCACGATCTCACAGTCATGAGATTGAGCCCCTCGTTGGGCTCTGTGCTGAGCCCGGAGCCCGCTTGGGATTCTTTCTCTCCCCATCTTTTCTGCTCCTCCCCTCATGTGTGCAGGCCCTCTCTCTCTCTCAAAATAAAGAAACATTTTAAAAAAGAATTTAATAAAATACACATGGGCCCATACGTAAGTGCACTCTTGTTATGGCACGTAATACTGAGTAAAGGATGCTAAACTTACTCTAAAAGTGATATATTCTACTGTGAAGTCAATCTGGTAGAATTCATTCATTCATGTAGTCATGTATTAAGACTCTAATGCGTGAAAGACCCTTGGTAGCTACTTACAATATAGCAGTCAACAAAGCCATTCTGGTTGACCATATCGACCAGCAGGAGTTGGTAGAGAGGTAAACTTTAAAAAAAAAATGTTTATTTTTTTTATTTTGAGAGGGAGAGAGAGAATCCCAAGCAGGCTCTGCACTGTCAGCACAGAGCCCAACATGGGGCTCCATTTCACGAACTGTGAGATCACGACTTGAGCCGAAATCAAGAGTCAGACGCTTAACCAACTGAGCAACCTAGGTGCCCTAAGAGATAAACTTTTGGGCATAATAATAACTACATGGTTATTAATGAAAGATCATAATTAAATATTCTGTGAGGAGAAAACAAGTTTTTTTTATGTAAATGGGTAACTCCCCTGGAGTGAGAGGATTGGACACACCTACGTGAAGAAGGTAGATGTTAAGCTAGGATCTAAAGGATGAGTTGTGTTATTAGGCAAGAGGAATGGGGTGATGGTTTAGTGATTGTAGGAGTCAGGATGAATTCCATAGAAATACAGAGTAAGAGTTGTGGAATATAGAAGTCAGAATCAACTGTTTACACTGGCTTCATAAAGGATCCCCTTCTACCATTTCCACGCTTAGTGGGGCAAAGTGGACCCTAACCAGGATGGTCCTACTGTAATACTAATCCCCCTGTTGTGTGATCAGATTTTTACTCTGACCTGTTGAAGGGTTCTTGTGGGGCTGAGTTCCTCCTTGACACAGAGGCGGGACACTGGTTCAGAGCCAGCTTGCCCTCTGAATTATACATACATACATATGTAGATCATACATAGTCATCCAAAGATGCTTTTGTACAATGGCAGTAAACTCCCAGCCCGGTCTTCTTTCATGGATTTGTAGGGTCTCTTACTTCAAGCCGTCAGAAATTTCAAATAAAAATGAAAGCCCTGAAATGTCACACACCAACAAAGATTAGTTTGTCTTTTAAACAAAGGGTTTGATTGCATTTGGATACCAAGCATTTGATGAGAGAGAGGGAGAAACAGAGAGAGAGAGAGAGAGAGAGAGAGAGAGGACAGAGGGAACACACATGGTTAAGGCTGGCACCAAGTTGACTTAATTATGTTGTAGGCATTGACTTGATTATTTCACAGGCAGTGGTCTGGAATTTAAGAATAATCTGTTTGGGGTGATTTGCAGCTTGGAAATAATCAAATTTGGAAGAGAATCTTTTGCAGCAGACTTTCTCTTCCTCTACCTAATAATGGTGGCTAACGGTTGATTAGTCCAGATAGTCCAAGCCTTGGAAGGATCTCCCATTTTGTGGTAGCACAGCCTAGAGCTGTATGATACCTTTCATATATCCAACAATTCCTCAATATTTGAGACATCTGTTATAAGAAAACTTGCCTCTTAAAGCTATGTATTTCTTTAGTAAAATATTAATTTCTTGCCTCCTCTCTGTTCAGTGGGTTCTTCTCTGTGTCTCTAGAACATGATATACAAACACTGCCCTCATCCTTTTAGGAAATGCCTGTGGCTGTGGGGACCACTAGCATTCTGAAGCAGTGGGTTAGGACAGGAAAGGCTTTCCTGGAGACTTGCATTGGTCCATAATTGCTCCTGTTTTTTTAAGGCATTTTCTAAAGTTTATTTATTTTGAGAGAGAGAGTGAGCGAGCGAGTGCACATGCAGGTGCTCAAGCTGGAAAGGGGAAGAGAGAGAGAAGGAGAGAGAGAATCCCTAGCAGGCTCCATGCTGTCAGCACAGAGCCTGACGCAGGGCTTGATCCCATGAACCGTGAGATCATGACCCGAGCTGAAATGAAGAGTCAGACCCAGCCAGCTAAGCCACTCAGGCGCCCCCAGAATTGCTCCTGTTACATATAGAAAATGAATCTGAAATCAAGTACCTCTATTCCAGTGTTTTCTTCAAGTGTCACCAGGAATATTTGCAGAAGAGGTGAGTTCAAATTCAGATTCCTGGGTCTAGTTACAAACTTAGCAGAATCTCTTAAGTAAGACATGCATTTTTAATAACTTCCTCTGGTAATTCAAAGGCTCAGTGAAGTTTGCAAAACATATTGCTTTAGGGAAAGGACTTTGGTTGAGAATTTGTGGTGATATATGATCTCCTGGGTCCACTTTGGGGTTATAATATGGTGAGTAAGCCTTCTACTTCTTCACGACTTATAAATTTATCTCCAGTGTAGTGAAGAGAGAGAGGTGAAGCGCAGAACCCTTATGGAATGCTTGAAAAATACCCTTATGTTTAAAATAGCTTACTTAAATTCCAAAGAGATCAGTCACTTTGAAATATTGGAAGTGTTTCATCAAGGGACAGATGTCTTCCTTGTTAGGGATGTTGTATAGCATAGAAGGCTGGATCTGTGTCATCTGATTCTGTAAAAAAAACTATAATTTTAGAGTGATGCTACTTAATGCATCAATCACAAAAAGAAATGCCTCAAAAAACAGCATATTTTTGGTAGGTGATAGAGGAGATGGGGTGAGTTTGAAAGATTTATTTATAATTACACTGAGTTTGTCTGTTTTATCATGGAAGTTATAGTAATGAGATTGCTTAAGTGCCTAGTAGAGAGTGTGGTCAAAACTCAGAGGATAATTTTAGTCTCCTGTGGGAGAAACCCTATTTGCTAGGAAGTAGACCATTCAATGTCAAGTTAGATTTTGAAAAATATTTTTTTAAGGATTTATGTGTCTGTATTCTTTGAGGGGGAGAGGGGCAGAGAGAGAGAGATTTAGAATTCCAAGCAGGCTCTGTGCTGCCAGCACAGAGCCCAATGTGGGCTCAAACTCAGGAAGCCAAGACCTGAGAGAGCTGAAACAGAGTTGGATGTTTTACCAACTGAGCCCCCAGGCGCCCCATGTCTATATTCCTAATGTATATTGTTTTATAGGTTTTTTCTGTGATGGTTTATCTCGTTTTAGTATCTGAGTAATAATGGTTTCAAAGAATGAATTGGGAAGTGGCCCCTCTCCTATTTTTGGAAGAGTTTATGAAGGATTGGTGTTAATTCTTTTAATATTTGTAGAAATCACCATTGAAGCCATCTAGGCTTCATTTTGTTTTATTTGTGGGAAGTTTTTTGATTGCTGATAAATTCTCTTTATTTGTCTTAGGTCTATGCAGATTTTCTATTTCTTTCTGAGTCAGTTTTGGTAGTTCATGTCTTTCTAGGAATTTTCCATTTCAATTAGTTTGTGTATCTACCTTGTTGACATACAGTTATTCATCGTGTTCTTATATATCGTAGTATTACTTTTAATTTTTGTAAGACTGGTTGCAAATGTCATCTGTTTCATTGCTAGTTTTACTAATTTCAGTCTTCTCTCTTTCTTCCGTGGCCAGTCTACCTAAAGGCTTGTCAATTTTGTTAATCGCTCCAAAGAACCAACTTTTGGTTCCACTGATTTTCTCTGTTGTTTTTCTGTTCTCTGTTCCATTTACTTCCACTCAATGTTTATTCTTTCCTTTCTGCTATTTGCTTTGGGTTTTGTTTGTGTTTAGTTTAATGTGGAAGGTTAGATAACTGATTTGACATCTTTTTAATACAGGTGCTTATAGCTCTAAATTTCTCATTAAGAAATTTAGCTGCATTCCATAAGTGTTGCTATGTTGTTTTCATTTATCTCAAAGTATATCTAATTTCCTTTATTATTTTCTTTGATATGTTGGTTATTTAGGAGTATGTTGTTTTATTTCCATATTTGTTAATTTTCTAAATTTCCCTTGTTAGTAGTTACTAATTTCATTCAGTTGTAGTTGGATAACATACTTTATGTGATTTCAGTCCTTTTAAATTTGTGAGGGTGGGATTTGGATGAAGATGGTCAAAGGTACAAACTTCCAATTATAAGGTAAATAAGTTACAGGATGTAATGTACAGCTTGATGACCATAGTTACAATACCATATTGTATATTGAACATTGCTGAAAAGGTAGATCTTAAAAGTTCTCATTATAAGAAAAAAATTTGTAACTGTGAGATGATGGATGTTAACTAAACTTAGTGTGGTCATCATTTCACACTATATACATGTATTCAAATCATGAAATTGCACACCTTTCTTATACAGTGTTACGTATCTAATTGCGTCTCAGTAAAACTGGAAAAATAAATTTATGGAGGCTTGTTTTATAGTCTAACATGTTGTCTATCCTGGAGGATGGTCCGTATCCACTTGAGAATAATTATAGTCTGCTGTTGTTGAATAAAGTTTTCTATAGATGTGTGTTAGGACTTCTTGGTTTATAGTGGTGTTCAGATCATTGATTTCCTTATTGGTTTTCTGTCTAGTTGTTCTATCCAGTATTGAAACTAAGGTATTGGAATCTTCAACTATTATTTTTGAATTCTCTGTTCTCTTCAGTTCTACCAGTTTTAGCTTCATATATTTTGGTACATTTTCATTAGGTGCATAAGTGTTTCTATTTATTGTATCTTCTTCACAAATTGACCTTTTGTCATTATAAAATGGCCTGCTTTGTATTTAGAAACGTTTTTTTCCTTAAAGTCTATTTTGTCTGATATAGACACTTTAGCTCTCTTTTGGTTACTCTTTGCATGGTATATCTTTTTCATTCTTATACTTTCAACCTATTTGTGTCTTAGAATCTAAATTGTGTCTCTTGCAGACATTAGGTAGTTTCATATTTTTTATCCATCTGCTGATCTCTGCCTTTTAATTGTAGTGGTTCGTTTATTTACATTTAATATAATTACTGATAAAGTAAGATTTATGTCTACCATTGATATTTTATTTATTTTTGTTTCTCAGTTCTTCCTCACTGCCTTTTTTTGTGTTAAATAGGTATTTTATAGAATGCCATTTAAAAGTTTCTTAAGGTTTATTTATTTATTTGAGAGAATGAGGAAGCAGAGGAGGGGCAGAGAGAGAGAGAGAGAGAGCGAGGGAGAGAGAGAATCCCAGGCAGACTTCACACTGTCAGCACAGAACCTGATGCAGGGCTCGAACTCATGAACCACGAGATCATGATCTAAGCTGAAACCGAGTCAGATGCTTAACCGACTGAGCCACCCAGGTGCCCCTATAGCATGCCATTTTAATTCCCTTGTTTCTTTTATGATTATTTTTAATACTAACTTAATTTTAATAGTATATAAAATTTTGCTGCTGTGTAGCTCAATTTCTTCTCCCCTTTTACGTGCTGTGATTCTCAAATTACATATGTACATATTGTATATCCATCAACAAGATTCGTTATTGCTGCCTTATGCAATTGTCTTTTTTTTTAATTTTTTTTTTTAACATTTATTTATTTTTGAGACAGAGAGAGACAGAGCATGAACGGGGGAGGGGCAGAGAGAGAGGGAGACACAGAATCGGAAGCAGGCTCCAGGCTCTGAGCCATCAGCCCAGAGCCCGACGCGGGGCTCGAACTCACGGACCATGAGATCGTGACCTGAGCTGAAGTCGGACGCTTAACTGACTGAGCCACCCAGGCGCCCCTGCAATTGTCTTTTAAATCAGATAGAATAAAACAATGAGTTAAAAACAAAAAATATGTTTATACTGTATTTTACATTTACCTATGAAAGTTACTGCCTATTTCAAAATATTTCTCATGAAATCGACTCTACTAAGTAATCATTGGATTATTTCCCCATGCTGAAGACTAAAGCAAGATCAGGTAGGAGATATCTAGTGTGTAGCACATTTATTAAATATAACTGTAGTTAAAAACAAAGTAATGTAAAGAATTAGCCTTTAGCTTTATTGTAAATAAGTCTATACCTACATTTTCTTAGTCTGTTTAGATCACTGAGAAAATGTTTCAGACTCCTCTTAATAGTTTTATAGTTCTGTAGTTAGGAGCTAGTAAGTATTACATAAGACTTAACAAAATATGTACAACGTTCTGTGTTTTTTTTTGTTTTTTTTTCTTCTGGGTCCTTGTAGCTTTTATCAGATTCTTAGAAAGAACCTTAAAATGCTTAAACATCAGCGGGTCTAAAGTATTAAGGGACTCTTTTGCTTAAACATTTCCCTAAAATTCTTGAAGAGCAGGAAGAATGAAGTCATTGGTGGATGCTAGAAATACTGGCATACAGGCACCCAGTATGGTTTATTGTGGTTTTGATCATAGTCCTTGCCCCTCGAAGACTCAGATTATCTCGGTCCCGCAGGATTAGTCCAGGTGTTAGAATGGCTAGCATCAAAAAGACAAGATGCAAAAAGTGTTGGAGAAGATGGGGTGAAAAGGGAACTTTTGTGCACTGTTGGTGGGAATGTAAGTTGGTGCAACCACTGTGAAAAACAGTATGTGAAAAACTTTCTGGGGTTTCTCGGAAAGTTAAAAACAGAACTACCAAATTGTCCAGCATTTTCACTACTTTGTATTTCTTCAAAGAAAATGAAAATATGGATTTGAAAAGATATGTGCACCCCTGTACTTACTGCAGGATTATATATAATAGTGAGGGTATGGGAGCAACGTAAGAGTCCAATCATAGATGAATTGATAAAAAAGATGTGAGGGGCGCCTGGGTGGCTCAGTTAAGCACCCAATTTCGGCTCAGGTCATGATCTCATGGCTCGGGAGTTCAAGCCCTGCTTCGGGCTCTGTGCTGACAGCTCAGAGCCTGGGGCCTGCTTCAGATTCTGTGTCTCCCTCTCTACCCCTTCCCCACTTACGCTCTGTCTCTCTGTATCTCTCAAAAATAAATAAATGTTAAAAAATTTTGGAAAAAAATGCGATATATATCATGGAATATTACTCAGCCGTGAAAATGGAATGAAATGTCGTCATTCGGGGCAACATGGATGGACCTAGAGGGTATTATGCTAAGTGAAATAAGTCAGAGGAAGATAAATACCGTATGACTTCACTTGCATGTGGGATCTAAGAAACTAAACAAATGAACAAACAATGAAAAACCCAGATACAGACTCATACATACAGAGAACAAATTGATGGTTGCCAGAGGAGAGTGGGTAAGGGGATGGGTGAAGTCTTTTATAACTCCCAGTTATAAAATATATAAATAAATATTTTATAATTTCCAGTTATAAAATATGTAAAGAATGGGGATGAAAAGTACGACATGGAGAATATAGTCAGCATATGGTCATAATTTTATATGGTGACAGGTGGTATAGATCACTTGTCTTGGTGATCCCTTCGTAATGTATAGAAGGTGTCTAATCACTGTGCTGTACATCTGAAACTGATACAACATTGTATGTCAGTTACACTTCAGTAATTGTAAAAAAGTAAACACAACAATATGCTAAAAAAAAAAAAAAGATTAGTCCAGTTATTGTGATTGTTTCAACATGAATTTGTGGCACATGCCCTCCATGACTCCAGGTTCCTTATCACACGCTTTTAAAATAATTATTTTGAGGGGTACCTGGATGACTCATTGGGTTAAGCATCTGCCTCTTGATTTCGGCTCTGGTCATGATCTCCCACTTTATGGGATTGAGCCCCATGTCGGGCTCTGTGCTGATAGTGTGGAGCCCTCTTGGGATTCTCTCTCTTCCTTTCTCTCTGCCCCTTCCCCGCTTGCACTCTCTCAAAAATAAATAAACATTTAAAAATTGTAAAAAAATAATTATTTTGATCTATTATTTAAGGGATAATAAAGATTCTTAATCTAGCCTTCACATCACTGTAGCCTACATTTTTCCAGTTGTCCACCGACAGAAACTAGAGTTCTGTGTATAGAGGTGGCCCAGGTAAACGAAGAGGGATTCGCTGGAGACGACCAGGGAGAAATCTACACTGATCCTCAAAGTGCCCTTGATGAAACCCTTTAGAGCATGGTTATAGAGCAACCTCTTTGGGGTTACATAGTAATGCTGTTGACTTCCCTATCATCACTGAAGACCCTGCTTCCTCAAGTTGAAATAGAGACTGTCAGTATGTAAGTTTGTGTGTGTGGGCGTGTGTGGTTTTTGAGGGAAACTTTCAGAGTAAAGTATGGCCCGCATGTATTAAGGTGCAAAAATCTTAGGTGTGCAGCTTGGTAAAATTTTACATATATCTGTAACATGCAATGTGTGTTGCTGCCATGCAGGTGAAGTAAAGAGCATTTCTAGAACCCAGTAGGCTCCTTCATGCCTCTTCCAAAGTAATACTTCTCTTCTGCTCACTTCCTCCTACTACCAGGGAGCCATTATTCTGATTCTGCTCTCGTAGGTTAGTTTCACCTGGTCTTTATATTCATATAAATGGAATCATACTGTATGTACTCTTTTGAGTCTTCCTTGTTTCACTCATCACGGTATATATAAGATTCATCCATGTTGCAGTGCGTAGGAGTTCATTTATTTTATTCATGAATAGCATTACATGGCACAGTATCCCACAACGTATACATCCTCCAGTTGACGGCCATTTGATTTGTTTCTAGTATTTGGCTATTCTGTGTAAATCTGCCACGCACATTCTTTTACGTATCTTTTGGTGGTCAAAACCACCGATTTCTCTTGGGTTAATATCTGGGAGTGGAATTACTGATTCATCAGCATTATTTAGCTTTAGGAGATACTGCCAAATCGTTTTCCAAAGTAGAATACCAAACTTACACCCCCATCAGCAATTGTGAGAGTTTAGAAAGCCTGTATCTGCAAATGGTAAGTTTGGTGTTGCAGACCGAATTGTGTTTGTTCTCTGCTGTATCCGCGTAGGACTCCTGTTGCTTAATGAAAAAAATGATTTGTTTATACATAGTCTTGGAAACATTTCTCTCTCAAGGACCTTGTCAATGTATTGTGTTTAAGTTGGGTGGTGGTGGGGCAGTCACCATTCTTTTTTTAAATGTTTATTTTTGAGAGAGAGAGAGAGAGAGAGAGAGCGAGCAGGGGAGGGGCAGAGAGAGAGGGAGACACAGAATCTGAAGCAGGCTCCAGGCTCCAAGCTGTCAGCACAGAGCCCGACACGGGGCTCGAACTCACAGACCGTGAGATCAAGACCTGAGCTGAAGTCAGACGCTTAACCCACTGAGCCACCCGGGTGCCCCGGTCATTTTTAACTCACAGTACAGTTCACACGTGCAGAGGAAATGTACAGATGCTGTCTGTGTAGTTAGGGGGTGGGGCAGGAGATGGTGGCATAAATTGTGTCATGGTGGCAGGGGTTCGCTGGGACGCTATATTCTGCCTCCTGTCCTCTGGGAACAGTGTCTCTGGCCCACAAGTGGCTTTCTCTGCAGGTGTCTGTGGTTTGATGACTTATCACCTGCATCCCTGGGCTCAAGCAGGGCCCAGCGGCATGCTTTGACTGACTCACCTCATCTTGGTTTCTCTTGGCGGTGTGTATGTTCCTTTCCCATCTGGCTGGCCTGATGTTGGGCTCTGATCCCCAGCTCTTGCTACAGAGCCACGTGGTCACTGCCACAGCAACCAGCCTTTCTTCCAATCCGGCGGCTTTCCTGCCCGGACTTCCAAGGAACTGTGCGTTTACCACGTGAGTATCAAGGGCAGCTCGGGGAGTTTAAACTTCGGGGTCTGTTTCACCTGGTTGCATGGTATAGCTGGAGTGACGTAGCTGTGCCCTAGGCTGGTGAGAAGGGCAAGCTGAGAAGTGATCTTTGTAGAGTGCCCAGTGGGGTGTGAGGGCCAAAGCTCTCCTTTGCCCTTGACATTATCCCCACTCCAAAGGGAAGAGGGGAAAATTGGGATGCAGTTTTCTCCCATCGCTTATTCTCTTCTCCGTGGAGGGGAAGGCTTTCCTCTTCCTTCTTTTATATCCTCGTGCCACAGAGCTTGCCCCGCTGTCATGGTGAAGGAGGCATTTGATTCCTTGGGAGCAAGGACTCTTACCATCCTGGCTTTGTTTACCTCTTTAGCATTTGTGATAGACTAAAGAGAGAAATGAAGGATTATGGAAAATTTGCACTCAAGGCATTTTGCATCTGTGCTCATCTGGTTTGCATTAAGGATTGGTTGATTTCATATTCAGAGAGAAATTACGTGTCCAGGGTGTCCAGGGGCTGACGAGAGGGAGTAGGGGACTCACTGTTTAATGGATGTGGGGTTTCTTTTGGGGATGGTGAAAAGTTCTGGAAATGGATAGGGGTAGTGGTCACACAACACTGGGATTGGACTTGATACCACTGACTTGTGCACTTAAGAAATGGTTAAAATGGTGAATTTTATGTTCCGTATCATTACAGTAGAAACCACTAAACAAGCAGAAACCGAATTGGGTATTTTCTGTTAGGCAGCATTACGGGCAATTTACATACATTAACTCGGTTAAGCCTCATAGTATACCTGTGCAGTAGGTGGTATTACTATCCCTAGTTTACAGATGAGGAGCCTAGAGCCCAGAAAGGAGAAGCCTGAGCGGTTTGCTTGAGGTCACTTAGTGAAATACGGGTTTGGGCCTTGATCTGGGAAATTTGGTTCCAGAGAGCCCACATCTTCTGAAATGACTAAAAACTTTGCAGAGGCCGTGTTCTTTTCATCAGTTCGTTGAAGTTCTTCTGCAGTGTCGAGTTGAGAACTCCAGTAGTCGTCCAAAGTGGGGGAAAAGTTGTATGTGGCCTGGTACCTGAAACGGTCTCTTTTCCTTACAAGTCATTCGTTGCTTTATGCATCATCATATTTAATCCCTGGGATCTCTCGGTTGCCTTCTTTGTAACTTTCGGATTTTATATACTAGGTTTTCTTAAACTGGGGAAGACCTATGTGACAGTCACCTGTTTTTGGTTAGGTGGTAGTTTTATCCAAGCAGCTCAAATTACTTTAATAGCTGTGATGCCCAGAATCTCGGGGAACCTTGAAGGAGGCACTGGTAATTTGGAGTCTTTGTGCCTCAAAAGGTGGGTTTGGAAGAGTCATAAGGAATCCTTGAATATCTAAATTCATTTCATTTCTTACAAGATGAACATCCTATAGAATCTTTACCGCTCACGGTCAAGTTGAGCACCAGGAGGAGCGGGAGAAGAAGTGCCACTGAGTGTGGCCTCACATATAGGGAAAGAGAGAGCCGACCATAGATGTGTGTCATCTACCAGACCGACAAAGGGCAGGTTTCTACAAAGGGCACATTTTTCCTAAGTCATCAGTGAACTTGCGGGTGTTCTAGGTCTGCTTCTTAGAAACGTGCATATGCTAGGAATGTGAGTTCCTCTTAAGTTCAGCTCCCTTGAATCACTCCATTTTCATCCTTCCAGGTGTTTTTCTAGAGCCTTCCAACTCCGTAAATTCTGTATGATCTATCACAGAAGCTCTGTAGCGTTGTGTAACGGTTCCTATTCTTTGTCCCTGTGTGTGGCAGAAATTGCAGGCTGCCTCTAGTATCCCTTCTTCCTTTCCCGATTGGTAACACAACCCTAATTTTTGCTGCACATAGGGCTATCCACCTAAAGATAGCATTTCCCAACCTCATTTGCAGCTCCACATGGCCAACTCAACTCCCTGTGAGCTGACCCTGATCAGAGGGAGGTGGGCCGAAGGCACACAAATAGAACTTCTACATCTTGCTCTTAAGGGTGGAGGCTTGTGTTTTGTTGCCTGCTCTCCTTCCCCACTGTGAATGGGGATGGCATGGTGGGAGGTAAGCTGAGACCTTACACTATTCAATGAACATCGTGCCAGCTCACCTGTTGAGTGTGGCAGGAAAATGAGGTGGGAGGAGCCTGGGTCCACCTCACTGTGGAATAACCAGAGCAGTCTGGGTTACTCTAGGACAGCTGCCTGACAGAGCAAGAGAACTCTGTCTCTACAGTAGCCACTATGCAAAACCTCCATCATAAGGTTGAGTTCGAACCATTTGAGGTTGCCATCTTTTGGTGTGTGAATCAAAAATTGTCCAATACCATCACTTTCCTGCAGTTCAGCTGAAGAATACACATGCATTTAATCATTTTTTTTCCATTGGATTTTGCACCTGTTGTCTGAGGATGTGTACTGGGAAGGGCGAGAGTGCTTTAGGGAGGGTGCTAGCATGACTCAGACAAGGTGGAGAGATACTATCGGTTCAGAACAAGAGACAGTGAGCAGGTGCTTGGTTACTGAGAAATTATCCAGGTCTGTCTGCTGAGAAGATTGATCTCCATCATTAAGACCTCCCTGGAGTCATCACAAGATGTTTTTATTCTAATTGGTTGGAAGGCAGCTACCTCAGTGGCCAAGTACATCCATGGACAGCTTTGAGGTTTGACCCCTGGGTGGTATTTTCATTAGAATCACGATGATGCTAAAGGTCCATCTGTACTGGGTCCAGTGCCAGTGGTAGTTGCTGATGATGCTATCAAGGGGCTATTTTCAGGTAGCCATGATACCTTAGAAAGGGTGTCTTTGGTAAAAAATGTGTTGCTAGAACTGCAGAATAATTTGCTAAGATTTGGAAGCAGTCCAGGATAGTGGGGAGAGATTTTGGCGTTAGTAGGTATGGGTTCGAATGCCTACCTCTCACTTCCCAGCTCTGTAGTCTTGGGGCGAGTCTTTTGGAACCTACCTTTCCACTTCAGAAAACGCCAAATAATGATGCAGATTTTTCAGGCTGCAGTTAGAATCTGACTTAACATTTTATTGTATTTTTTAAAGCTTATTTATTTATTTTGAGAGAGAGAGACAAACAGACAGTAGGGGGAGGTGGGGAGAGATAGAGGGGGAGAGAATCCCAAGCAGGCTCCATGCTGTCAGTGCAGAGCCCGACATGGGGCTCGATCTCAAGAACTCTGAAATCATGACCTGAGCCCGAATCAAGAGCCGGACGCTTAACTGACTGAACCACCCAGGTGCCCCTGACTTAATATTTTAAATATTGGCACAGTATATAGTATTTCCATAGAATATAAATGGTGGCTATTTTTCATTTCTTTGGATTTCAGTGTCTTTGCCATGGTGGCAAATTAGTGCTATATTTACATGTCTTTAATCTTCCTTTAGAATCGATGACAAAAAGAGGATCTAAGGATATACTCCACACATCTATTTGGGGCAATTGGGGAAGTGCCCTGCTTAAATTAAGAGAACCTGGCACATAACACCTATTTCCTTTGGTCACACGCAGGTGTGCTAATGAGGTGCCCCAGAACCACAGGTGGAGACAGACCTTTTGACAGCTGCCTTCTCTTGGGTACCTTCCAGGCCCCGTGTGGCCCTCATCCTCAGGTCTAGGGAAACAGACCCATGGAATCTTTTGAGAATCCTGATTCCTATTCATGCAGAGAACCAGCTTTGGGTAAGACCAAGACAGAGAGGCATTTTCTCTCTCTCTTTGCTCTCAAAGCTCTCTACGTATCCACTCTGTGAGGCTCTTTGAGAAAACTGTTCAGGTTTTAAGGGAAGAGCTGGATCCTGTGGGTAAGATGGAAAAGGCATCAACCTTGTCTCCTCTGGAAGCTCTAAACTTACTCTTGGAAACGCTAGTGAAACGTTCATGGTGATAACGGTGAGAAACAAAACCAGTCTTACCAGCTTCCTCGTTGAACTTGTAGTTGAGTTGTAGAGCTGGAAGAGACGTGAGCGATCAGATCTGTGTCCTCAGACCTGGGTCATTTGTTTATTAGCCTACTGCTGAAGCTGTGTAGACAGACCCCGTTTGGGATCTATTACATTTGCTGTACCCAGACCCATCTCTCTTCTTGTGACTTGACTACTTCCTCAGTAGAATTAAGGGTTTAATAATTAACTCTTCTTACTGACATTTATGAAATAAGGAGTTAAACCGTCTGTACCCAGTCCAGTGTATAGTAAAACCTTGGATTGCGAGTAACTTGTTCTGCAAGCGTTCCACAAGATGAGCAAACATTTCTAATAAGTTTTAGCTTCATAAACAAGCGATGTCTTGCAATGTGAGTAGTACGTGTTGCTGAATGTCACATGATCACCACTGAGCCAATGGTTCTTGAAATTCACTTTGATATACAAGTGCTTTGGATTACAAGCATGTTTCCGGAACGAATTATGCTCGCAAACCAAGGTTTTTCTGTATTTGATACCCCTGTAGACAAGATGAGCTAATCTAAGTAGATGCACTTAAGTGATACTACCTGTGGTGAATGGATAGCATTCAACTGCGGGGTTTCATTTTTTCTGGGTTGCTGAAGGTAACAGTTGTGGAGTTACTGTACAGGCAGGCTATAGACGTTGAAAGAATATTTCCTATATTGGCCATGCCTTCTGCAGTGTAGAGTGGAGGTTTAGGAATCAGAGATATACCCAGGGATTTATCAAATAATCACAATCGTGTAGAACAAAAATAATAATCCTGGGGCCCAGATAAGCGAAGTTTATCTCCTTTTAAAAACGTTTTTCATTTTGATAAAAACACAATATGAGGTCTGCCCTCTTAATATATTTTCAGTGTACAGGGAAGTACTGTTAACATAGGTACAGTGTTTTACAGCAGATCTCTAGAACCTGTTCATCGTGCTTAGCTGAAACTTTATGCCCATCCATTAGCAACTCCTTATCGCCCCTTTCCCCCAGCCCTTGGCAACTGACGTTCTACTCTTTGATTCTATGGATTTGACTATTTTAGATATCCCTCAGGAGTGGAATCTTGAAGCAGCTGTTCTTTAGTGACTGGCTTATTTCACTTGTCTTGATTTCCTCAGGGTTCATAATGTTGTTGCATATTTCAGAATTTCCTTCTTTTTTCCAGGCTGCCTAATATTCCATTGTATGCACAGACCACATTTTCTTTATCCATTCATCTGCCAGTGGACATTTGGGTTGCTTGACTATTTTGAGTGGTGCTGCAGTGAACAAGGGAGTGTAGCTATTTCTTAAAGATTGTGATCTCCATTCTTTTGGGTAAATACCCAGAAGTGGGATTGCTGGATCATTGAACCTGAAATTTGACCTAACGTCTGGGTAATCCTCACCTCGTTTCTGATTTTCTTCCTTTCTGCTCTCCCATTCTACTGCTGTTGTTATACTCCTTGACCCTTTTCTATATGAGCTTGTAAGGTGAAATTAAATAGTATTTTTATTTAGTATATTACTAAATGTTTTTTGTTCCCTTTTTAAAAAACTCATAGAGCTGGTAAAGATGGACAGACCTGTGTTTAAAATGTGCCTTTTCCAGGGGCACCTGGGTGGCTCAGTCAGTTGGGCGTCTGACTTCGGCTCAGGTCATGATCTCACAGTTTGTGGGCTCGAGCCCCGTGTCAGGCTCTGTGCTGACAGCTTGGAGCCTGGAGCCTGTTTCCGATTCTGTGTCTCCCTCTCTCTTTGCCCCTCCCCCACTTGCGCTCTGTCTCAAAAATGAATAAACATTAAAAAAAAATGTGCCTTTTCCAATTACATGTTATTTGGCTCAAGAGAAGCCCTTTAGCCTCTGTGAATTTCACTTCTGTCATTTGTGAAATTTGGAAAACACTTAAGGGACTGTTGAAACCATTAGTAGGTCACGGAGGTAAAACATTTAGCACAGTGCTTAGGATAGAGTAAGTTCTCCATACATGGTAGGCACTGTTTTGTAAATCATGTAAATTGAGCATTTTATATTCCTCTTAGAATAAAATCTCTGCTAAGTTGGCTGTTTATTTGCATGTGCTCTTTGGATTTTTCTTTTCTGTAAGTCACTGGATTTCTTTTATATTTTCTTTTATATTTACATTAACCCTCCTTTCACTCTGGTTTTTTAACAGGAAAGTTTTAGAAAATGGTTACAGGATGGATGAATTACTGATGATCTTTTGAGTGTTTTCAATCTGATCTGTAACTAAGTGTCCTTTTTAAGAAATTGTGACTTTACAGTTATGAATGTGACAAATGTTAATTGCCGAATACCCGTTAATTAACCTACAACCCATGAATTAGGGATAGCCACTCTTTAAATGCGTCTGTACTTCATGTCACCTGACCCCAATTTTGTTAAAAAAGAGAGCATTTGAAAATTGAGATTACAGAGACTAGCTTTAGCTCCAGCTTTTTTCTGCTGAGCACCAGATTCTTGGTTCAGTACCCTTGGAGAATGTGGTTTTTATGGTTGTAGTAAGGATGGACCGATGTTTGAACCAGATTCCTCTCCGATTGCCCTCATGGAATTCTAGGGATGTCCCCAGGCGCTGGAGGGCCAGATGTTTCATTCCATTTTCTTTTCTTTTCTCTTTTCTTTTCTTGTTTTCTTTCCTCCTTTTTTTTCCTTTCCTTTCCTTTCCTTTCCTTTCCTTTCCTTTCCTTTCCTTTCCTTTCCTTTCCTTTCCTTTCCTTTCCTTTCCTGTCCTTTTTTCTTTACTCCTCTCTTTTTTTCTCTTTTTTCTTTCTTTCTTCTTTTTTTTAAAGTTTATTTATTTTGACACAGAGAGACAGAGCATGTGAGCAGCAAAGGTGGGACAGAGAGAGAGGGGGAGAGAGAGAACCCCATGCAGGCTCTGCATTGCCAGTGCAGAGCCCAACATGGGGCTCGGCCCCACGAACTGTGCGATCATGACCTGAACCGAAATCAGGAGTCAGATGCGTAACCGACTGAGCCACCCAGGTGCCCCGGGTCTGATGTTTCTGGCAAGATGTCGGGAAGTGTTGTGACCCAGTGGCCACCACAGCTGACCGTAGGCAGGAGCATTTCTGAGTCTCACTAAGCATCAGGAGAAAGTGCAGTAGGTGTCTCTCAAGTTGGCTTGGAGGTGCTTTATCAGCACCGAGTCAAACAGAAATAAAACCTCCATCAAAGAAGAGAACCCTTGTTCATCCAGAGACGGTTGGGCCTTTGCCCGGGTACGTGCTGCCCACATAGTCCCGCTTGTGCTGATCCTGTCCACAGGCCCTGAAAAGCGTTCCTACTGAAGAGTCCGGCCTGAAAGCAGAGACTGGGTTTGGCATCCTGCCTCGTGTCTCTCTTGGCCGAGTAATTTGATGATTAGCCTCTTTGCTAGTCATCTTACCTTTCAGATGAGTGCGATTGGTGCCAGGAGCCCATGAATCTTTCACCCACATTTTACTTTTGCTGAAAATACCACTCTTTGATTCATGATGACTTCTTACAGACTATAGGTAGTACGGTTAATACGTAACAAAAAGATAACAGCTCACTGAAGCTGCCCTTTATGTTGCTCAGAAAACACGGATCTCTTTGTCACCTGTTCTATAAGGAGCCTTCCTGATGTCGGCTTGCCAAGGGGAAAATGATCCTTGCGTGATTTTGATTCCCGTTGTAGGCTGGGCATGTGGGTTAAAAAAATTAGCTGCTGAGGCATTTGTATCACGCATGAGAGGCAAAGCGAAGACTTTAATCCACGCATGACCATCGCGAGTGACCAGACCTTTACCCTGATTTCCTTCCGTCTGAGACTTCAGCTCTGTTTCTGTGGTTTGATGGCAGTATTGATACTTGGCGTTGGTAGTGACAGTAAGTGGCATGAATGCGTTGGGGGATTGAAGAGATACACGACAGAGATGAAACGATCAGCCTTTCTTCTTTTAAATCTAGGGGCTCTTTGGTGTGCTGACCAGGATAATAAGGGGGTGCTGCAGACCTGAAAGGTCTAAACAGGGATCAATCAGAGTGATAACATTGCGATGAGGGTAGGGAACTACTTCAGGGGGAAGGGGCAAGAGAGGCGATCTGTCTAACTTAATTTCCACAGCAGCGCTGGGAGACAGAGAGGTGAGGACCTCAAGGTGCAGAGATGAAGTGGAGAGGGCAGTGGCCGTGAGGCAGCGTCTAGGAAAGCTGGCCCCCAGATTCACACCTGGACGCCCACGGTCCTGCACACCAGCAAAGCTCACGTCTTTTGCAAGCAAATACCAGAATCTCTGACTCCAGGGATTTCACTAATAGCCACAGAAAATGGCTGATTAATTATGAGCCTTTTTGCCGAAGGCGAAAATAAAAGAAAGTTCCATCATTTCAGTCATTTTCCTAATGCTTTAGAAATGGAGTTTTTAATAGACTTCATGTTTGTAACGTCAGGAATTAGTCCCACGAAGGCCTGGATATTAGAAGTCTTATTTTCTATTTTCAGTACCCTCCGTGGCATGTACAATCAAAATGAAATCCCTTACCAGGAAAACGGTGTAAGTTCCTGGTGTTCCTCCTGGTAGCACGGAGACCCCCTACACTTCCATTTCATCCTGTGGCTGTGGGAATAGATGACTTAGCAGACATTAGACCATCTCCAGTAATAGAGCCGGGTTTCTGTCCCCTCCCTTCCTCACCTGTAGCCCTCACTTCACTGGAGGCCCCGATGTCTTCTAGAAGGGCCTTCTCTCCCTCTTGCTTTCGACCGTAGGCTCTTTGATGTTAGCTTGAAACATTGCTTTGCTACCAAACATTGGACCTGCGTCATGAATGTATAACCCAAGGCACATTTACCTGTATTTTAGCATTTTGGGTGTTCTGCTTTGGAAATTGAGTTGCAGGGGAGTTTGTAACTAAAAAAAAAATTAGGTGCCTTTAATGCTGGTTAGATTCTTTGGTATTGAGTACAGCTTCTATAATTATTTGGGAACTTCAGAAATTAAGAGTGAAACTGAGAAAGTTTCAGTCGGTAGAATTTAGGACATTTCTCTGAATGTGTCTTTTCTGTCACTGTCCCATCAACAAATACTTTCTGAGCCTCTTTGGACACCTCATAGCGGAGGATCAGTCCCATTTTGAAGAGTCAGGTCAGTGTAGTGATGAAAAGTATGGGGTTTCCCAGATGAATTGAAAACTGTTGTCCAAACAACATCGGACATGAATATTCATGGTAGCATTATTCATATTAGCTAAAAGTGGGAACAGTGCAAATAGCCATCCAATAAGGAATGGTAAATAAAATGTGGCATATCTATACAATGGGATATTACTGTCTTAAAAAGGTTTAGCTGGCACAGGCTATACCATGAATGAACCTAGAAAACATTATGCTAAGTGAAAGAAGCCAGACACAAAAAAGGCCACTTGTTAGATGATTCCATTTAAAAATTTATTTTTATTTTTTAATTTTTTTTAATGTTTATTTTTGAGAGAGAGAGAGAGAGAGAGAGAGAGAGAGAGCTTGAGTGGGGGAGGGGCAGAGAGCAAGGGAGACACAGAATGGGAAGCAGGCTCCAGGCTCTAAGCTGTCAGCACAGAGCCCGATGCGGGGCTCGAACCCATGAACCTCGAGATCATGACCTGACTGAAGTCGGACGCTTAACTGACTGAGCCACCCAGGCGCCCCTAGATGATTCTGTTTATAGGAAATATCCAATATAGGCAAATCTGCATGGGTAGAAAGCAGATTAGCGGTTGGCAGGGGCTGGAGGAGGAAGGAATGGGGTCTTCCTTCGTAATGGGTACAGGATTTCCTTTTGGGGTGATGAAGATGTTCTAACACTAGATAGTGGTGACAGTTGCACACAGCGTGAATGTACTAAATGCCACCCAAGGGTTCATTTCAAAATGGTTAAAATGGTGAATTGCATGTTACATGGGTTTCACCACAATTAAAACAACAACAACAACAACAAAACAAAACCCAAAGGCATTGGGGGGTGGATTTAGACTTCCCCATGTTTGAGTCCTGGCTCTACCACCCACTTGCTGTGTGAGTTTGTGGGACTTAACATAATCTCTCTGAGCTTCTGTTTCTTCGTTTGTAACAATGGCCTTCTCTACTTTACCCGGTGCCAGTGGTGGGGATTACGTGATATAGGGTGATAGACATGACATAGTCTAAAATAAAAAGAGATATTAAATACATCCTGCCTTTAGGTTTTCCTGGAGAACCAAGTGTGACCTCCAAAGTCGCCTTAGAGAGTACTGGAAATCTTTGCTAAAGTCTCTCAAGAGGTGCCAAAGGCGGTATATATAGAGTGATACACAGCAGAGGGTTCTGGAGATGCTTTTCACCTCACCTGTTTTCCATTAGCCCGTTTACTGTGGCCTTGTGGCTCCCTAAACACCCTCCTCTCTTCTTGCTTTCTTTCTCAAGACCAGAACTTCTCTCCGTGAGCCTCCACTGTCTCCTCACCTTTCCTCTCTTCCTTCCTTTTCTCCCCTTTTTCACTTGACGGAGCTCCCTACCTTCCTACCATGTATCAATTTACCCTCTGTCTGGGCCTTTTCGGCTCTGCAGAAATATCTACCGCCCTGATCTGCACCCCAAGGCTCTCCAACTTCAAAGAAGAAAGGCCGATAGTTTTATCCTTGTTGCAGGAAATTTATATTTATGTGGTAAATAGCCTTCCTTCATCTTCCCTGGTCTTAAAAACGAATCACCTGTGAATCTTTTGTCATTTTTTTTTTTTGGTCTTTTTTTTTTTTTAATGAAGGATGGAGACATGTTACTTAAAAATGATAATCTATTTTGATTAATGACCTTGTACCTCCAAGTAGGAAAAAAAACATTACAAATAAATGAAAGAAAATGCCATTCTTCTAATGGGAAGAAGGAGAAGAGAGAAAAGAAAAACACTTTGAAGGGGGCTCTCATTTGCTTTAGCTGACAACCGTCGTGAGGCTGCTGGACAGGTGAAGAGTGAATACGGTTGGTGGGGGTGGAGATTGTATTTTGGGTGGGATTCTTGGTCATAATCATAAGTGCTGAGTCTTTGGGTGAGAAGCTCATTCAGATCTCAGGAACCCCGTGAGGCAGTGATTGAAGAAACTGAGGCTCCCAGAGGCTTAATACATGAGTGAAATGTGGCCAAGTCTGGATTCCAACCCAGGCCACGGGACTCAAATGCTCAGCTGTCACCCGCTCTGTGCTGGGCCTCGGGCAAAGGTGTGCACCCTCCTTCCTTGTGTCTCCTTGCTCCATCCCAAACCTTGAACACTCCCAGCACATGGGCGTAAGCACATTCACAGACATGGTGGGCATGCAGAAGAGGCAGGGTTTTGGGTCTGGGGAGTTAGAAGGTTTATGACTCCGTCCTTTTGTCTTGTAGCTTCCATTTGTCCTCGATTCTTCTGCGGCTCTGCAGCTATGCTTGGAGAGTCACCTGCGGCTCTGCTTGGAGCCTCTAAGGTGGGGGGAGTGGCGAGTGGATGGGGACATTTGCTACGGAGCCCCTGGCAGGGTGCCCAGCAGTGACCTGACGACCCTGTGTCTCAAGAACTTCTCGGGGCACACACTTAATGCTTCTGTGTGTAGTCCCCGCTTTTCTGTCTCAGGCCTTTGGTGGATCAACTTTGGCTGCCTGCCTGATGTGTGATTATTCTTTGTTCCCTAGGTCTGTTTACCATAGTACTTCTCTGTGTGTGCTTTGTTGTGGACACTGCAAATGTCTCTTTAGAAAGATTTTTGTGCACAGGTGGAACAGGGCCAACATTTGAAAGGTCATTTACCACCATGCTCTTCATAAAGCGACCACGGCGGCCTATTCCAGACAGGCGCGATTGTACTTACTTCCCTAGTTTTGAAGCTTTCTGGAAATTCCCTCCATGTGTTCATCGGCAAAAGAATATCATTCTCAGGTTGAACTAATTCTTTCTGCCATATTACCTAAATCCGGCATGGGTCTGTCCTGTGTCCACTGGAGAGAAAGACATTGCCTGCTGTACATCATATACTCACATGTTGTGTCATACTCGTCAAAACCTGCATCTCTTTTCGTTGTTCCCAGGACAAGAGCATGGCCTGAATACAACTCGGCTGGTAGCACTGTGCACTCTGAAACCTAGGCATGGTGTTGGGCCCCAGGGAGGTGTCACATAAATGACCAGGTTGTGTGGGCAGGGAAAGCTGGAGCTCTGTGAGGCTTGGAACTAGTGGGGACTTGTGACTAGCTGTCACAGTGGGTTTGACGAGCCTTTTAGCATGTTGGATTTCCGAGCCTGCTTGGTGGAGAGAATGGGAAGCCTGGCTTTTCTCCTGGTGGCTTTAATTACTCCATGGTGCCCACTCAGGGCGCTCTAGAAAACCAACCGCTATACTTGTTTGAGGCCACTACAGAAGCATGTGCATTCATAGCCGTAACTTGTGCCTCGCTTGCTACCAAAGTGGTTTAGGCGCTAGGAAAAATCTGGCTCCCACAGCGTCCAAAGGAGGTTGAGGGAATAAGAAAGAATTTTAAGACTGGCTCGAATAGCTTTCTCTTTTGCTTGGGAGTTTTGAGAAAAGAGAATTATGTTTAGTATGATTTTTTTTTTAATGTGATAGTCTTCTGCTTTCTTTTAACTTTTTATTTTGACACTGCTTCAGATTTATAGCAAGGTTCTAAGAGTGACATTCAAAATCAGGATAGAGTACTGTCCAGGCTATAGACCTGATGTGGGTTTCCCCAGTTGTGTCCTTCTTGGTACCACATCTTTTTAGTGTCCTTTGATCTCAAGCAATCCTCAGCCTTTCTTGGTAACAGGATATTGACAGTTCTGGACTCTCAGGCAGTTATTTTGTAGAATGCCACTCAGTTGGAGAACGCTTGTCTCCTTGTGATTTGATGATTTGGGCAGGAACACTGTAAAAGGGATATAGTGTTCACAATGTGTCACTTCAGTGTGTCACATCAAGGTCTTGGAGATTCTAATGAGCAGAGTAATGCACCCTCATAATGTCTACGTGCTAATTTCCGGAACCCGTGAGTATCTTACCTATCGTGGCAAAGGGGGCTTCATGGATGTGATGACGTGAAGGATGTTGAGATGGGGAGATTATCTTGGAAAATCCCAAGTCATCGCAGGGTCCTTAGGAAGGAAAGAGGGAGACAAGAGAGTTGGAGAAGGAGACGGATGAAAGAAACAGAGGTTGTAACGATCAGGGCCTGGAGCCAAGGACCGTGGGTATATCCTCTGGGAGCTGGTAAAGGCGATGAAACAGGTGTGTGTCTTAGAGCCCCCGGAAGAAACGCAGCCCTGCAGACACTTCCAGGTTAGGCCAGCAAAACCCATTGTGAACTTCTGACCTCCAGAACAAATGATAGATCTGTGTTGTTTTCAGCTGCTGACTTTGCGGTACTGTGTCACACCTGCAGCAGGAACCTGATACAAAGATCCACCTAAAAAGCCGGGCTGTTGAGAGGACATGAAGAAGAGTGCCGGGGGGTGGGGGGTGGGCCGCCTGGTGAGCAGTGGGGGGGGGGGGGCGCCTCTGCAACCCTCAGGACCTGGGGCCCCGTCCCCAGGGGGCTGTGTCGTGCAGCCCACAGTTGGCCAACGGAGTGGTCCTGGTCACCCTCAGGTGGCTGTTCTTAACATTTTCCATTAAGAGTGGCTTAAGGGGGTGTCTGGGTGGCTCAGTTGGTTAAGCATCTGACTCTTGGATTTCGGCTCAAGTCCTGATCTCACAGATTGTGAGTTCAAGCCCTATATTGGGCTCTGTGCGGACAGTGTAGAGCCTACCTGGATTCTCTCTCTCTTCCTCTTTCTCTGCCCCTCCCTGCCTCTGTCTTTCTGTCTTGCTCTCTCTCAAAATGAATAAATTAAAAAAAAAAAAAGAAGATGGCTCAGGCAGGGTAGGGTGACCAGTGGCTCCCAGGGCTTTCGTTTACTGTCTTCATTTGGGCTCTCCTTTATTTTTTATGTTTTATAAAAATGTTTATTTATATTGAGAGAGAGGGAATGTACGCACGAGGGAGAGCACGAGCAGGGGAGGGGCAGAGACAGAGGGAGAGAGAGGGAATCCAAGCAGGCTCCAAGCTCCACGTTCAGCACGGAGCCAACACGAGGCTTGATCTCACGACCCTGAGTCATGACCTGAGCTGAAATCAAGAGCTGGACACTTCACTGACTGAGCCGCCCAGGCGCCCCTGGGCTTTCCTTTAGATCCACGTAGAAAATGTGCTGCTGGTTTTACATTGATAACTTGCAGGTAATTCAGTTTTGCTCTGGGGATCTAAGTAATCGACAGGGTCCACTACAGCTCTCTGGGGTTCTTTGTTGGCTGTGAGGATGAGACGGGGGGTGGAGAAGGTGAGGAGAATGCTTGCTCTGTTAGGCACCACACTTTATGTGTGTTTTCTTCTCGACAGCTGTCAGCAGTGCGAAGAGGCCGCTATGGTGAACCCACTTTACAAAAGTGGGAACAGACACTCAGAGGGCTAGAGTCACTCGCAACAAAATCACACAGTAGAGCTGGGGTTTTAAGACAGGTCAGTGGGACCCTGAGATTCTGGTCTCTTCGTTACGCTATCTGACCCCTGGGAAAGCGGACCATGCTAACGTCTCTAATCCAGCAAACATCTAATGAGTGCTTGTAACATGGCGAGGGCTTCAAAGAATAAGAAGGTGAATAAGACACATCTTATGTTTTCAAAAATCGTACAAATTTGATGATTTGAACATAACCTTTGAGTGCACTAGGCCATGACACAATAACTGATTTTAAAACTTAAAACATTTTTTTTTAATGTTTATTTGCTTTTGGGAGAAAGAGAGAGAGAGAGTGCGAGTGGAGGGGAGGGCAGAGAGAGAAGGAGACACAGAATCCAAAGCAGCCTCCAGGCTCTGAGCTGTCAGCACAGAACCCGACGCGGGGCTCGAACTCATGGATCACAAGATCATGACCTAAGCTGACACTTCACCAACTGAGCCACCCAGGCGCCCCCCCCCCCAAAATAACTGGTTTTAAAGGGCCTCTAACAACATGGAACTTTAGTTAGATTGTGCAAAGAAAAACAAATTGAATTTTTTTAAGTTTATTTATTTATTTCGAGAGAGACAGAGCGAGTGCGAACCGCGAAGTGGGAGAGAGAGTGGGAGAGAGAGAATCCCAAGCAGGCTCGCAGAGCCTGACACGGGGCTTGAACTCATGAAATTGTGAGATCAAGAGTCAGAGGCTTACCCGAGTGAGCCTCCCAGGCACCCTGAGAAACAAATGAATTTTGAAGTGTGAAGTAAAACAGAGGTCTTTGACCTTGTCTTTCAAAGGAGGCTGCTTTGAATGGGGTGTTATTTTGGCAGATCTTGACAGAGGAATGCAGTCAGACACCTGCTCCTGGGGGAGAGTGCTTCTGATTAGTGTCAGGATGAGTGGTGGGGACAGCTCTTGCAAGACTGAATGGGAAAGGCCAGCACTGGCAGCTGTGAGCTCTGCCTTGGGTTTGGGTGCCTGGACATTCTCTTTTGATTTCCATCTAAGCAGGACAGGTCTTGGCTTGGCATGACCAGTAACGTGCACCCAAAACTGACCGTGGGAGAGGCTGCTTTGGAGCTAGAGAGTTGGTGGCTGACAAGGACCCTCTAGAGAGATCTCTCTAAAATCAAAAAAAAATACATGTATTAGTAGTATGATGAACATGATAGCCCTTCTTTTTTAATTTTTTTTTTTTAATTTGAGAGAGAGAGAGAGCAAATGGGGGAAAGGGGCAGACGTAGAGGGAGGGAAAATTTCAAGCAGACTCCATGCTCATTGCAGAGCCCGTTGCATGGCTTGATGTTACAACCCTGGGATCATGTCCTGAGCCAAAATCAAGAGTCGGAGGCTCAACCCACTGAGCCACCCAGGTGCCCCAAACATCGTATCCCTTCTATTTAAAATCAGAAATATGAAAAGAATCCCCCAGTTAACGTTATTTAATGTTGATCTGGAATTTCGGGCTAATTCAAAGAGGCATGAAATAGAAGTAACATTATAACATGAATGTGACATGTTTAACAGATACAAAGAAAAATTTAAATATTCGGCCAAAACTCTTGCAAGTATTTAAATCGTTTAGTAAGAAAGTTATTGTATTAATACATATGAGACAAAGACAATTACGATTTTCTTATTTTTTTAATGTTTATTTTTGAGAGAGAAAAAACACAAGCAGGGGAGGGACAGAGAGAAGGAAACACAGAATGTGTCTCTTAAGCTGAAGTTGGATGCTTAACCCACTGAGCCACCCAGTCAAAAATAAATGAATAAACATTTTAAAAAAGTTAAAGGTGAATATATAACTGAATCTGTGGAGAGGATGAATTTTCTTTTTTTTCTCTTTCTTTTTTTAATGTTTATTCATTTTTGAGAGACAGAGAACATGAGCGGGTGAGGGGCAGAGAGAGAGAGGGAGACACAGAACTTGAAGCAGGCTCCCGGCTCTGAACGGTCAGCATAGAGCCTGACGTGGGGCTCGAACCCATGAACTGCGAGATCATGACCTGAGCCAAAGTTGGACGCTCAACCGACTGAACCACCCAGGTGCCCCAAGATGACGAATTTTCTAATCATAAAAGCAACAAAACACTCGCCTAAGTTTGACTGCATGGAATTTAAAATGTAGATTTGTTCGATACGTATTAAGCAATATTAAAAAGCAAATAACTTGGGGCACCTGGGTGGCTCAGTTGCTTAAGCATCCACCTCTTGTGTTTGGCTCAGGTCATGATCTCATGGTTGTGAGATCAAGCCATGTGTCAGGCTCCATGCTGAACGGGGAGACTGCTTAAGATTCTCTCTCTCTAAAAGGTAAATAAATTAAAAATAAAAATAAACAAAACAAGAAAGCTTACCATAAACAAGATTAAAATATAAATAAAAATATTTTCCCATTATAAGATAGCTCAGAGCATGTGGTATGTTCTGTTGAGTTTTGGTGGATGGATGTTACTAAGACTAGTTTGGCTCATCAGACATTAATATTGCCTTCTGTGCATTTTCTTAGTGTTGGGTAGGAGTAATTTCTGCCTCTGTTTGTGAGAGATTAGAAAAATCTATTTAATTGTGGAAAGAAATTTTCAAAGATAATTCACCTCAACATGGGAAACACAGATTTAATTTTAAGAAACCCCAGACAGTATATTACTTCAAAGCATATCTCTTGAATTAATCGACTGTATAAAAAAAGTATGTTTTTTACCTCGAACGCCTGGTTACAGAGCTGATTCAGACCCAACTAGGTCAAGTGCATGATTTGCTGAACCTAGTGATTCATAACAGTTCTTCTTCCATTACTCTTAGGTAGCAAATATTCAGTAGAGAGCAGTAATTTGACATAACTTCTGTTATGAAGTCGTATTAAATGGAAGTACAATAATATACATAAATATGCATGAATTCCTGTGATTGTATATGTCATGCAGTTTCGCAAATAAACACAAGGGATGACTGTGAATCTGAAGCTTTTAAGTATTTATTGTATCAGAACCATAGGATGAAATTGATGTTGTTTTTGTGCTTTTTTCAGTTTACTGTACTGGTTGACAAAGAATTGTGTATGCCTTTTACTATTCAGCTCAGAAGATTATACTAAGAGTAAAAGAGGGTGGGTAGCACATGAAGAAATGATCCGAATTAGATCTTTCATTTATTTTTTTACTTAAAAATATTGTTTAATGTTTATTTTTGAGAGAGAGAGAGAGAGCAGGGGAAGGGCAGAGAGAGGGAGACACAGAATCTGAAGCAGGCGCCAGGCTCTGAGCTGTCAGCACAGAGCCTGATGTGGGGCTCAAACCCACGAACTGTGAGATCATGACCTGAGCCAAAGTCAGAGGATTAACTGACGGAGCCACCCAGGCACCCCAGAATTTTTATTTATTAAGTGACTGCCGTGTTCTTGTTATGGGCCGGGTGGCGTCGGACTTTATTCTAAAGTTAGTGGGAAGCTGTTGAAGCCAGAGCAGAATGTGAGTAGAGTCAAGTGAAGGGCCATTTGGACTATGGGGTGGAGGGTGTGTCCAGACGCAAGTTGGACTGAAGCTGAGGGATGAGTACATTGGTGAAGGGACAGGTGGCAAAGGCCATCTGTCCAGGAGCAGTGGCAGAGGGCTAGAGAGGGGTGGACAGGACCAAGGGGGCGTTGGGAGGTAGGACTGATGGGATTTCGTATGTGGGAGTGGGCAGGAGGGATGGTCAGGACAATCTCAGCCTTCTGATTTGAGAAAGTAAACGTGGGAGAGAGAGGATTGGGCTCCTCTCCCTTCTCATCCTGCCGTCCCCATCAGCAGCTCCAGTGTCATTCGATCATGCTCGTGGGCGGGGAGAAATTCTACAGCCATGACATGAAAGCACCCTTCTGAGTTTCTTAATAACGTCGTGTCCTAATTTAAGATTTGGTGCAAACAGCGCCCTCCTTCCGTCTTGTGGACCTCTCGGGAGTGTCTGTTCTCCCTTCCTGCTGCCACACTTCTCATCTGGGGTCTTTTTTTCTGATGGTCTGAGAATTCCCTGGCCTCTTTCCTTAGGTCTAAAGGGCCAGCCCTGCACACTCCCAGTTGGAGCTGGAACTGAGGGGAGAGGCTGGAGGACCCTCGACTGCTTCTGGGAGGCAGTTGCTTGTGCACAAGCTCTACCCGTCTGTAGACTCCTGTCCTCCCTCCCACAGGCAAGCGATCTCTCCCCCTTCCCAGTGGTCTTCCTACCCTGCACACCAGTAGCTCCTCTCTTGCACTTACTCATGTCCAATCCGAGTCCAAGTCAGGGTTTTCTAGACACCCCAATTTATATTGTCCTAAATTCCTTTGGGAGGGTGCTTGAGCTTCTCCGTGGTCTACACTCTAATTGGGATTCACTGGCCATCTCGACATCCCTTCTGTCTACAGGAGAGCCATGTCCTGTGGGCTGCTGACTCTCAGCCCTGACCCCAGACGCTCTGTTTCCATACAGCCCATTTAAAAAAAAATGTTTATTTATTTTGAGAGAGAGAAAGCAAAAGAATATGCACGCATGTGCACGCGTGCAAGCAGGGGAGGAGCAGGGAGAAAGGAAGAGAGAATCCCAAGCAGATTCAGAGAGTGCAGAGCCCGATGTGGTGAGATCATGACCTGAGCCGAAATCAAGAGTCAGATGCTTAACCCACTGAGCCACCCAGGTGCCCCATTACAGCCCTTTTTAAAAAAAAATTTTTTTTAATGTTTTATTTATTTTTGAGACAGAGAGAGACAGAGCATGAGCAGGGGAGGGGCAGAGAGAGAGGGAGACACAGAATCCGAAGCGGGCCCCAGGCTCTGAGCTGTCAGCACAGAGCCCGACACGGGGCTGTAACTCACAAACTGTGAGATCATGACCTGAGCCGAAGTCGGACGCCTAACCAACTGAACCACCTAAGCACCGCATAGCCCTTTTTTTTTTAACATTACAATCTTTCCTAGCGCTTCCCACCCTGTACCCCAGCAGAGACCGTGTGTCCATCCCCCTCACTCTGTCTGCTGCCGAGAAGGCCGGAAGCAGAGGTGATGCATGGAGGTGGGGTAGGGAGGCATGCAGATGTGGAGTCTGTGCAGCAGCCAGCTTCCATTAGAGGGATCAGAGTTCATATTTTACAGGTGTAACTGAGGGGCTGCTACTCTCTGTCCCTCTGCAGTCTTCCTGTCCCAGTTTTACTTGACAAACTTCTCTCCTGGAGGGAAAGGCCGTTTGAGGTGCTTGTTGAGGTGCTACCACGATGCCTGATACGAGGTGCACAAGCAGGAAGCGTGGTTACCGTCCCCCAAAGAATCCGCTTACCGGCTTCAGAGGAGATGGTGTGTTTTGGGAAAGTGTTTTGCGACGCGAGAGGAGGAGCGTGGAGTTCTCTGGGATCATACGTGTATCTTGTGTGCAGACTTATCATCCTAGACTCCTCCCCCTAGCTCTCGCCCCACATCCAGTCCATCAAGAAGTCATGTCAGCTCTGCTTTCAGAACATGCCTGGAATTCGACCACTCCTCACCCTGGCTGATCCAGGCTGCTGTCCTCTCTCGCCTCGTTATGGCATCAGTCTCCCAACTTGCCTTTCCACTCCTGCCCTTGACCTCTGTTCTCCACACGACCACCAGATTGCCAAGGTCAGAGGGTCAGGCCTCTTCTCAAAACCCTCCAGCGGCTCTCCGTGCCATTGGGGTGAAAGCTAGGGGTCCTTGTGATCTGGCACCTCCTGGCCTCTTCGACCCCATGTCCTGCCTCCGCTGCCATCTCTCTCCTCTCTGGGTCCCTTAGTGCATCCTGAGCATTTCTGCTAACACCCTGCATGTTCTACTCACTCGTCTTATCATCATCATCTCTCTCTCTCTCCCCAGTTGCAGGTAAGCTTTGGGCAGGAGTTTTTTGACCATGTGATCACTATCCCCAGTGTCAGGAACAGTACCTGCTGCTTCCGTGGGTGGCTCCACCAGTGTTTGTTGATGAAGGAAGAAATGTTAATGAAAGCATGTTGCCAAGTAGGATCTAAAGTGGATGTGGCGTTCCTCTTTCCAAAAGCGAAGCTATGAAGTAATCTGGCAAATTAACACTTGCTATTTTTAGAGAGGCATTTAACTCCTGTGATAGAACCGAAAGCGATAAAGGGAAAATTACAGGTCCTTTAATATTTTTATTTGATTAAATGTATGAGCCACCCAGGAGCACAGCGTATTATTCCCTGGTGCTGTGGATGTAACCTTGGTTAATTTGGATGTGTGGATGTGCTCGCTCCCTTAGAACACATGTTCATTAGAGTGCCTTGGGAGCTCCTGGAGCTTTTTTTTTTTTTTTTTTGAAGTATGTCAAAGCAAATTAGTGGATACGTTTCAACACTGAAAGAACAGATTTGATTTCACTGGAGTGAAATAGATCCTTTTATAAATACAAACATAATTAAATGACCCATTATCAAGCTGCTTTATGTTTTTTTTCCTTCTAGAGAGACTTTTATTTATTTATTTATTTATTTTAACGTTTATTTATTTTTGAGACAGAGAGAGACAGAGCATGAACGGGGGAGGGGCAGAGAGAGAGGGAGACACAGAATCGGAAGCAGGCTCCAGGCTCTGAGCCATCAGCCCAGAGCCCGACGCGGGGCTCGAACTCACGGACCGCGAGATCGTGACCTGAGCTGAAGTCGGACACTCAACCGACTGAGCCACCCAGGCGCCCCGAGAGCCTTTTATTTATATCATTTGGCAAACGTATTTCTTATATCCCTACTGTGTGCCAAGCGTTTCCAGAGATGTAAAGAGAAGTATTAAAACAATGTCTGCACGTCAATAACTTACAGTTCAGTCAGGGAGATATTGTAGGTTCGTAAGCAACTGTAAGAGAAGATGAATAAATACAATGAAAGAGATGCTGCTTTAATAGTCATGGGGGGGGGGTCCTAGAAAATGCCAGACCCTGTCCTCAGGGTAGGTCAGAGCACCTGTCCTTATTTAATCAGCTGTGAGGTAGGTATTGCTGTTTCCACTTCGTGAGGAGCGAAGTGAGATGCTGAGAGCTTCAGTAACTGGTCAGGGTCATGCAGGCAGGATCCTGCACTGGGAGAAACTGAATTTGAATCAAGGTCATTAGACCCCAAGGAAATGTCCCTCTCCACTCAGACATGGCCGAGAAGGCGGCATGCTTGTGGGGAGGGGAGGATCATGTCTGTGGGAGAGACCTCAGAGACAGCTGACTGGGGGGACTGGCTTCGGAAGGACCTCCAGTGTAGGGCAGTGAACAGAAAGGTGGAGGTGGTGGAGGTCACACTGCCGGTTGCATCTGTGGGGTTGCCAGCTCACTGTCCACAGGGTAGGAGAAGGTGGATAAGAGCTTTGGGAACTTGGAGATATTTCCCCATTTTGGGGACCCTTTCAAACGTATGAGAACAGAATTTATGGAAAGTAGGCATTGCACATTATTCTCTGTTTTCATTGGGTTACTTAAAAATTTTTTTTTAAAAATGTTTATTTGAGAGAGAGAGAGAGAGAGAGAGAGAGAGAGAGAGAGAGAGAGACAGGGCACGAGCAGGGGAGGGGTAGAGAGAGAGGGAGACAGCGAATCCGAAGCAGGCTCCAGGCTCTGAGCTGTCAGCACAGAGCCTGACGTGGGGCTCGAACTCATAGACTGTGAGATCCATCCGTGGGGCTCGAACTCTCAGACTGTGAGATCATGACCTGAGCTGAAGTTGGATGCTTAACCAACTGAGCCACCCAGGCGCCCTGGTTGGGGTACTTTTTACTTGGAAATTGCCATAGTTTTAGAAACTAGCAAGCTTGGGAGTACCTGGGTGGTTCAGATGGTTAAGCGTCCGACTCCTGATTTCAGCTCAGGTCAGGATCTCGAGTTCGTTGAGTCTGAGCCCCAGGCTGCGCGCTGTCATTGCAGAGCCTGCTTGGGATTCTCTCTCTTTCTCTCAAAATAAATAAAACTTAAAAAAAAAAAAGAGACTAGCGAGCTCGGAGTGGGAGTCAGTTGATAACTTAGCTGTGGTCTCAAGAGAGAAGAAATAGTGGGTCTCACTTGGAAGGGCTCATGAGGCACAGTGGAAAGACCATGGTGGGCTTTGGGCGCAGCTCACCCTGGTTACAGATTCCCCCTCCCATCGGTGAGTAGCTGTGTGGTAGGTTTCGCCCTCTCTGGAGTGATGACCATGTTATGTATCACGTCCTCCTGAATATAAGGCAGCCAGCAAGGAGATTCATTTTTTTTTCTCCTGTGTATTTTTGAACTTACACGGTCATAGTTAAAAGAGTTGAATGTCAACAGATAATATTAATGTATTAACTTAGTAACATATTTAAAAGTCTTTTGTATAAAATCACATCTTACCTTGGAGAAATTGCTTACATTTGATGAAGCCATTTTTTCTTTTTTAGCCCGTCCCGTGCATCTTTGACCTCAGTGTGTTTGTTCCCAGCGGAGCCACCTTTGGGGGTCTCTACCTCTGTTTCCCTGAGCATTTCAACACTCTGTTAAGGTTGTTTGAGATAAAGTGCCCTTTGAAAGACCTGTTTGATGCTTTCCCTGATAAGTTGATTCTAAGCAGTAAGGCCCCATTTTATTTTCACTCATCTTGCTTGTGATGGTTTGCAGTTTCCACCCACAGAATTAAGTGATGCCTAAAATCTTGCCTGTACCCAGTTGCGGCGTTTGCGACCCTGTGTTCACAGGTGCCCTCTCCGGGCCTACAAAACTCGTACTGATAGGTGTTGGGTCAGGTTAGGATCTCTACCCCAAACTGTATTGTTTCTGTTCTCATTTAATAACTGAGAGCCCCATCGTGTGGAATCCTGTGTAAGCAACCTAATACAAGGCCTTTATTGTTAGAGGAATCATTTTGTTTAATAAAACCTCATTTTCAGGTCAGGCAGAAACCGCATGCTACGAGAACTCAGATAATGACGAGAATACATGACATTTCGACATGACCATTTGGTTTAGACGTGGCTGTTTTCGACGTCAGGGGTTGTTGACAGTCTAGAAGCCAAAGCCGTTGCACAGTTTGCTACCTAAAAAAAATTACCAAGTTGTGTATAAAACAGCCCTCTTTACTCTGTGCTTATGCTTTAATGTCACCTCCAAGCCGAGGTGAGGGTACAGGCCTATGGGGGGGATGAGGGATGGGGTAAGCAGGGGAGTAGGAGTGGGTCACGAGCCGGAAGTGAGACCCCACCTCCCCAAGAGCTACCTGAGCCCTGCACGCAGTTACCCAAGAAGGATGCACCGATCATCCTCCGAGAAGAGTCTGCTTGTACTGCACCTTATGGTCTGAATTTCAGATGAACCAATTTTGATCTTCTTAATGTTTGATGGTAATTCTTTGGTATCAGTGAAAACACTTAGTAGTTGAAATTGCAGTGTGATTAGCGACAGAAAATATGCTGTTTTCTATTCTAAAATGTAGAGAATGGGCACACCTACTTTCTTGTAGGCTTTCTTATGCTAATCTCATTTGACTATCTGTTAGGCAGTGGGGGCTTAGAGGGGAAGGAAGGGTTGTGGAGAAGGGTATTTGAACTCCACGTGCCCGTGAAATCTTCAATTAAATTTGAACAATTATGGTCATAATCTCAGTAAAATATATATTAGATTTAATATCATAAGAGTTCTTTATATTGATGGTTTGGTGGTAAAGAAATGAAAGTCTTGGGGTGCTTGGGTGGCTCAGTTGGTTAAGCCTCTGACTCTTTTTTATTAAGATGTTTTATCTATTTTGAGAGAGAGAGAGAAAGAGAGCATGAGCAGGGGAGGGGCAGAGAGAGAGAGAGAGAGAGAGAGAGAGAGAGTCCCAAGCAGGCTCTGCGCTGTTAACATAAACCCTGTGTGGGGTTGTATCTCGGAAACCCTGAGATCATGACTTGAGCCGAAATCAAGAGTCGGACGCTCAACTGACAGAACCACCCAGGCACCCCAAGCCTCTGACTCTTGATTTCAGCTCAGGTCATGATCCCAGGGTCATGAGATCGAGCCCTGCATCCAGTTCTATGCTGACTGTGGAGCCTGCTTGAGATTCTCTTTCTTCCTCCCGCTCTGCCCCTCCCTCACTCATATTCTCTCTCTCTTTCTCAAAAAAAAATCTGTTAAAATATAATAGTCTTCAGAAGCAAAGCCAGTTTTAACAGTTGTTCTGAAAACATATTTTTTCCTGATTATAAAAGTAATAAATACCCATAACAATTAATCCACTACAGCTTTCCTTAATTGGAGGGTCGATTTGACATAGAATAAGATCAGAAATGCAAAAGAAATCAGAAATCATTAATAGGCAAATCATCATTAATAGGCAAAAAAACAGAGTTTTACATTTTGACAGGTCCATTTTGAGGTGGTGGCCGTAACACGTCAGGCACATACAGGAGACATTTAGAGAATCATAGATCGCAGTGCCCTTTGCTTACCTAGATCAGTTCCCCAAGGGATGGAAAGCAGGATAATGATTATACATATGCCTGGAGTGCCTCTGCTTTTTTTTTTTTTTTTTTTTTTTTTTTATCTAGGGAACCCAAATTCAGTGGAAAAGATTCCAGATTATAAGGGAGTCTGTAACATTGAGCAAACAGTGCAGAAATAAAGTTGGGGGAAGACTGAGATAACATGGAAGATGTTATAGAAGATTATATTTTCCATCTCACCCGTTTTGAAGTTCAGAATTTTGAAGCTGAGAAGCCCAGCTGATGACTCCGGACAAAAACGGGGGGCTTATTATTAACGACTAAAATGTAGGGCTTCCTGGCAGTCACGGTAATTGTACAGATTTTCCCTTGGAATGGGCCCAGGGCATTGGTATCTATCTGTGACTTGATGTTTTAGCGTACGAAAGCAGGGTCACCACCTTTGCGTGCCCGCTGAAGGTTACTGTCACTGCCTGAGAATTTTGTCAATTAAATAACTTATTCAGAGAGTTCAGCTCAAAGAACTTTGCATTTCCCAGCCCCTGGTGAATGTCTTGGGTTCTGTGGCAAGAGTGCTTTTTTTCTTTTGCAGACTTTTCGTTAGTTAACTGTCAGAATCTCTCCAAATCCCTTTTTGGTACAAAATGTTATTTAATAGCTGAGGTTTTTTTTTTTTTTTTTTTTTTTTTTTATTACCTGCACTTAAACACTGCTGATAATTCATGAAGTTTAAGCTGACAGTTTCCCTTGGAAGTAGCCCCTTCAAAGTGCTTCGAGGATGATGTCAAAATTCTTCTTGATGGCACTAAACAGTCACACTGGCCAACCTAACGTCCCACCCGATGTAGGAAGCACCAGCAACCACAGCTGTTTCCTGATATCTGAGGTGGTTTGAAGTGCAGTGAAGGCTTGGGGCGCCTGGGTGGCTCAGTCGGTTAGGTGTCCGGGACGACTCTTGATTTCCGCTCAGGTCACTATGTCACAGTTCGTGAGTTGGAACCCCGCATTGGGCTCTGTCCTGTCAGGGTAGAGCCCGTTCAGGATTCCCTCTCTCTCTGTCCCTCTCGTGCTCTGTCTCTCAAAATAAATAAATAAACTTTAAAAAAAAAAAAAAAGGGTATGGAGCCCAGCAGAGAGGTTGGCAGGGTTTCAGCTTCTTGATTTATTTACTCACTCTCAAGGGAGTCATGAACTATAAAGTTGGTTAAGGACCTCAGACTTTAACCAGATATTATGTTGATCATTCCCTTCGTTCACACCCTGCAGATTCAGAATAGGTGTGGACTTTGTGTGTGTGTGTGTGTGTGTGTGTGTGTGTGTATGCTCATACAACTAATGATATTTGGGTCACTATTACTTGGACCCAAAGTGTGTTACAGGGAAAAGAATGCAGACTTTGACATCAGGAGGACCTGGTTTATAATCTAGATCCTGCTGAACGAGCAGTCTGATCTCGCTATGCCTTCGTTTCTCCATCTTCAAATTGATGATAAAAGTGCTTGCTCTGGTAGAGATTAAAGAGATACGGTAGAGTGCTTAGCACGGGATGTAGGCTAGAGTAGGCAGGCAGTAAATGGTAATGAGGATCGTGATGATGATAAGCAGAGTTGGGACCTGCGGTCTCCACTCTGGCGTGTTAGCATGTAGACTGTGTTCAGATTTATCTGTCTGGTATGGGTCACATGCTTTCATCTTGTATAACGGCATTGGCTCCAGCCCACTCCTACCATCTTGGACCTTGGATGTAAATGTAAGAGAGAAGATCAGTCTGTGTTGCTTCAAGCTGACTCACAAGCAATTAGCACTTTCATATCTTGATTTGTTGCCAGTGAGTTACTATCTGGAGTGGTTTCAACGTTGAGCTGATGCTCTTGGTTGACTCCGTGATGAGTACCTCAAGATAAAAGTCTGAGGGAGTTACTGTCACTTCACATCGTGCCATTACCAGATGCCACATTTCAGACGCCACTGGAATTTCAATGTCCAGTGTGTTTCACCTGGAGAATGCCCTTTGACAAAATTCTGGTGAGAGAAGGATGGATACGTAACACAAGAGGCAGAAGCTGAGTGATGGGGAGATGAGATTCTTAACACTGTTATGTCTACTGATGTGTGTGCTAGAGGATTTCCATAATAAAAAATTTCCACACTGAAAAGATTCTGGGATGGTTGCCTTTCTGTTGAAATATTCAGAAATCACAGGTGTGTTTTCGTCCCATGTCTGACTTCATGCAGCCATTGTTTAGGTATCATTTAATGTATCATGTCGTACCATATGTTTTCACTCTTATGTGGATCCTGAGAAACTTAACAGAAACCTGTGGGGGAGGGGAAGGAAAAAAAAAAGGTTAGAGTGGGAGAGAGCCAAAGCATAAGAGACTCTTAAAAACTGAGAACAAACTGAGGGTTGATGGGGGGTGGGAGGGAGGGGAGGGTGGGTGATGGGTATTGAGGAGGGTACCTTTTGGGATGAGCACTGGGTGTTGTGTGGAAACCAATTTGACAATAAATTTCATATATTGAAAAAAATAAATAAACCTCAAAAAAAAAAAACAGGAGAGGAGAAAAAGAAAAAACAAACAAACAAACAAAAAGAAGCCTAAAAAAAAATAATGTATCATGTCGCTATTTGTAGGAGGGGATGATTTAAGAAGGTTAAACAAGATGAAAGCTAATTTCAAGAGAAATGTGAGAACATCGTCTGAGTGCAAAGAGCTCAGAGAACGGTCTCTCAGGAAAGCTGCAATCTCCCCGTCCTCCGGTTTAGGGATTATGTAAGTGAAATCTTCTGCGTAGCCAGAGTCCATAGTTAAACATGCATTTATATTTCATTTTCCCATTAGAAGTAATCAGCGCTGAAGCATTATTGAGACTTAGAAATTCTACCGTATATGGCACTCAAATGATGAGGGATGTTCAAAAATAGCCCTCACTGCATTTAAATAGCCTGTTAGAGTAGACAGAAAATTCCACTGGCGCAGTGGACTCTTAAGGCTATTTAATAGATCCATGTATTAGAAGCTTAGGCTAAATTGGGGTCTGGAATGTAAAAGAACATCACATCTAGTATAATAAGCACTTCTGTCACATTGTTTCTTCAAGGATTCTAGTGTGTCAAGAGAATGTATTTTTCTGTTTTTTTTAAAATTTTTTTTTAATCTTTATTTTTGAGAGAAAGAGAGACAGTGTGTGAGCAGGGGAGGAGCAGAGAGAGAGGGAGACACAGAATCCGAAGCAGGCTCCAGGCTCGGAGCTGTCAGCACAGAGCCCGACGCGGGCCTCGAACTCACGAACTGTGAGATCATGACCTGAGCCCAAGTCGTTCGCTCAACTGACTGAGCCACCCAGGCACCCTGAGAATGTATTTTTCTTAAACCAGATGTGTGCCTGCAGGGCCTGGTCCCACAGATGACCTCAGGGCTTGCTGTCACCATCAAAGTGTATCTTCTTCCTTTGCAAGAGTCCCCGTGAGTGCCCTGCCAGAGTTCCAGGGTTTAAGCATCTTTCCCCTCCTAGCTGAAAGCTTGTTACCGACTTATGTCGCCTACCCATTGTCAGCCTAGTGGAAAAAGGATATCTGTGTACTCTTTCCCAAAAGGTAATGGATTCAAGCCTGGAACTTGGAGCCAGACAGACCTGAGTTTAAATCTCTGGCACTGTGTCCTTATGGCTACATGACACACAAATTCTCAGATTCCTCATCATTAAACGGGAAGCACAGCGGGGTCTGCCTCGAAGCCCCGGGGTAGCTCCTCACTTAAACGGTACCCAATAAATAGTTGTGTGAATTATTGCTGCTGCCATTATTTTAATTATGAATCATTGACTTAGAAGTCCAAACGTTTGAACGTGTAGCTTGCTGCTTCCCAAAGGTGGAAATTGCCATCTCTCTTGGTTGTCATGGAGAATTCCAAGAGAAGTATTTTGTAATTCTTACTTGGAAGGGAGAGGAAATTTCAGTCTGAAACCCACAGCACATGGGGAAATGTAGACCCTGAAGTTCGTTGGCCAGAATACACATATGCCCTTGCGTGCTGGACTCGAGCCCAGATTTTATATAACGTCCTTTTATTTAGGTACAAGACGTGAGGACACGGCTCCATCTGCTCAGGTCTCTGCTGAGACAGCAAGGCAATCAGGCCATGTGCCCAAGAGGAGACACAGGGAAAATTTCCAGGAAGCCTGCTGCCCGTGAACGCTGATTTCCCAGGTCTCTCATCATAAAGCTGGCTTTCTAGATTCCGAGGACGGCAGAAGGCCTAAATGCCAAGAATCACCCACCAGAGAAGGAACAGCCTATCCCTCCGGGGCACTCTTAAGTTTTGGCAGAATAACCGCCTTCCTGGGGAGAGTCCTGCATGGATGGCATTGTCTGCAAAGGAAGGTGCTAGGTGTTGGTAAATGACTAACCTGGCTGCAGAGATGCCTCGTGAGGATGACCATAGCTAGAGAGATGCACAGCTGTGTAACGAAGAGGCACAGACGCAGTGGCAGTCACGCAGGAGTGGCCCGTTTCCCACTACGGTACCCTGCCGCCAGGGCCCGCTAGAGAAATAGCTGTCCTCATGTACACAGAAAACGCAGAGGATGAGTCTGGAATATCTTGTGATCCCCTAAATTGAGGAAGCTGGCAAAGACGAACCGGGGGCACTTCCAAAGGGTACAGATGACAACTGGAAGGTGCTCCCAGCAGCCCGAGATGTCATACGTGCTAATGGCATGGAAGGGATAATGACTGTGGTGGATTGAAACCCATCACCTGTATAAAAATAAATGGTTCTTAATGATGCTAAAAATGTCTAAAAAGACATGCACATGTAAAAATACACTTGTCGTACCGAGTCAGTTTTCATGGATGCGGGCAGATGAGGATCAGAGAATTACGCTCTCAAAACACAGTGACAGCCCCAGCTCTCTCTTGTGTCATGACTCAGTGAGCTAGGGGTGTGACAGTGGTGATGGTTCGGGGGGGCGTTCCTTAGGGACAACTTTAAAGGGTTGTTAGTGTAAGGAGACCACACGACTTGGGCGGCGGCTCCTGGGCTCTCCTCACTGGGCTTCCGTCGCACCCACGGCGTGGCCCTCGAAGCAGTGTCCCCCTGTATTGTAGTTCTGTTCAGGGTGGTTTCTGTGTTACACCGAAAGCTTCCCAGAAAGTAGGGGCTCTGATTTAGTCTCTTCATTCTCTTTATTCCTATTGTCTACCACAGCGTGTGGCACATCATGACATTCAAATGTGCGTTGGATGAGTAAACACTTCATAGAATATGTCTGTCCTTTTCATCCTCAAACCGAATGCAGGAAGCTTCACTATGAATATCTACGTATGTATTTTCCACAGGAGCTCGCTATTTATTTATTTATTTATTTATTTATTTATTTATTTAGCTTATTATATTTATTTAGCTTATTATATGTGTCCTGATATTATTTTTTTTATTTAAAGGTGTACAGCTTATGCTCTATTACTGAACTACTTTTTCAAAATCCACCATTTATTTAATGTCTACCTCTGCTCGACTCTTCATTAGGCGCATTGATAACCTGTTTTATTTGACCCTCACAAGGCTCTGAAATTTCTCTTAGAGAGGGGAAGTTAAGTTTCAGACAAGCTAAGCAGCTTGCCAAAGTCATTCATCTGGGAAATGGTGAAGCTCAGGTCCGTGGAACTCTAAAGTCTATATTCCTTTTTACTACAAGAGATACAAAAATGTAGTGTTTTTTTTTTTTAAAGAAATGTTTATTTATGTTTGCTTACTATTTTGAGAAAGAGAGAGAGACTGCGTGCAAGTGGGGGAGGGGTAGAGAGAGAGGGACAGAGAAACCCAAGCAGGCTCCACGCTGTCAGCATGGAGCCCTATTCAGGGCTTGAACCCACGAACCATGTGATCATGACCTGAGCTGAAGTCAAGAGTCGGATGCTTAACAAACTGAGCTACCCAGGCACCACTCTTTTATATATTTCATATATTAACCCATTATCAGATATATCACTTAACAAATATCTTCTCCTGTTCAGTAGGTGGTATTTCAGTTTTGTTGATTGTTTCCTTCGCTGTGAAGAAGCATTTTAATCTGATGTGGTCCCAGGAGTTTACTTTTGCTTTTGTTTCCTTTGCATGAGGAGACCTATCTAGGAAAACGTTGCTATAGCTGATGTCAGAGTAATTACTGTCTGTGCTGTCTTTTAGGGTTTTTATGGCTTCAGGTCCTACATTTAAGTCTTTAATACATTTGGAATTTATTTTTGTGTATGTCATTTTAATTTTTTTACATTTTTTTATTTTGAGAGAGAGCACATGTATGAGTCAGGGGTGGGGAAGAGAGAGGGGAGAGAGACAATTCCAAGTAGGCTCCGTGTGCTGTCAGTGCAAAGCCCGTTGTGGGGCTCAAACCCACGAACTGTGAGATCATGACCTGAGCCAAAATCAAGAGTTGGATGCCCAACTGACTGAGCCACTCAGGTGCCCCAATTTTTATGTATGCCATTTTAAACTCTTAAAAAATGATAACCTCAAAATCTTTTGGTTTATTTGGATTATATTCGTTGATATTTCCCATATTAGAAATTAAAACAAAAAATTTAAGCATAAGAATATACAGGTACACATTTCATTAGGTGTCACAGTAAAAGTGTCATCACGTGTCATGGAGTTGCTGGAAAACTCCAGTATACCCACATGAGAGAATAGGGGTGAAAATATTTTTGATCTCATGGACCCATTGAAAGGCCTTGGGGATTCCTTAGGGAGGCTGGGCCATATTTTGTTAATTAGTTCCTGTTTCTCCCTTTCTCTCTTCAACCCCATCCGGTAGGCTTTCTGCCTAATCATGTCATTTAAATTGTCAAGGCCATCAGTGACCTCTGCATTATTTAGTACAGTGGTCAGGTGTCTGTCATCACCTTACTTGACCTCTCAGAACCATTGACACAGTTGATCAGTTACTCATCCTTGAAATATTTTCTTCCTTTGGCTTCCAGGGTGCCAGGCTCACTTCCTCTTTTGCTGATTGCCCCTTATCTCCTTGACCACTTAATGTTGGAGCTCCCCATGGATCAGTCTTTCATTCTTTCTTTCTTTCTTTCTTTCTTTCTTTCTTTCTTTCTTTCTTTCTTTCCTTTTTATATCTATTATTTACTTGATGTGGATATCACATAGCCCCGTGTTTTTAAACACCATTTCCGTACAGATATTCCCAAGCACATATTTCTAACCTTGATTGCTCTCCTGAACTCCAGATCTGTGTATCTAGCTGTCTACTTGACTTCTCTCCTTGGGTGTCTAATAGCATCTCATACTTAATATGTGTAAAACTGAACCTCCTAAGCTCTCTGTTCTGCAAAACCTCTCCCATAGTCTTCCTCATCTCAGCAGATGCCCTTCTTTCAAGTTGCTCAGTCCAAAAACCTGGAGTCATTCTCAATTCCTCTTTCACACTTCTCATCCAGTCCATCAAGTGGTCTAATATGGCTCAAAACCTAAAATGATCTGGAATCCCACTGCTCTTCACCACTTCATCTGCTACCACCACCGAAATATCTTGCCTGAGTTACTGCAGAACCCCTAGACTGACCCTGGTCCCTCCCTTGCTCAACCGTAACCTCTTCTTCACATAGTGAATTGGTTGTTCCTGTTCAAAGGTGCGTCAGATCATGACCCTTTTCTGTTCCCAGCACTCCAGTGACTTTTCATCTTTGAACGAAAGCCACAGTCCTTAAAAAAGGCTCCCAAAGCCCCATATAACCTGAGTGGCTCAGTTGGTTAAGCATTTGACTCTTGATTTTGACTCAGGTCATGATCTCACGGTTTGTGGTTTCAAGCCCCCATCGGGCTTTGCACTGACAGAACACAGAGCCTGCTTGGAATTCTCTTTCTCCTCTCCCTGTCTCTCCTTCTGCTCATGCATGCACTTCCTCTTTCTCTCTCAAATTAAATAAACGTAAAACAAAAATTAAAGTGACATATACAAAAACTCAGCCCTATAGTACTATTAAAGGGCACTCTTTGAGTGGAAAGAAAAGACCATAAGTAGGAGTAAGAAAAGTAGGAAAGTCTAAAGCAGTAAATTAAGTATATCTATAGAAATCAGTCAAGGAATTCACAAAATAAAAGGATGCAAAGTATGACACCATATACCTAAAATGTGGGGAGGAGAGAAGTAAAGAATGACCTAAAGACCTAAAGGCACATGCAAATTGAAAGTGAAGGATAGAGAAATATTTATCATGTAAATCGAAGTGAAAAGAAAGCCAGGTAGCTTCTTCCCTCAGACAAAATAGACTTTAAAACAGAAAAGGGTAGCAATACTTCCATCAGACAAAATAGACTTAAAGACTGTAAAAACAGGGGTGCCTGGGTGGCTCAGTCGGTTAAGCGTCCCACTTCGGCTCAGGTCATGATCTCACGGTCCGTGAGTTCGAGCCCCGCGTTGGGCTCTGTGCTGACAGCTCAGAGCCTGGAGCCTGCTTCAGATTCTGTGCCTCCCTCTCTCTCTGACCCTCCCCCATTCATGCTCTGTCTCTCTGTGTCTCAAAAATAAATAAACATTAAAAAAAAATTAAAAAAAGAAGACTGTAAAAATTAAAACTAAAACAAATAAATAAACAACAACAAAAAACAGAGACTGTAACAAGAGACAAAGAAGGACACTATGTAATCATAAAGGGAGTAATCCAAAAAGAAGATAAAACAATTAAAATATTTATGCACCCATCATGGAAGCACTATATACATAAAGTAGCTAATAACAAACATGAAAGAAGTAATTGATAGCAATACAGTAATAGTAGGGGACTTTAACATCTCACTTACATCAGTGGATAGGTCATCCAACAGAAAATCAACAAGGAAACAGTGGCTTTGAATGACACATTGGGCCAGATGGATCTGACAGGTATATTCAGAACGTTCCATCCCCAAACAGGTGAGTACACATTCTTTTCAAGTGCACATGGAACATTCTTCTGAATAAATTAAATATTATGCCACAAAACAAGTCTCAATAAATTAAAAAATGATCATCTTTTCTGACCACAAAGGTATGAAATTAGAAATCAACCACAAGAAAAAGTCTGGAAAGAGCACAAATACATGGAGATTAAATAACATGCTACTAAAAAAGGAATGGGTCAACCAAGAAATCAAAGAGGAAGTGAAAAAAAATACATGGAAGCAAATGAAAATAACACAATGGTCCAAAATCCTTGGGATGCAGCAAAAGCTGTCCTGACGGGAAAGTGTATAGCAATACAAGCTTAACTCAAGAAGAAAGAAAAAATCTCAAATGAACAACCTAACTTTACACCTAAGGGAGCTAGAAAAGGAACAAATAAAACCCAAAACCAGTAAAATGAAGGAAATACTAAAGATAAGAGCAGAAATAAAATAGAAACAAACAAAAAACCCTCAATAAAACAGATCAATGAAACCAGTAACTAGTACTTAGAAAAAAATCAAGGGTGCCTGGGTAGCGCTATCTTTTCAGTGTCTAACTCTTGATTTTGGCTCAGGTCATGATCTCGTGATTTGTTGGTTTGAGCCCCGTGTCAGGCTCTGTGCTGATAGTGCAAAGCTTCTTGGGATTCTCTCTCTCTCCCTCTCTGCCCCTCCCCTGTGCGTGCTCTCACCTCTCTCTCTCTCTCTCTCTCTCTCTCTCTCCCCCAAAATAAGTAACCACTAAAAAACAAAAAACAAACAAACAAAAAAGAGTGGTGGTGAAGATAATGGAGTAGACAGATTTAAAAAAAGAAAAGATCAATATTGGTAAGCCTCTAGCCAGACTCAGAAAAAAAGAGAGAGAAAGAACTCAAATAAACAAAATCAGAAATGAAAGAGGAGAAGTAACAATCGACACCACAGAAATACAAAGGATTGTAAGAGAATATTGTGAAAAATTATATGCCAACAAATTGAACAACCTAGAAAAAATGGATAAATTCCTAGAAACATATAATGCCCCACAACTGAATCAGGAAGAAGTTGAAAATTTGAACAGACGAATTACCAGCAGTGAAATAGAGTTAATAATCAAGAAACTCCCGGGGTGCCTGGGTGGCTCAGTTGGTTAAGCGGCCACCTTCAGCTCAGGACATGATCTTACAGTTCATGGGTTTGAGCCTTGCGTCAGGCTCTGTGTTGACAGCTCAGAGCTTGGAGCCTGCTTTGGATTCTGTGTCTTGCCTCTCTGCCTTTCCCCTGCTCATGCTCTCTCTCTCTCTGTGTCTTAAAATAAATAAATGGTAAAAACATAAAAAAAGAAAATAATCAAGAAACTCCCAACAAACAAAAGTCCAGGACCAGACGAATTCTACCAAACATTCAAGGAAGAGTTAATACTCTTCTTCTCAAACTGTTGCAAAAAATAGAAGAGAAAGGAAAACTCCCAATTTAATTCTGTGAGGCCAGCATTACCCTGATATCAATACCAGATAAAAACACTGCAAAAAAGTATTACAGACAAGTATTTCTGATGAACGTAGATGCAAAAAGTCTTGAATAAAATATTAGTAAACCACATTCAACAATACACTAAAAAGATCATTCACCACAATCAAGTGGGACTTATTGCTGGGATGCAAGAGTGGTTCACTATATGACAACCAATGTGATAACATCATATCAACAAGAGAAAGGGTAAAAACCATATGATCATTTCAACAGATGCAGTAAAAGCATTTGACAAAGTATAACATCCATTCATGATAAAATCCTCAACCAAGTAGGTTTAAAGGGAACATACCTCAACATAATAAAGGCTGTATATGAAAAATCCACAGCTAACATCGTATTAAATGGTGAAAAACTGAGAGCTTTTCCCGTAAAGTCAGGGAGGGACAAGACAAGGATGTCTACTTTCATCACTTTTATTCGACATGGTACTGGAGTCCTAGGCACAAATAATCAGACAAGAAAAAGAAATAAAGGCATTCAAGTTGGTAAGGAAGAAGTAAAACTTGCACTGTTTGCAGATAACATGATATAAATGTGTAGAAAACCCTAAAGATTCCACTAAAAAACAATTAGAACTGATAAATGAATTCAGTAAGGTCTCAGTGTACAAAATCAATATACAGAAATCCATTGCATTTCTACACACTAATAATGAAATAACAGAGAAATTAAGAAAACAATCCCATTTAGAATTACCCCGCAAATAATAAAATTCCTAGGAATAAACTTAACCAAGGAGGTGAAACACCTGTACTCTGAAAACTATAAAATATTGACGAAAGGAATTGAAGATGACACAAACAAATGTAAAGACATTCCATGCTGATGGATTAGAAGAACAAATATGTTTTAAATGTCCATACTACCCAAAGCAATCGGCACATTTCATGCAATCCCTATCAAAATATCAAAGTAGCATTTTTTACAGAACTAGAACAAACCATCCTAAAATTTGTATAGAACCATAAAAGACCCTGAATAGCCAAAACAGTCTTGAAAAAGAAGAACAAAACTGGTGATATCACAATCCCAGATTTCAAGATATAAGACAAAGCTGTATTAATCAAAATACAGTGGTACTGGCACAACAATAGATCAGTGGAACAGAACAGATAGCCCAGAAATTAATCCATGATTATATGGCCAAGTAATTATCGACAAAGTGGACAAGAATATGCAATGGGGAAAAAAGTCTCTTTAACAAATGGTGTTGGGAAAACTGGACAGCTACCTGCAAAGGAATGAAACTATACCACTTTCTTACACTATACACAAAGATAAACAATGGAAAAACATTCCATGCTCATGGATTGGAAGAACAAATATTGTTACAATGTTAATACTACCCAAAGTGATCTACACATTCAGTGCAATCCCAATCAAAATTGCATTGTCATTCTTCTCAAAGCTAGAACAAATAATCCTAAAATTTGTATGCAACCACAGAAGACCCCTAATAGCCAAAGTTATGTTGATAAAGAAAACCAAATTGGGAGGCATCACAATCCCGGACTTTAACCTCTACTACAAGGCTACAATCATCAAGACAGAATGGTACTAGCACAAGAACAGACACATAGACCAATGGAATAGAATACAGAACCCAGAATGGGACCCACAAATGTATGGGCAACTAATCTTTGATAAAGCAGGAAAGAGTATCCAGTGGAAAAAAGACAGTCTCTTTAGCAAATGGTGCTGGGAGAACTGGACAGCAACATGCAGAAGAATGAAACAGGACCACTTTCTTACACCATACTCAAAAATAAACTCAAAATGGATGAAAGACCTAAATGTGAGACAGGAAACTATCAAAACCCTAGAGGAGAAAGCAGGCGACAACCTCTTTGATCCCAACCACAGCAATTTCTTGCTCAACACATCTCCGAAGGCAAGGGAAATAAAAGCAAACATGAACTATTGGGACCTCATCAAGATAAAAAGCCTCTGCACTGCAAAGGAAGCAATCAACAAAACTAAAAAGCAACCAACAGAACGGGAGAAGATACTTGCAAATGACATATCGGATAAAGGGTCAGTAACCAAAATCTATAAAGAACTTACCAAACTCAACACACAAAAAACAAATAATCCAGTGAAGAAATAGGCAGAAGACATGAATAGACACTTTTCCAAAGAAGAAGTCCAAATGGCTAACAGACTCTTGAAAAGATGTTAAACATCACTCATCATCAGGGAAATACAAATCAAAACCACACTGAGATACCACCTCACACCAGTCAGAGTGGCTAAAATTAACTCAGGAAACAACAGATGCTGGCAAGGATGTGGAGAAACGGGAACCCTCTTGCACTGTTAGTGGGAATGCAAATTGGTGCAGCCATTCTGGAAAACAGTGTGGAGGTTCCTCAAAAAATTAAAAATAGAACTACCCTATGGCCCAGCACTAGTAAGAATTTATCCAAAGGATATAGGAGTGCTGATTCATTGGGGCACAGGTATGCCAATGTTTATAGCAGTGCTTTCAACAATAGCCAAATTACAGAAATGTCCATTAACTGATGAATGGATAAAGAAAATGTGGTTTATATATACAATGGAATACTACTCGGCAATGAGAAAGGATGAAATCCTTCCATTTGTAACGATGTTAATGGAACTGGAAGGTATTATGCTAAGTCAAATAAGTCAGTCAGAGAAGGACAGATATGATACATTTTCACTCATATGTGGAACTTGAGAAATTTAACAGAAGACTATGGGGGAAAGGAAGGGGAGAAAATAGTTTCAAACAAAGAGGGAGGCAAACCATAAGAGACTCTTAAATATAGAGAACAAACCGAGGGTTGATGGGGTGGGGGAGAGGGGAAAATGGGTGATGGGCATTGACGAGGGCACTTGTTGGGAGGAGCACTGGGTGTTGTATGTAAGCAATGAAACACAGGAATCTACCCCCAAAACCAAGAGCACGCTATATATATATATATATATATATATATATATATACATATACACACACACACACACACACACACACACACACACATACTGTATGTTAGCCAACTTGACAAATTATATTTAAAAAAAACAGATTAAGGGCCTAAATGTGAGACGTGAAACCATAAAAATCCTAGAAGAGAGCACAGGCAGTAATTTATCTGATATTGGCCATAGCAAAAATTTTGTAGATATGTCTCCTGAGGCAAAAATAAACTATTGGGACTACATCAAAATTAAAAGCTTCTGCACGGCAAAGGACAACAAAAGTAGAAGACAACCTTCTGAATGGGAGAAGATTATTTGCAGATGACGTATGCGAATGATATGTACCAAAATACATAAAGAACTTATACAGCTTAACCCCAAATAATCCAATTAAAAATGGGCAGAAGACATGAACAGACATTTCCCCAAAGACATACAGGTGGCCAACAGGCACATGAAAAGATGCTCAACATCACTACATCAGGGAAACGCAGATCAAAATCTCAATGCGATATCATCTCACACCTGTCAGAATGGGTAAAACAAAAAACACAAGAAATAACAAGTGTTAAGGATGTGGAGAAAAAGAAACCCCTGTGCACTGTTGGTGGGAATGCAAACTGGTGCAGCCAACTGTGGAAAACATACAGAGTTTCCTGACAAAATGAATAATAGGATTATCTGAAGACCCAGTAATTCCAGTAGTGGCTGTTTACCCAAAGAATATGAAACATTAATTTGGAAAGATATATGCACCCCAATGTTTATTGCAGCATTATTTATAGTAGCCAAATTATGGAACCAACCCAAGTGTCCATTGATAGACGAATGGATAAAGAGTGGTATGACGTGTGTACAATGGAGTATTATTGAGCCTTAAAGAAGAATGAAATTTTTCCATTTGCAACAACATGGATGGATCTGTAGAATATGATGATAAGTGAAGTAAGTCAGCCAGGGAAGGACAAATACCATATGATTTGACTCATGTGTGGAATTTAAGAAACCAAACAAATGAGCAAAGGAGAAAGGAGACAAACCCAAAAACAGACCCTGAACTATAGAGAACAAACTGACCTACGAGAGGGTAGGTCACTTTGGGGGGATGGATGAAATGGGTGAAGGGGATTAAGAGTACACTTATCATGATGAGCCCTGAGTAATGAACACATGAAACTAACATAACTGTATGTTAACTATACTGGAATTAAAAAAAAAAAAAGTTCTGTCTTCTCTCCAACCACAGCTGAAAAATCTATTAAGGCAGCACTTTATCTGTTTCCTGTATTGCTATTCAGTGCCAAGCATGTGCCTGCCATGTTCTAGACTCTCAATAAATACTTGTTCAATGAATGAATGAGTGGGAAGTAAACTGTATTTCATCTCTTCAGATCGAGAAAGGATGGAAAATATCAAAGGTTAATAGGGTTAGTTAATTCTAAACTCTGAATTTTCAGAGACTATTCAAAATCATATGTACATTTAAATGTCCTTTAGGGGCTAGTATCCAAATCTATAAAGAGCTCACCAAACTCCACACCCGAAAAACAAATAACCCAGTGAAGAAATGGGCGGAAAACATGAATGGACACTTCTCTAAAGAAGACATCCAGATGGCCAACAGGCACATGAAAAGATGCTCAACGTCGCTCCTCATCAGGGAAATACAAATCAAAACCACACTCAGATACCACCTCACACCAGTCACAGTGGCCAAAATGAACAAATCAGGAGACTATAGATACTGGCGAGAATGTGGAGAAACGGGAACCCACTTGCACTGTTGGTGGGAATGCAAATTGGTGCAGCCACTCTGGAAAACAGTGTGGAGGTTCCTCAAACATTTAAAAATCTATCTACCCCATGACCCACAATAACACTGCTAGGAATTTACCCAAGGGATACAGGAGGGATACATGCCCTCCTGATGCATAGGGGCACTTGTACCCCAATGTTTATAGCAGCACTCTCAACAATAGCCAAATTATGGAAAGAGCCGAAATGTCCATCAACTGATGAATGGATAAAGAAATTGTGGTTTATATACACAATGGAGTACTATGTGGCAGTGAGAAAGAATGAAATATGGCCGTTTAGAGCAACGTGGATGGAACTGGAGAGTGTGATGCTAAGTGAAATAAGCCATACAGAGAAAGACAGATACCATATGTGTTCACTCTTATGTGGATCCTGAGAAACTTAACAGAAACCCATGGGGGAGGGGAAGGAAAAAAAAAAGAGGTTAGAGTGGGAGAGAGCCAAAGCATAAGAGACTCTTAAAAACTGAGAACAAACTGAGGGCTGATGGGGGGTGGGAGGGAGGGGAGGGTGGGTGATGGGTATTGAGGAGGGCACCTTTTGGGATGAGCACTTGGTGTTGTATGGAAACCAATTTGACAATAAATTTCATATATTGAAAATAATAATAATAAAATAAAATAAAATGTCCTTTAGATTAAGAGATAACTTTGATTATAGGAAGACCCAAATTACAGGTTGAGGTTAAAGTATAAACTCATAGCTACATGGTTAGATACCTTAGGCATAAATTGATTTTGTAGTGTGGTAACTTCAGTGTTGGGACTCTGCTTTGAGAATGAGTACAGCTATACCAGGGTGTCATCTTTCATCTTTGGTGACACCATCTTTGATGGTGTCATCACCATCATCTTCTACCTTCTTGTGTTCAGATAACAGCACTCATAAGGAGGGTGACTATTCCAGGCTCCTATAGGATACTGGCTGAGGGAAAACATCCCTAGTCACAGATCTGGTCCATCCATCCAGGGTACAGTGCCTATCACCCCTGGGCTTTTACACCCCAGGTTTGATATTTCAGAAGGTACTGTCCAGAGAGCTGTGAGGGTTTGGCAGTGTCCATGGATATCATGCAAAATGTGGGGAGGTTCAAGATTATTTGGGAAACAGCCAATTAAAGCTTCTGCTTTTCCCGGCGCCTTCATTTTGCTATTGTGCATTGTAAATCTGTAAGAAGGAAATGTGGGTTGTAATGTTTCTTTAAAATTTTTTTTCAGTGTTTATTTATTTTTGAAAGAGAGACAGAGACAGAGCACAAGCAGGGGAGGGGCAGAGAGAGAGGAAGACACAGAATCTGAAGCAGGCTCCAGCCTCCGAGTTGTCAGCCCAGAGCCTGATGTGGGGCTCGAACTCACGAACCATGAGACCATGAGCCTAAGCTGGATGCTTAATCTACTGAGCCACCCAGATGCCCCTGTAATGTTTCTTATTGTAGCCTATACTTACTGGGATACAGAACCTTTTGTTCTTGCAACATCTCATCGGGAGAGCTCATGAGTATAGTGATGAGCCTTTACTAATATACGTTACATTCTTTTATTTTTCCGCTGATCTCTAACTAGGAAGAGAAAGACATAAAAATGAAGTAGAAAGGTCCTGTCATTAAATGTTTTGTTTTGTTTTTTTCAAAATGGGAACAAAATCTAGGAGGATATTTTACCTACATAGAATTGATGAAGTACTCTCAGGAAAATGTGTAAATGTATATGGGCATCGAAGGTAGACCGGTCGTTTTGGAGATTCTCATTAGGCTAGCTTTTAACATAAATGTTCCCTTGCAGCTCCGGGGCCCATCTTACACTGTGTGCATTCTCTTGGCCCTTTGTGAACTGCTCTTTCCCTGTGCATAAATTACTTAAAAGGTTTGGTGAGAGACGAGCACAATGTGAAATTCAGGTGTCGGGATTTGGCTATAAATATTAAGACTCTCTAGCTATTATCCTTTTTAAAAAAATGTTTATTTATTTTTGAGAGATTGAGAGAGAGAGAGTACAAGCGGGGAAGAGGCAGAGAGGGAAACACAGAATCCAAAGCAGTCTCCAGGCTCTGAGCTGTCAGCACAGAGCCTGACGTGGGGCTCGAACCCACGAACTGTGAGATCATGCCCTGAGCCAAAGTTGGATGCTTAACCGACTGAGCCACCCAGGCGCCCCAATTTTTCTAATTATACCAAGATACTGTTTGCTTTTATTAGTCTTCTACCAATATGCAATGGAGTTTTCCAGAGACTGGTATCTCAACAGATGGAATGCCGAAACAGATGTGAGAATACAACTATTGTCTTTTAAGCCAGACAGCAAAAGGATTTGCAGACCTGTAGAAATAAAAAGCTGCATAATGTCATAATGTATGTTATTTAGATTGATATGTGATGGGTTTATTGTTACTTAAATGGATTCATAAAATATTTAAAATATTCTTCAGTTAAAATTCTAATATAAAATGGGCAAGATGTAACTTCCATAAACTAAGGATCTTTACAAATTGTTGTAGTGTATGTATGTTCCAAATACGGCATATATTTTTATTTGCTAAATCTGGCAACCCTACCTGCTCATCTCTTGTCCTGCACTGAGGACTCATTTTAGCACCTGTTCTTTGTCCGGGTAGGGGGTAGAGAAACCAGACTCGCTTCTTGCTTGCTTATTGACTGCCAGTTCAGCGGTGGGGGAATGAACTCTAAGGAGTGAGGGCATACTGGGTTATTCCTGATGTCTTTCTGACTTTGCTGTAGTGGGGGTGATTTTCTTCTGCAAAGCTTTGAAGGTGACTTGAAGGGCATCACCGATCAGAAGGCAGGGCCTCCCTGGTTCTGTGTGACAGTGTCAGCAAGTGATCTCAGCCCAATCTCTGTCGTTTATTACTAGACAGAGTATTGTGTCTCTGGTCATTCATAGCAGACCTGCATAGTTAGCACAGTAACTGTGCCTGTTTCCAGCGTTAAGCCCTTGGAATTTGCTAGGAGAGGGCGATAGGGCTGGCTTCCGAGAGCTGTCATTGGCATTACTTGATTCATTCATTCATTTTTCCTTTCTCCCTTCTTCCCTCCTTTCATCCATCCCATTCTCCTTTACTGGTTTGTCTCTGTTTCTCTCTGTTTTTCTCTCTCTCATTTGTTCAACAACTGTTCTTTGCCTTCTGCAGTGTATGAGGCACTGCGCTGAGGGTTGATCTTCAGGAAAAAAACAAAAAAAGTGATGTTTCTGCCTTCAGGGAACTTGGTCTCTATCCCAGAATTCTTTGCAGCTGACTTGTGTGCTAATCAGGCTCAGGAGGGAATGAAACCTCTAAGTGAGAATGTGAATGCGTTAGTTTACAGTGGAGGGCTGTCCTTTCCAGTAGATTCCAGTACTTGGCATCTGCATATGGAGAAGGGAGGACTGGCATGCAAACCTGTAACTGACAGGTTCGAGGAGGAAGAGGGAAACCCCAGGAGTGGGGTGATTGGTCTTCGATGCATGCAGCTTGAATACTGTGTGCCACGAGGGTGCGTTCATCCATAGCCCAGCTTGTTTGTCATGTTCCTTCAGGGTTTTAAAATGAGGTTTTGGGTATTGTTTGTGTAGTGGCATTTTTTTAAGCTGTAATGAACTTCTAAGCTGGAAGTAGTGTGTCTTCTGCTTATTACTGCACATAAAAATCGATTTCCAGGGGCGCCTGGGTGGCTTAGTCAGTTGAGCGTTTGACTCTTGACTTCGGCTCAGGCCGTGTTCTCATGGCTTGTGAGATCGAGCCCCATGTCAGGCTCTACACTGCCAGCACGGAGCCTGCTTGAGATTCTCTCTCTCTCCCTTTCTATATTCCCCTCCCCTGCTCACTTGAGCACACTTGCTCGCTCTCTCTTAAAATAAACAAACTTAAAAAAAAACTATTTCCAAATTTCCCACACTCTGGCAAAGGTGGTCTGTGTGTAGTCTAGAAGAGACTAGGACAGAAGACCGGAACCGGATCATATCTTCCTCAGGAAATAATAACAGCAGCAACTAGGTGTTACGAGCATAGTGTGAGCCTTCTACGTATTACTTCATTTGGTTTCTCAAAGCAGCCTTCTCAGGTAGATTTTATCGTTTCCCTTTTATAGGTGAGGGAGCTGCTTCCAGAAAAGTTAGGTGACTTGCCCCAGGTCACCCCACTGTTACATGACAGAGTCCAACGTCAGTCTCGTAGTCCATGTTCACACCCGCATGCTGTGTGCGCCCCACATTTTCCTTGTGCTAGACACAGGAGAGATTTAAGTGGAGATCTCTGAGGCAGGAGGCTGGGGGTTCTGCCCCTTTAACATTTTCTCAGAAATACAAATGGGGAAGAATGATGGGCGACCTTCTATGCTCCATCCTTTTGCCTTTGGTCCTATAAATTCTGAGTTGGTCGGTAAGACGAGCATTGTCTGGCTGTTAATTCTCACTCCGATGATTTCCCAGAAGACCCTGAATGGCTCATTCTAGGTATTCTCAGGTGGATAAGTATGAAAACAAGAAAAAATAATGAAGACTGAACAGTTAACACATTATAAGGGAAATTGCCAGAATTTAATATTGGAGGATATTAAATCAAACATTTGAGGGGCTGTCATGGGGCAAAGGGGTTAGTTCTGCCCTGAAATGACAACCTGGGGGAACCAGTAAAGAGGAATGACACACATGAGTTGTGGAGCTCAATATTAGGAAGGTTTTATTTTGTTCCCTCCCTCCTTCCTTCCCTTCCTTCTTTTCCTTTCTTCCTTCCTACCTTCCATTAGAGTTTTCCAAAGAGGCGTGGGCTCCTTTGGAAGGTTTTGGGTTCTCCGTCATTAGATGGCCCCATCAAAGGCTTTTTGTAAAGGCATTTATTTATCAGTTATGTCCTTTAGAACTACGATCTTTTTAAAAATAATTTTTAAGGTATTTTTTAACATTTATTTATTTATTTTGAGAGAGAGAGCGAGAGCGAGGGAAAGAGAGAACCACTGTATGAGTGGGGGTAGGGCAGACAGAGCGGGGGAGAGAGAGGATCCTGAGCAGGCTCTGTGTTGACAGCTGTCAGCTGACAGAGCTGTCAGCACAGAGCCTGACTCGGGGCTTGAACCCATGAACCGTGAGCACATGACCTGAGCTGAAATCAAGACTCAGACGCTCAACCGGCTGAGCCACCCAGGCACCGGTAGAACTATGAAAGAATTCTACTGGCCATCCAGACCAGGATAAGACGAGGCTTATAAGATAATGTGTCAATTTAGAAGTTTCTTTGTAAGAGTAATTTAGGGATGGTGACTAAAAGCGACAGCAGTGGCTGGAGGAAGTCACAGGTGGCGCCTCTGGGGCTGTATCCCTGTCAGGTTTAGAGATGGCAGGCAGGCAGCTACCGGCTCTGGCTCTGATCCCAGGTGAGCAGCTCGAAAGAACAGAGGGAAGGTGGGCAGGGGAGGCTGGGCACGCGTGGAGAAGCAAGAGGCAGGCAAGGTGGAAAGAGGGTCAGGCTGCCCTTTGGTGACTTCTTGTAGCATCCTGGCTTTGACATCTAATGTTGGCTGTCTGTTTTGTTCGTGTATAAACATTTTACAAATTAACATTTAATTACACAAATATTGGGCGCCTGGGTGGCTCAGTCGGTTAGGCGTCCGACTTCAACTCAGGTCACGATCTCGTGGTCTATGAGTTCCAGCCCCGAGTCAGGCTCTGGGCTGATGGCTCAGAGCCTGGAACCTGCTTCCGATTCTGTGTCTCCCTCTCTCTCTGCCCCTCCCCCATTCATGCTCTGTCTCTCTCTGTCTCAAAAATAAATAAAAACGTTAAAAAAATTAAAAAAAACCCCAAATATTTAGGACTATAGTTTCCGCGTTAAAAAATCAAAATTATTACAGAGAAGATGCAAACATTTTTTTTTTTTTTGTTCTTTATTCCCAGTGCCCGAAGGAGGGGTCTATGCAGAATAGGGCCAAAGCACATCTGTTCACAGATGAAGGAGGCGACAGGAAACCTGGGATCTGGGTTTACTGGCACTGTTCAGTCCCTGTGAAGTGTTGTAGCAATGACTTTTTATTTGGGTAATAGGAAACGAATGCTAATTACAGAAATTTGGAAAGCCTAGAAAAAAATAGAAGAAAGAACTCGCCCATAGTCCTGTCACCTAAAGATAACGTGGGTAACCGCTGCCATTCTTTTCTTTGTCCTGTTGACAGTTATCTTTGTAATAGGTAGGGGTTTTTCGTTTGTTGTCACACTTTCCAGGCCAGCCATTTCCCTCTTACAAGCGGCAAAGGCCACGCGAACATCAGCTGTTGTCAGTCTTGCAGTGTCCTCAGTCTTGCAATTTGGGCAGACCCTAAGGAGAGCACTAGCTGGCTGGAATTCGGACCTTCAGCGACGTTACGAGTGTTCATTTGTGTCCCGAGGATCCCGCAGCTGGACAGGGACCTCACCAGAGGCCCGTGCGTCCGTTTCTTCTCCGTTGTCTCGCACATCTGTGATGGCAAGGAAGATAAGAATATATGTGATAGAGTTGACATCACTAATTGTGAGAAATAAGGATGATTCACTAATGTTGCTAGGATTCTTAGCCGACTCCTCAGGAAAGAGAAAAAGAACTTCAGGTCTTTGTGGGACACTACGTCCACATCCATCCCAGAGACAGCAGGTGGCTGTGTTTGAGCGCTGCAAGCCTAGGGCCAGCCATCTGGGGTTCAGATCCCAGCACTGCCACTTACTAGCTGAGGGACTTTGGTCAAGTGACTTCACTGCTGCAGGTCTCCATTGTCTCATCTGTAAATGGGGATAATAGTAACTACCTCAGATGTGAGAACTAAAATGCGTTACTATATTAGTTACTATTTAGAACTGTGATTTAGAACAGTATCTGGCACAAAGCAGGCTCCATACAGTTGTTTCCTATTAATATTATGTTTGCCGGGGTGCCAGGGTGGCTTAGTTGGTTAATTGTCCAACTTGGCTCAGGTCATGATGATCTTGCAGTTTATGGGTTCAAGTCCCGCATTGGGCTCTGTGCTGCCAGCTCAGAGCCTGGAACCTGCTTCAGATTCTGTGTCTCCCTCTCTCAAAAATAAATAAACATTAAAAAAAAATTTAACGTTATGTTTCCTATTATGTTTGTGATTATTATAATTTTTCACTGTTACTACTATTATTATTATGATTTATATATTATTTAAGTCATAAACAGGAGGCAATATAAATTAATACTTATCTGATCTTAAAATTGGAAAAGCCTCCCTTAATTGAGCATGCAGTCAGTGTAAGAAACTACAAAAGACTGATACATTTACATAAACACTAATGTCTGTATTGGCTAAGTCAACAAAGCAAAGTATAAATATTTACAATTCCCGTATTCAAAATTATGCATACACTTATATATGAGTGCATGTGTATATACACGTATGTCTTTCTTTCCTGCCTGTATTATAAATGGTTGAAGTCAGCTTACAGCAATGTAAAAAGTGCAAGCTAGCAAATTTTAAAAATCGGAGAAGATAGAGTAGAAACCGTGTAGAGAGGTTAAGGTCGAGGTGCCGTGCGGCTGTGATTGACAAGGCAAAGTAGTAGGAAGGCGGGGCAGTTTCGCCATGCAGTGTCTATGAACCCAGATCTACCTGATTACTTAGGGTACAGATAGTTTTGACAAGGAGAACAGAAAAATTTCTCTTCGGAGTCTTCAAAAGTGGGTCCTTATGGGTAACAGAATGAACAGCAATGTTTTCTTTTTATTTTAATGTTTATTTATTTTTGAGAGAGAGAACGAGAGAGAGACAGAGTACAAGTGGGGGAGGAGCGGAGAGAGGGAGACACAGAATCCAAAGCAGCCTTCAGGCTCTGAGCTGTCCGCACAGAGCCCAACGCAGGGCTCGAACTCACAAACCGTGAGATCGTGACCTGAGCCGAAGTCAGATGCTCAACCAACTGAGCCACCCAGGCGCTGCTGAATGAAGAGCGATCTTGGCACCGTTTTGTTACTGTTACCAGTACTGATGGTGATGATGGACTTCACTGTCTTTGTATGGGCCGCGGGCACGACAGCAAAGCAGATTGCAGGGAAGTGATTTCTTGGAACTGAGGACAGTAATCTTGTGATGCAGTTCAGGTACCACATGGGTCCTGGGCCTGCTTGCCTTCAGATACCTTCCTCTGGGCCAGATGCTCCCCTTTCTCTGCCATGTGCCTTGGAGGGGCTGGACCCTGCAGGCTACACTTCCCAGGCTTCCTGCTGGGATTGGCCAATGGAAGGCACTGTTAGAAGGTTGGAGGGTGGGCGGGAGGGAAAAACTTGGGCATTTCCCTCCCACTTCACCTGGGTGGGGGGGCTTCTTTAGCTGTAGCTGTGTGTCCTTCCTGGATCCAGCGTCCCCATGGACTGGCCTCCTGTGGTGCCAGCTTCTGTCAAGTGACCTTGGCTTCTGGGCTCATTCATGACATCCCCTCCTCCCTGTGTCTCTCCAGCCTAGGTGTGGGAGCAGCTGCCCACAGTTGCTAGTCTTTGCAATACGTCACTGTATCTCAGCTCCTCCGCCCCTTATCTAATAAATATAAGAAACAGTTTGTGTTTTTCTGACTCATACCGACACCAGCTCTCAACTGACCTGGCTGGATTCTGGATGATGATAGATCATGTCACTAATCAGCAATAATGCCAGTGAGAAGCTTGAAGACCGACCCCACCACCTAGTTTCCATTGCTAATGTGGGATGCATTACTTCTTGTGAAAATCTTCTTTTTGTTCTTTCCTTCAGCATGCTTTCTTCACCAGAGGGCTTGCTTTGGGTTGAGACTGAGCCTTGCCAATGGGCTTGGGAGTCCAGGACCTCCCAATTTCCAGGACTCATTAGGGCAATTTCCAGGCAGGCTGCACTGCTAAGAATCTACTTGAATATCCATTTGCACTGTGCACAGCGTTATGTAAAATTTGTGCTGTCATGGAGAATTACCATTTAGATTGAACAAATGTAACTCACTGGTTTCAGCCATTTATTCCCGAGAAACTTATGGCCTTACAAATGTAACATAATTGGGACATTTTGTTTTCCTGTTTCATGAAAATTGCTTCCATCTCTATATTAAGAAAAAAAGAACAAATAAAGAATGCCTCAAATGACACACACATGCAACTTTTCTACCACCTCTGGTGCTGTGGTTGTCCACTCAGAGTGGCACCCATAACCACCCTACCTCTCCCGGTAGACCCCTGAGCCCAGATTTGTGTTTTGTCCCAAGCCTTTCTGAATTTTGACTTCTCTGCAAATTTCTTAAAAAAAAAAAAGTTTTTCCATATTCTTTTTTTTTTTTTTAATGTTTATTCATTTATTTTTGAGAGAGAGGGAGAGAGCACAAGCAGGGGAGGGGTAGAGAGAGAGGGAGAGAGAGAGAGTCCCAAGCAGGCTCCACGCTGTCAGACAGAGCCTGACATGGGGCTCGAACCCACGAACTGTGAGATCATGACCTGAGCTGAAACCGTGTTGAACACTTAACCGACTGAGCCACCCAGGTGCCCCTGCATATTCTTGTCTATAAGCTGACCAATAGAAAGTGGAAGAAGCCCTATTCCCTCCATTATTATGTTACTTGGCACGCCTCCACCCCATTTCAGTTCGAATGTGTTTTGCACTAATGTCGGGTACTTCTCTTAGGTGGTTCTGCTTTTCATGTAATGTGAGCTGGTATTAATTTATTATAAGCGTAGAAATACAGTATTTGTACTATAAACAGATACAACGACATGTATAAACGTAAGCCACTTACATGAAAATGTTAGCTGGCATTAGTTTCTTAGTGTATGGTGATTAAAAAAAAATACTTTTTATGATTATAAAATGCATTCATGTCGCATGGTCCTTACTTGGCAGTTTGCCAGTTTGGGGGCATTTCTTTTTCTTTTTCTCAATAATCTGATGGGAGTGTTTATGCATAAAGTCATTGCTGGGCTTAAAATTTTTGTTTTAGGTAGCATAAAGTATTTCTCAGTGATCATATTATGCAGATTATATTTATTAGCCAAAATAGATGAGGATTGGGTTATTAAGTTACAGTACCATTTTATAGTGTAATGTGAAAATATGTGTCTTCTACAGGCAGTATGGTTATGGTTAACAACATGGGCTTTGTTTCTGGGCAGACCTGGATTTGGCTCTCATCCCCACCCTGGTGTGTGATCTTGGGCCTTTCTAAGCATTGGTTTCTGTATAACTCAGTAGTAATGGCATTTATATCACCCATTGTTTGGATCTGTGCTGCCCAGTATGGTAGCCACTAGTCACATGTGGCTATTAAGTATTAAGGATACAGCTAGTAGATCTGAAATGGGCTATAAATGTAAAATCTGCACTTGGAAAATTTGTATAAAGAACACGGTACAAGATTGGTACAAAAATATGGTGCACAGTAGGGCACAAAAATGCGAATATCTCATTAAATTTTTGTATTGGTTACATATTAAAATGATAGTATTTTTAAAATATCAGGTTAAATGAAATACTATTTAAATTAATTTTAAATGTCTTTTAATTTTTTTAAGTTTATTTTATTTATTGATAGAGAGAGAGAGAGAGGGAGAGAGAGAATGCATGCACGTGCATGGGGAAGGGGCAGAGATAGAGGGCGAGAGAGAATCCCAAGCAGGCTCTGTGCTGTGAGCATGGAGCCTGCTGGGGGGCTCGATCCCATGAACTATGAGATTGTGACCTGAGCTGAAATCAAGAGTCGGACGCTTAACCAGACTGAGCCACTCAGGTGCCCCTTTTAATTTTTTTAATGTGACTACTCAAAAACATACAGTGCAAATATAGGAGTACGTACGTGGCTCACATTATATTTCTATTGGACGATGCTAGTTTAGGAGATTAAATGAGATAATACGTGTAAATCACTTAGCACCATACCTGACATGTGGTAAGAGTTTAATTAAAACTGTTTTTGTGTAATAGTTGTGTCAGATGCAGAGGCTGAGTGCTCAGTGGCTTGTTTGCACGTGGGGGGAGGGGGAAGGGAGAGAGAGAGCAGCACCTAAGGAGACGAGAGAGCAGACAGAAACACAGAGGCGGAAGGAGGTGGATCAGAGACCAAGGAGTATTTGTTGGACAGTAGCGAGTGCAGCCTGTCTCTGGCTGTCTTCCATGGATGTCTTCACTTCTTTTAGTTGTAGAAACAACCAATGTTGGTTTAGGTGAATTCTTCCCAGTGAGCCAAGAGGCAGCTGGCAACAACCTCTCTGGTATCTTGAGAACAGATCTTTCTGACGTTTTAGCAGCAGTCGAATATAGTTGGGAGAGAGAAAGAACCCCCAGCTCAGAGGACTTCTGGAGCAGCATCCTGAGAAGCTAGCCAACTTCAGCCTCTTGCTGGGATAGAGGGTCCACAGCCCAGAAGAAGCGCCCATCAGAGTGGACTTGTGACTCTGGTCATGCTCCCCAGAGGCGTCTTGCTACTGCTGTGCACAGAGACTCTCCCTTCCTCTGTCACACGGGCTACTGTTGCAGTTACTGGTTTCCTTGGGCGGTTACTTACATGCTGCTTGCCCCTCCAGTGCCAGGGCTCCAATCACTGACTCCGTTCCCTTCTGTTGGTACCAACAACACACTCGTGCCCTGATGCCACACACTCATGCCCTGATGCAAAGCCAGTGCCTTATATTCGGCACCACTGGGCACTGGGTGCGATTGGGCAGTCAGTCCTGGTCCTGGAAATACGTGCTACGCAGGTGCTGCCCGGGGCCCGCAGCAGACATCAGTAATCAAATGCAGCACCTTGTCCTAGTAAGTCAGGATGCAGTTTCATCATCATTCCCATATTTGCCAACTAGGTTTTCAGGCAGCCATGTGTGATAAAGCTTATTTGCTCCAGAATTTGGGTGCATGTTGGCTCAAATCCATTAGGGAGTAGTCATGACTTTCAAAGGAAGGATTATTTATTTACACATTAGCAATTACAACATCACGTAAATGGGTTACCTAAGTTGATTTAATTTGCACTTGTACGTAATAACCCCAACAATAAATAAGAACTGGTTTTGTTTTAAAGTTGGTGTTCCTTAAAATCTCAGGATGTGTAAAGATACTTGGGAAAGTTAGTGTTTAGTGTGTATCCGTAAAATTTTAGAGGTAATTCCAATGAAGTCTAGATCAAAATAATGTAGGGGAAAAATATATAAATAATAGAGTATATAGGTACTCTGATTTATACTTGTTACAGTGTCCCCATACATTTTAGATGCTATCAAAATTAAAATGCAGGTTTAGTTATTGATTGTTCCTCAAGATGGTTCAAAATTGTGTATACATATTTTCAGCATAGATTGAAAAAACTCATAATAGCTCCATTTATTGTTATTATTATTATTATTAGTAGTAGTAGTAGTAGTAGTAGTAGTATTTCGGTGGGTTTTGGGGGCATGGAAACTCCATTTCCTGGTTTACAACTATTCTTTTTTTAAATTTTTTTTTAACGTTTATTTATTTTTGAGACAGAGACAGCATGACTGGGGGAGGGACAGAGAGACAGGGAGACACAGAATCAGAAGCAGGCTCCAGGCTCTGAGCCATCAGCCCAGAGCCCGACGCGGGGCTTGAACTCACGGACCGCGAGATCGTGACCTGAGCTGAAGTCGGACGTTTAACTGACTGAGCCACCCAGGCGCCCCTATTCTAAGTATTTTTAACTTAAGATTTTTCTTTCTTTTCTTTCTTTCCTTTTTTTTTTTTTTGTTTATTTATTTACTTTTGAGAGAGAGCACACGTGCAAGTGGGGGAAAGGCAGAGAGAGAGGGAGACAGAGAAACCCAAGACACGAGGCTCGAACTCATACACCGTGAGATCATGATCTAAGGCAAAATCAAGAGTCGGACACTTAACCAACTGAGCCACCCAGGCGCCCCTATTGGCTGTAAAGCAGCCAATATATAAAAATTTTCCTGCATGAAAAGCTGAGGGTTGGCAACATCCGATTGATGATGGCATGGCTCTGCATGGGCAGGTGTTCTCACAGAATATGATCTGAAGGACTAACAAGTAGCAGTGCTTTATCATAAGAACTCTATCCTTTGTGTATCTTAACGCTAACGAGCTTGAAGAGAGTTTGAGCTCTTCATAGCTCGACGATGTGCGGATGTGATGCTTTCATCTCAAAGGGGATTTTCCCCAAATCGTTAGTTTTTCTTTTTTTGGTCAAATTGTAAGAGTAGTTTAGCTCTTTGTTGTTGTTGTTGAGGTGTAATTGACTCAACATTTATATTAGTTTCACTCTGATTCCTTAATTGAACCGCCATCTCTGAGAGACGATAGCATGTCTCCTTTCCAATACTTGATTATATGGCCTCTATTCGAAGGCACCCCCTCTGAATTAAGAATAGCCATTTGGAGGTTTATGGTAGTAAAGAAGCCCCACCATACTAAACACAACTCTCAACTATAATTGCCATACTATAAAAACAAAACAAAACAAAATCTTACCTTCCTGGGATGAATCTTACTTGTTCTAGAACTGAGGTTCTGAGGGTTTTGATCATGTCAGCACCTACAAGGGGCTCCTGGTTTTGTGCCATCCTTGGTTCTTGGGTGTGGCATGGACATACAGCTTGTCCCTCATCATCTTTGGGCATCGAGCCTCTAGTGCCGAGGTCTTTGTTCTTCTTGTCTCTCCTGGACTCTCTTCTGGACCACAGCCCTCTTACCAAGGCCATGTGACTACCTCCTCAGACACACGAAGACTTTGTTCCACAGCTGCTGGTTGTTTATAGACCTACATTGCCTCCGTCACCCTGGAGAACTGAGCAAGAGTCCGTAAAGTTCCTGCTCTCCCTGCAATGTATATGGTGGATATGGTGATGGAGATGGTGGGAAGAAGACTAATCGTTTGGAAATAGACAGCATCTAAATAAACCCTAATTACGTCTTGATGTTGCATTTGGCTAACGTTTGGGGAGATATTTTACCTTAGTTACATGTTTAGTTTAAAGTGGTAGGGATTTGTGCCAGTGAGCACGAGAAACCACACAAAGCCTGTTGAGAAGCATTTTCAGAAAGCATTCTTTATTGCTGTAAAGAATTGGAAGCAGCCTAAGTAATGATGAGCATGGTGATGATCACACCAGACCATTCAGTGATGAAACATTATGGAGCGGTTAAAACATAGATGCTTGAAAACAGTGTGGTGAGGTGATAAAATCCTCAAGATACAATTTTAAGAAAAATGATTCCAGTAATACAAGAAATAAGTGATCGCAGCGGGGGAAAAAAGGATAACACATACTAGGTGCTAATAGCGTTTTTTGCTGGTTGGTGAGATTATGAGAAATTTTTATTTTCTTTAGACTTTCCATATTTTCTGTAACAGAGCATTTATTGTTAAATCAGATTTACTCCTAATGATTTCAGGACAGTTTTTGCCGTTTTCAGGTAATGATTCATAAATAAATACACAGATTACTGCTCTCGTCCAGGTGTTGCAAAGTTGTAGATCGTGTATTTAGGTAAATTTTTCATTCAACAGATATTTACTGAGCCCCTGTAAGAGAGACGCCGTAGACCTCACTGCATAAGAACTTCAGGCTCTGGGAGTCGGATTCCTGGATTCAAGCTTAGCTGTATTACCTTTTGGTTGTGTGATGTTTGGCAAGTTACTGCCTCAGGTCTTTCCCCCTGTGGAGCTCACATAGCCTGCTGGGAAAAGTATAATGTGGATACTTACCAAATGCAATGAAATGAAATAAGTTGATCACAATGTATTTATTTTATTATTTTTTTAAATTTTATTATCTTTTTTTTTTAATTTTAGAGAGAGAGCATGTACACAAGCGGGGAAGAGGTCAGAGAGGGAGAGAGAGAGAGAATCTCAAGCAGGTTCAGTGCTCAGTGCAGAGCCTGATGTAGGACTCAATCCCATGACCCTGGGATCATGACTGGAGCCGAAATCAAGAGTTGGACGCTCAGTCGACTGAGTCACCCAGGCACCCTGATCATGTTGTGTTTATTATTGCTGTCTGGCCTACTGAGTTCCCAAATAGCATTTGGGAATAAATGATTGAAATAAATGGGTGAAAGAAAGTAGATTTAGAAAGTTTTCTCCCCTGGAGTAGAGATTGGTTGGTTCTTTGGGGGCATTTATGTGTGTAATTGACAAGCTGCCCTTGGGTGAACCATGGACTCCATTCATCCAGTCACTCATTTGCTCATTTATTCATCCATCCTTCCATACTTCATGGGCATCTAACATGTGTAATGATAGGCCTGGAAAAAACAAATCCCCTTCTAATGCCTTTTCCTCAGGAAATACATTTTAATTAAGTAGGGAAACATAAAATTGGGCGCAAATGTAGTTGGGCGCAAATGTAGTTGACCTCAAGTTCCTGCTGGCGAATTCAGGTATTGCTCGCTGTGCTTAGGAAGGGAGAAAATACAGAGATGCTCAAAGAAACTGCGTCAGAGACTGATGATGGCTTTAAATTCTGTTTCAGATGAGGTTTGCTTCCTCAAGGGAAGGAGAAAATGTGTGAAGACACACCCCTCGCACTGTTGGGTTTTGTCCGTTTGTTCCTTTTGCTGCTGTATTCTTTTAATCGCAAATCACAGATAAAACATGCTTCTGGTTTCTTCTCCCCATTCCCTTACGTACCTGCTCCCGTCTCCGCACACCCCTGTCCTCTCTTGCCTCTTCTCTGCTGCTTCTTTTTGTAACCAAATAAATCATGGTTCGTCCTGTGTTTGTTACAAGCCCACCGTTGGCTCTGAGGTTGAGGCTGTGAATCTTGACACTCCTTCATGGGTGTGACTTTTGGGGCTCTCCTGTCATGTCAGCAGTGTGGGAGGCCTGTGCATGTTTCTTCCGTTTTCCCTTCCTGTCTTCTGCTTTGCTAGCCGGTGATAATAAATATTTATGAATGAAGGATTTCATCCTGATGCTGTCACAAGACTGTAAATGACATCTCTTCAATTTAAGAGCTGTTTTTTTTTAATTTTATTAAAATTTTTTTTTAACATTTAGTTATTTTTGAGAGACAGAGAGAGACAGAGTGTGAATAGGAGAGGGGCCGAGAGAGAGAGGGAGACAGAATCCGAAGCAGGCTCCAGGCTCTGAGCTGTCAGTACAGAGCCCGACATGGGGTTCGAACTCACAAACCACAAGATCGTGACTTGAGCCGAAGTCGGCTGCTTGACCGACTGAGCCACCCAGGCGCCCCTTAAGACATGTTTTAAAATTAATTGATTTAATGAGAAAAGGAAACCGCAAACTGGTGAGGAGGACAGTGAGCACGACCTCACACTGTCAGACAGGTGCTTAAAAGGCTGCCAGGGAATGACAGCTTTCTCTTTTGAACGTCAGGGTTTGCTGGAAGGATCTGTAAGTGTCAATACGTTTTGCTTAGAGTGAAACAGGAGGGTTTTTCCTTCTGTATTGCCCGGTTGCTCCTTGCTTGCCCTTCTGATCTCTTTCATCTTTCTCTTCCACTCTTTCCATCCACAGAATGGCTTTCTTCTTTTTCCCCCATCTCTGTTTCCATGCACCCAATTTCCTCATCTTCGTGTCCACACGGCCCCTCAGCTGAGATCCCGTCCCTTCTGGAAAGCCTTCTGTGTTAGTCAGCCGGGGCAGCTCTAACAAAGTACCTTAGACTGAGTCGCTCAGACAATTACTTCTTCCGGTTTGGGAGGCTGGAAAGTGCAAGATCAAGGTGCCGGTAGGTTTGCTGTCTGGCTTTTAGGCAGCTGCCTTCTCCCTGTGTGCTTTCCTCATGTGTATGTAAAGGAGAGAGGGCTTTAATCCCATCATGATGTCACCTAGACCTGATCACCAGCCCGAGGCCCCCTCCCCCACTACGGATGTCATTACATTGGGGGATAGTGTTTCAGCCTGAATTTGGGGGGCACATTCAGTCCATAGCACCTTCTTCCTTCACCTGAACCAGAGTAATTCTGCCCTCCTCCTTCCTTTAGGGTTTGCATGTGTGCCAGTCACGTGGTTCTGCCGATTTACCTGTTCTCCTCTGCTTCTCTGTAAACACGATCAGCTCAAGAACCCCTGTGCTTGCCTGATCTGTGTTGTGCAGTGTCCAACACGACGCTAGGCACCTGGATGGCATCAGCCAGGTTTCTTGACGGAGTCAGTGACTGATCCTGATCCACGTGCTTGTTCCTCTCTGCGCTGTATGCCTGGCTCTTTCCAGAGGGTGATACTGCCCCAGCTGCCTGACCTCCCCAGGGGAACCAGGTGGTGATTGTTTAGCACGGAGTGCTGGTGACTGCCCTACCATCAGGCTTTCAGAGCTGGAAGGGAACTTAGGGGCTCGTTATTAAACACCTGTTTCCAGGGCACCTGCGTGGCTCATTCGGTTAAGCATCTGACTCTTGATCTCAGTTCAGGTCTTGATTTCAGGGCTGTGAGTTCAAGCCCCACGTTGGGCTCCATGCTGGATGTGAAGCCTACTTGAAAACAGAATAAACACTTATTTCCGTGTGGGGAAGATGGCTACAGGTGTGGTTAAATGACTTGCCTGTGATCTCGCACAGAGGTGGCCACGCACCCGCCCTGTGAGCTTAACCACGTGCCTACTGTCAGTCTTGGCTACTGAGCCCTTCAATACCATGAATCAAAGCGGGCTACAAAAAGGGCAGAGGGTGATTCTTCCTTGAAGGTAACTTTACGTAGTGAAAGGGTTCACCTTCTCAATGAGTGGGTGGGCTTTTCAGATTTTCCTTGTAGCCCAAGTTTGAGAGAACAAGCAGTAAAAACAGTATTGTCAGCCAGTCAGCTGGAATTGAAACCCTCACAGTCTGGTTCTGGAGAATAAAAGAGCCACACCACTGCTTTAGCCGAGACCAATGAAAATCAGAATCAGGGGTGGGTCTCCCGCATCAGTATGTTTTAGAGGCACCTAAGGTGATCATTCTCTTGTACAACCAGCCACGAGTGGAATGAGGTAGGCCACAAATAATACAAAACAAAACTAATCAAACAGGTTCTCTTCTTGATTACATACAACCTATCGAGCGGTGTGGCTCGGATGAGGGAAATTCGGCCACAGGGTCATATTGCACTGCTGATAACACCACAAAGATGTCAGAGCTTTACTTTCTAAATAATTGTAGCAGTTAGCTTGCGCTGTGTAGCAAAATACCCCCAAAGCTTATTAGCTTGAAACAACAAATGTTTATCATTTCTCTCAATTCTGTGGGTCATTTGGGGAACTCTTGTGGTCTGGGCTATCTTGGCTGATGTCAACCTTGGTTGCCGGCATCTGGGGAGGGGCAAGATGGTCTGGGATGGCCACAGTTACTTGACTAGTGGTTAATTTTGCGATTGCTGGGACAGGGGGATGATCCGGCTGCATGTGCCTCATCATCCAACAAACTAGCCTGGATTTGTCCATGGAGAGGTGAGCCCAGAGTTCCCTGGCAAAAAAGGCATGCTCTTGAGTAGAGATGTTCAAGCCTCAATTTTCCTGAAGTTTACTAAATTCTCATTGGCCAAAGAAAGTCACATGGCCACGTTAAAATTCAGGGGTTGGAGGAACAGCCTCCACCTCTTGATGGGAAGAGTGCAAGGTAACATTGCAAAATAGTACACTTACAGGAAAAGGAGAGATTTTTGTGGGCCCTTTTGTCGTAGTCTTCTAATTAGCAGAATTTTGTATGAGACAGAATTATCTGCAGACATACACTTTATCATGTTACTTTAAAATTTTTTATTTTAGAGAGAGCAAGAGCGAGTGAGCTGGGGACGGGCAGAGGAGGAGAGAGAGGGAGTGAGAGAGAATCTCAAGTAGGCTCCCGTGTTCAGCATGGAACCGGACATAGGACTCAGTCCCATGACCTTGGGGTCACAACCTGAGATGAAACCAAGACTTGGACACTCAACTGACTAATCCACCCAGACGTCCCAGTCATATTACTTTTGTATTTCAGGTGGATTTACAATAACTTCACCAAGGCCTCGTTAAGAGAGCATGACCAACCGCTCATATGCACAGATGTTATATATGTCCGCTGCACAAGGAAAACGTGGTCTCTTAACTTGAGATAATGTTACAGTTCAGCGTCATGGAACAGGAGGTTATGAGAAGCACCAAGACCTGGGCTTTTAGTACTGGCTCAATCCCTTTCTAGCCTGTGTGACATTGGGCCATTTATTCAATACCCGTAAGCCTCAGTTTTCTGGTGTGTAAAATGGGGCTAACAGTGGTACCTACCTCTGGGATATTCATAAAAGTTAAATGAAATAAAACATGCAGCATGGTTCTTGACACAGCGTAAGCATTCAGCACATGAAGTTGTTGTAATTAGACAACCCCGTTTGTCAGAGGGACATTAGTTGCTGTTTAACGTGACTCAGGGACGCAGCCTATTGTCAGCGATGGTTGGCTGGGCATGTTTGGGGATCCCTGGCTCCCCATTCCATCAGGAAGCCAAGTGCCGCTGAAACCACAGCTCTGGCTTTCTTCCAGGGCATTCTGTGGAAGCCACCGTCTCTTGTTCCAGCCTAAAAATGAGGTCTACCTCTCTTAGTCTGTCATCTGTATTCCCCTTGCGAAGGTGAGCTGTAAATGCAGCAGGCCTTTGACTGCTTTGTCATTTGCTGTTGTCATAATCAAGAGATGAGCTGAAGAAACGTGGCTGGGTACCTGACGGGATTTCAGTCCTGTGCAGCCGGGTTTGCCCAGGGGCTGAGTTACGGAACCCTGGCAGCTGGCGGGCTGCTCATATTGTGCCTACTAGGAACCCGAGGAGGCTGGAAAACACATGAATTATACATTTTGACAACAGGAACACGCAAAGGGCATGTCCTCTGTGACTTGAGTTTTTCATTAAACAAACTGTTCTTGGATTCAGCATCTGCGTACTTCCCTTCACATGTCACTGTGTCCTCATTGGTGTGTGTGTGTTACTGCCTGGAGAAATTAAGGGGGGGTGACTTCCAATGGAGGGATGCCAAAGAAGCTTCTTAATGCCCGTCGCAGTCGTCACCTAGGTACCAATTACAAAAACAATGAGCACTATTACTTCCTTCCATCTTTCACCTTCCAGGGTGAACTATCCAGGTCACTGGAGCCCAGAGTGGCTGCAGAGAGTCACAGGACTAACACCCGTCACTCACCAGTGTCTTTTTAAGGGAACTTTTTTCAAGATGTGAACATTGTTATATAACATATTTCCTATCTCTTAACCTACAAACAGGCCTTTAAACTGAAATACTTTCTGTCTTTCTCAACCAGATACCTACAGACTGGCTTCCCCCCTCCTTCACTGCAGGTTTAATTTTCTTTCCACCACCCCCAGGACTAAAAATAGTGTTAGTCGAAGTGTTCAGATTTAATCCGAAGAAAAGTTTGGTGAGGGAGACCACTTTTTAGGTCCAGAAGTATTTCTGTTCTCTGGGCAAACCAAGACACAAGTTTAAAACTAGTCGTCTACTGGAGCGCCTGGGTGGCTCAGTTGGTTGAGTTTCCGGCTTCGGCTCAGGTCAGGATCTCATGGTTCGTGAGTTCGAGCCCCGCCTCGGGCTCTGTGCTGACAGCTCGGAGCCTGGGGCCTGCTTCAGATTCTGTGCCTCCCTCTCTCTCTCTGCCCCTCTCCCACTCTGTCTCTCTCTTTCTGAAAAATAAAAAATATATATTAAAAAAAAAAACAACTAGTCACCCACTTGCAGGACTGAATTGTCAAAGTGGGTGTCTCTCTCTGGAGTCTCAGTCAGCGGTTTTGGGCCAGGTGTCCTCCCCTCCGCATTCATCCTGTTTGGGTGACACAAAGCCTGTGGTGTCCAGTGGCAAGGCCAAACCCATCAGTGCACACACCTGGCTGCTCATGGCCCTTGAACTTTATGCTGTGGATTCTTTTCCCTGGACCTGCTCTTGTTTGGATGGCCTGTCTATATGACCTGCACTTAGGTTTCAGGAAGGTCCACGATTTGCTTCAGCAACGAAGTCAGCATTGAACATTCTGAGAATTTCCAGTGTGGCCTGGTGGTCACCTTGTCTTATGGCTTTTTTTTTTACCTCTTCAGTGTTTCATGAATCTTTCTCTTTTCTCCTTTCCTTTATTTTTCCTCATAGCCCTGAATGCTGTCTGAAATTATTTTTGTTTCGTACTTTTTTTTAAATGTTTTTATTTATTTATTTATTTATTTATTTATTTATTTATTTAGAGAGAGAGAAAGAGAGAGAGAGGCAGGAGATCTGAAGCAGGCTCCAGGCTGTCAGCACAGAGCCTGATGCAGGACTCGGACCCACGTACCCGAGATCATGACATGAGCCGAAGTTGGATGCTTAACCCACTGAGTCACCCAGGTGCCCCCTATTTTCTTTTTTACTGTCTCACAATAGAATAAATTCCACGAAGGAAGTGCCTTTGTGCTTCTTGCCCATGGCTGCATAAGTGAAGGAGAGCCCCTGTGCCCCATGCACAGCAGAGTCAAACACTGAGACCAGGTTTGTAGCCAAGAAAGAAGTTTAATTTGCAGTGCAGCCCGATGAGGAGAAGGAGAAAAAAACTAAAAAATGCTTCTCTGAAAATGAGGTCTTGAGTCTTTATGGGATTTTAAGGGGAGGTGGGGGAATGGGACCGGAAGCTAGAAAGGGTGGGGGAAGGGTGAGGTCTGTGCAGGCGTGGTGGGTCACGTGCTCAAAGGTGGCGGCGTTGACATGACCATGGTGTGGGGATTTCAGCCTCCTTGACGTCAGAAGGTCACGTATCAGACATTTGTGCAGACCTTCTTACCAAGTCTCAACCGGTCTGAATTGGGTGGAAGTGAGCCTCTTAGTTTCTGGAAAACAACCTAAGCAAATACCTTGCGACTTGTATGTCAGAGAGATGTCATCTCTACAAGCAGGTGCCAAGCCTTGTGCTCCATTACCTCGGCTGGGGCTGTCGAGAAGCAGGTGGTTGGTTTAGAAAGTCTGTTGTGAAAAGGAACAGGCCTTAGGTTATAGTTTACTACCATCTACCCTACACAGAAGGCAGCAGTAATTTAGGCTTGTTGTAGGTAGAAAAAAAGTGAAAGTTTAATTGTAAAGCATCGTTTTCCGCTGTTTCCCCAGAGACTGGAACAGTGCCTGGTGCATAATCTACCCCGCTTAACGCGATAGTAATAGTATTATGACGGGGACCACATAGGCAGTAGTGTGGCCATTCAGTGATCGTGGAATGAACGAATTGATGTGCCTGGTACCCCACCTTGGTTGGATCCACCTTTTTCTTCCTTGTCTCATGCTTCCTTTTTTTCCATCCCTCGAGCTGCCCTGTGCACTGCTGTCCTAGGCCACGTGGTCACCTTGCTCCACGGCTCCTCCCGGGACCTGCATCACTCTGGGGATAAAGGCACACAGACCGTCTGTCATCTGGCCCGTGCCTCCTTCCAGCCTTATCCCGTGTCAGGGTGTGCCTCACACTCCAGCAGCAGTGAGCGGAAGAATGCCATTATTCAGCGCTCCCACTTTTGTTTCTTGCCTCTCTTTCATTCATTTATTCAAGAAATGTTTGCACGCTTATTATGTGATATTTGCTATAACGAGAGAGCAGAGCTGGGGGCAGGGAGGGAAGGGGTAAAGGGAGGGAGGGCGACATGCACTCTTCTTTGCTGAGAGTAGCTCCCATTTGTCCTTCATGATGAGGCTCTGGGCTCATTCTCCCCGCCCTCCCTGATAGCCTTCCCAGACTGCTGGCTCATGAAGGGGGACATGCCCTCCCAGCTTTTCCTCAGTACCTGGTGGGTGAGCCCACCACACATGGCTGTGTTTGACACTTGTCATGCTCCTGGATCCGGGTCTAAGTTGTGAGCTTCTGAGGGCCAGGACTGGGTCCCACTCGTTTCTGTTTCTCTTATGCCTGGTAGGGTCGGGCATCTGGCAGGTGTCTAATAATAGTAAAAGTAAAAGTTATGTGATGCTTTCGTAAGTGTTTCTGATAATATTTTACTTAAGGATAACCAAAAGAGGGTAGGAATTTAATTGATTAATTAATTAAATAATTAATTACATTTATTTATATTTGAGAGAGAGCACGCCCAAGCTGGGGAGAGGTCCAGAGGGAGAGAGATAAAGAGAGAGAGGGAATCTTAAGCACACTCAGTGTGAACGACCCTGGGATCATGACCTGAGCTAAAATCAAGAGTTGGATGCTCAACCCCCTGAGCCACCCAGGCACCCCCAAAGAGGGCAGTAGTTGATCAATTTTTAAAAAAATTTTTTTAAGTTTATTTACTTTGAGAGAGAGAGAGAGGGAGAGAGAGAACACAAATGGGGGAGGGGCAGAGAGACAGAGACAGAGAATCCCAAGCAGCAGGACTTGAATTCAGGAACTGAACCCAGGAACCTTGAGATCATGATCTGAGGCAAAACCAAGACTTGGACACTTAACCACCTGAGCCACCTGGGCGCCCCAAGAGAGGGCAGAGTTAGATGAAATATTTTCTTTAAGGTTGGGATGTTGTTCAAGGTTAAGTTTTGTTCAGTAACTTTTTTCTAACTTCCAAAGTATATGTGCATTTTAGAAAATATGGAAAACAGTAAAAATGACGAAGATAAAAATGAAAAAAAACCTGTAATTCTCTCTGCTGACCTTTAACTACTGCCAATATATTTGCTGCAAAGCCTTTATGTATGAGCGTGTGTGTGTGTGTGTGTGTGTGTGTGTGTGAACGTACACATACGCATATTGGAGGATCATAATATTCTCACTGTCTTATAACTTTTTTTTTACACAATAAAATGCTGTGACTATCTCTCCCTGTTTTGAAGATTCTGAACATGTATTTATTTATTATTAGGTATATGTGCTATTGTGATTTATAGTAAATACTGTATTTGGTCCTCATCCCAGTTCCCAGCACAGAGCTCCTAAAACCCTTAGAATTTCCTCATTAGGGCAACAAGGGTGTCTTTTGTTATGTTAATGAGGTGACTTTTGGAAAGACCTATGGATGATGGCTGGTTGCCTGGAGAAGGAAGCAGGTGATTAGAATGAATTTTCAGTCCCACCTCCCAATGGCCAATTATTTAATCAATATGAGTGAGTCTGTAATGAAGCCTCTGTAAAAACCCCAAAGGACAGGGTTCGAAGAGCTTCTGGGCTGGTGAACGCAGGGAGGCGCTAGGAGAGTGGCAGGCCTGGAGGGGCGGGTAAGTTCTGCACCCCTTCCCATAAACTGTGTCTTATGCATCAGTTCCTTCTAGTTGTTCCTGGATTATGTATCCTTTTGTGACGAACTGGTAATCTAGTAGGTGAGGTAGTTCTCTGAGTTCTGTGAGCCACTTTAGCAAATGAATGGAACCCAAGGAGGGGGCTGTTGGAAATGTCCAGTCCAGAGCTGGTGGGTTGACAGGCACACTTGACAGCCTGGACTTGTGATTTGCATCTGAGGCAGGGTGGGGAGGGACACTCTTACTTGGCTAAACCCGTACCCTGTGGGATCATACATGACCTCCAGGCAGACAGTGTCAGAATTGAGTTGAATTGTAGACCATTCAGAGGGTGGTGAAGAACCACTGGGTGTTGTGGGGAATCTCTCCACCTCCAACATACACACACACACACACACACACACATCGGAATTGCTACTAGAGTCATTAGTATAATACTCTTTATTAACATAGTCCTTAGAACTCAACCTAGAGGAAGTCTTTGAGAACAGGGCTGAAGTTCATTTCTTCTGGAAAGGTTTTGTGTCTGCCACAAGCCAGGCCCCCAGAGGCAACCATCAACCACAGTGACCATGGGCCCATCAAAGAAGGATTGCTTTAGATAAAATTCTTGGCTTCAGGTTTTGTCCCCATTGACCACATAGATAGTGGGGCTGTGAGTTTTGAATGCAATGAGGACACTTGGGGCTCACCATTTGAAGGAATGTGTTTCTTTCCAGTTCCTCCCAGTGGTAGGGTCAAACAGGTAGCTTTTGTTACATGCTCCTTGTGGGGACAGGTATAGTTCTAATTCATTGTGACCCTGAAGATGTAGCCCTTTGGGGTCCCCGTGTTATGCAGGGCTGGAGAGGGGAATGTCAGGGTCTCCTGGTAGACTTCCCACTATGGGCTAGCCCCAGCTAAGCTTTATCTCTGGTTGGTCCAGCCAGAGCAGCTGTCTACACAATGGAAGATGCTCTCGGAATTCAGTCCTCCCAGACCATTTCCACTGGCCTTGATTTCCTTACTTCTTCCCCACTCAGCGTCACTTGAAAACAGGGTTTATTATATTTGGTCTGGAAATTTGGGGTGGGAGGGTTGTTCCTAGATTTCTAGCCCACCAGAGTGTAAGAAATAGAAATGCCAGAAACATATTTAACATAATTCTCTACTTGGGGATATTTATGTTGTCTCTGCTGTTTTGCTGTGGTGAATAAAATTATCATGAGTATTCTGGTAGAGAAATATTTGGAAATATCTCTTATTTATTCCTTAGTGTATTCATAGAAGCAGAATTGCTGGGTCAATGAATATAGACATTTTTCAGTCTTTTGGTAGATGGTGTATTCCAGAATGACTGAATGAGATTGTGCCCTCACAACAATGCTCATATATTTATTTTAGGCTTCTAAAGAACATGACTGGAAGCTAGTATATGGCACAGACAGTAAGCCCAAGACGTCCTGGGTGGTATTCAAGTCTCATATTTGTTTTCTACTGAATACTGGAGACCACCAGAAATCATGACTGACACAAATTGAATTTCCCTCCCGGGCTTCAAGGGAAAAAAGGGTAGAGTGGACTTTATGAAAATGTCTGGAATGTAGCTCTCTGCATCTTCCTGCTTTCAGGAAGCTAGTTATGGCCAGATGGGTGAAATGGAGGATTATGGGTAATGGAAGTGATGCAGAAAAAGCACCCTGGGGCGCCTGGGTGGCTCAGTCGGTTGAGTATCCGACTTCGGCTCAGGTCATGATCTCACAGTCCGTGAGTTTGAGCCCCGTGTCGGGCTCTGTGCTGACAGCTCAGAGCCTGGAGCCTGTTTCGGATTCTGTGTCTCCCTCTCTCTCTGACCCTCCCCCGTTCATGTTCTCTCTGTCTGTCTCAAAAATAAACAAACGTTAAAAAAAAAGAAAAAAAATAAAAAGCACCCAACCCACCTCCAGCACGTTACGAGAAATGCTTCTTTTGGGGGAAGAATCCAGTGATGGATAGTTAGAGCACTAAGCTCAGTGCTCCTTTTTTTTCTTTTTTTTTTTTTAATGTTTGTTTATTTTTGAGAGAGAGTGAGTGGGGAAGGGACAGTGAGTGGTGGAGACACAGAATCTGAAGCAGGCTTCAGGCTCTGAGCTGTCAGCACAGAGCCAGATGCAAGACTCGAACTCCTAAATCTCAAGGTCATGACCTGAGCCAAAGTCAGATGCTTAACCGACTGAGCCACCCAGGGGCCCCTAAGCTCAGCACTCTGGACATAGCTGGTTAAACCTATAAATGGCCAGTCACCTCCTCTGTAGCAAAAGCAAAAACCCTTTTCTAGCCTTCATTTGCCAGAAGATGACACTCCAAGCCACGTGGTTCTGGTCCTTCCAAAGGGTCTTGCCTTTGCAAGCCATCAGGCTCCATTTGATAGAAATCTGAGTTTTGGAATTTTATTTTCCAGAAATCCAATTCTGACAGCATTCATGACCCCATCAGCCCTAGTGAAAGCTCATGACAACAATTTTTAAGGGCCTTATTCTGAGTAAATGGTTATTCCCCTTCCTAGGGCACAGGCTTGTTTTACAACTGTGGCTTTAGGACTTTGACTCAAACTAGTATATATTTAAATGCACACTACTCAGCGTGTATTAAAACGGTATAATTTGGACACTCAGCGACCTATTCCAAGAGGCCAATTTTGTTCTGTGACTATGTATATTGCGCATGTGTACTTTCAGACTGTGAATACTGCCTCCTCTCTATGGGTTCAGGATAAGCACAGCAGAACAGCAATCAGCAGGGCCAGAGATCGGCTCATGCCCTCAGCGAGGGCCTAGCAGGAAGCAGAATTCAGCTCAGACGGTTCAAGAGGCTTTAGTGAATGGACTGTTCGCAGAAGTGTGGGTGGTGGTAAGGGAATCACCAGAGACTGGTAACAAGAGCAAGAAGTTGTAACTTGCTAGTTACTACACTGCTTGTTTAAAGGGGCAAGGGGAGAAAATGGGCAGCCAGACCCAGTGAGAGCTGGAGTGAAGGGATATCAGCCCCGCCAGAAACACAAAGCTGGGACAGACAGAGCAGGGCCTCACCTTTCTTTCCTCACCTGCTGGTACCTTCCATTGGCCCCAAAAGTTAGAGGCGGGAAGCTCGGGTGATTCAGCCCATTGGGCCAGTTAGTACTACCAGGAGCAGGGAACTGTAGAGAATGGATTTGAGGCCGTGGATGCCTAGGTCTCTGGAGGGTCTCGATGTGGATGTGTTACACAGATGGTTTTGTTTCATCAGTGGTCACCGAAATTAATAGAGCAGCGGAGAAGAAAGAGGCAAGAGAAAGCTTTAGCTTACACTTGGCAGAGTTGAGGCATGAACTGAAGCTCTTCCCCCTTCCCCCCTCCCCACTCTCTGCCCATTATTTGAACCCGGTTTATATTGAATTATTCATACAGGGCGATTCATGACACTGATGTGTGTATCCCTGTAACCTGAGCTACACCCGACAGGGGTTACAATGTAGGGATTCTTTTGGGGAACAAATGATCTTCAGGACCCTGTGTGAGGCCTTGGGGCAGCCGGCAGTTGGGGAAGAAACACATAAAGAATAAGTGTGACTCATCCAGGGTGATAGAGCTCATACGTGGCTGAACCAGGACATGTAATGATTTGCGTTATGTTTTGAGAGATGGTTCAGTTTTAGTTGTTCCGTAAATTTGGCATTAAAATAGTTACTCTTTAGGAATAAGTACAAGGATTTGCCCACATTGGACAATCAGAACAGATCTGTGGTCATAGGAATGATCTGTGCGGCCCCACTGCAGCAGAAGCCTGCCAGATGCTCCTGATGCCAGCTGGGCTGTGGGGCTGTCTTAGAGGTGCCAGGGATCCCCCCGGTCTAGAACTCTGTGGCCCAGGTTTTCTCCAGGTGCATTTGGTAGAACATCAGTCTGGCGAGATCCTCCCTTGACCAAAAGTTTCTCTGGTCAAAAACATTTTGGATAACACTACATCTTGCACCTCCCTCTTGGAGGTTCAAAATGCACTTGACATTAAAGCCATCTGAAGTTATCCGGTTTCCTGGATCGTTTTGAGAGTGAGTTAATACTGAAATTTGCATTGAAGTTTATCGTCTTTCCAACGAGTTACATAAGCCTTTCATTGGCCCTTAACACCCACCCAGGAGAGGCTATCAGTGCAGTCCATATTCAGAAAGAAAGCTGCTTTTAGTTGCTTATGCACCTCCCTCATGACCTGATGTCCAGTACAGACATTTCTTTATACTTCTCTTGTTTCCTAAGTTGGTAGCTTCACATTCCAGAAGCAGCCTTACCGGTGCTGTGCAAGTGTGTGTCTGTCTCCTCTCTCCTCTTCTCTTCCCTCACCATCCCTGTAGCTCTTCCCCCAGAGTCCTGGATTCATTGGAAGGAGGGGGAATTGGAGTTTTTGAGGTCCTGGGCATGCTTTGAAGAGAATTAGGTCCATCACATTCTTTGGAGAGACACATCTACAAAATGAAACTTCCTCTTGCCAGCCGCTTTCCGTAGCATGATTTAAGTATACCGTATGCTGACCAAGTCTGTTATGAAACTCCCAATGAAAGGAGAGGAGGGAAAAGAAAAAGGAAAGGAAAGAAGCAACGAAAGAGAGAGAAAAAGTCCCATTTGCCACAGTTATGTTCAAAGGAGGCAGTGACTATTGTCACTATTGGTAGCTGATTCTCACAAGGCCAGACATGGTGTCCGCTTCACAGCCCGGTGCTGAGTGGGCATTTGGTTCTGACTGCTCGTTAGGTTCCAGAGGGAGAAACAAAGATCAGTTCAGTGTTAACGGTGCTGTGGCCTGCAAACCGCTGAGTTAAAGCCTCATTCTTATTTTATGTAGAAAACCATCATAGGCCATTTGACATAGAAATAGATTTGCTCTTGTTCACGGCTGTGATTGTCTGATGTTAAAATCCCTGCTTGCAGTCCCCAATTGCTTGAAACTGTGGTTCTGAAATCCCAAACCAGATGCAGCTCATCTGGTTTCAGCTATTGTTTCTGCATGAAAGGGCAGGTGCATCCATCAAGGGTTTTGAGCAAGCCAGCGATTAGATGTCCTTTTGGGGGATGGCCAGGAAAAACATCATGGATATTCCTGTTTCATTTATATGAAGTTGTCGAATGTAACTGAGCCAGAAACTCAAGTTTAATTCACGTATTTTTGACAGAAATGTGACTAATCTGGATGATTGTGCTTCCTATGGGGTGGTTAGCAAAATCATCTTATTATAAAAATTTAGTCGCGACAACTTCACGAAAGCGCAAGTTAAACGGAAACAATGGAAAGCGGACACAACCAGAACATTTAACCTTTTGGAAAATTTTCAGTCATCTCCTTTAAGAGAATGGGGGATCTCTCTCTCTCTTTCTCAAAAATAAATAAACATTAAAAAAAGAGAGAGAGAGAGAATGGGAGAAAAGCTAAACAGATATCATGCGTTCATTTCAATAACCGGCAGTCAGGATTGTACCCTGTGACCACGATGGCTTCAGCCTGATGATCTTGATTTCTTTTTCTGCATCTATGACAAGTGCCCAGATTGGTTCTGTCATTTACTTGTAGGATTTGACACTGGGTTTGTAATTTTTAGAGCAGGCCTCCCTGAATGTGCAGAGGGATTGCCTGGGTGGGTTGTTAAATTGCAGATTCCAATTCAGTGGGTCTGGGATAGGCCCAGGACTCTGCAATTGCCAGCAGACTTCCAGGTGAGGTTGGTGTTGCTGGTGTGAAGAGAAAACTTCTCTTTGAGAGAAGAAAACGTAAGGAAGACGAAAGGACTCCATCAAATAAGGAATCCGTTAATACTGCTAAATACGTTCATCAAGATGACTAATTCTTGGAAGCGATGCAGTAAGATTTGAAAGTGTTCAGAGGTTCCTTCTTTCAGGTAACCTGCATATCATATTGACCACACTTACAGTATTCTTTCCATTTTCTGACTAATCAAATACCGGGTGTTATATTTTACGGCTTTAACAGGTACATAGGATCAGAAGGAAAAGAACCAACATTTAGAAAGCAAACTCATATCAATCTTTTAAAACAGAAGGCAGAGAAATCCTTCTATGGTATTGCATGTAACAATAACAAAGTATGGAACCAGTGAATCCAGTGACTCTTAAGGAATTATCTCAGCAGTGTAGTCTGTAGAGAGTGGTTTTATCCTAGAAACATGGCCAACTATGTTTCCATAAACCCAGTCTCACCCTTTTTTTTCTATGTTAGTTTCTATCTTGTAGCTTCTGTGCTTTACACTGGGGACCCTCCATGGGATTTGATTTCTTGGTGGATGTGGAATAAAGCTTACAGGAAGCTAGTTGTATGCAGGCATTATTTTTGGTTACCGTGGTCAAGATTTACTAGGTGCTTTTGAAGGAAACTGCCATTTTGAAGGAAACTGCCATTTTGAAGGAAACTGCCATTAACGTAGGACAGAAGTCAGTTATCCAGTTTTAGTTTTCTATTCTGAAAGTTTGACTCATTGTCTCTAAAGAGCTTTGGGGTGAGATGTAGCATTGATTTTTTGTTTTTTGTTTTTAATTTTTCTTTTCTCAAAATTGTTCGGGCTATTCTGTGTCTGGCTATTGTTTGTCTATTGTGTACATTTCCAGATCAGTTTGAGAATTCGTTTTGTTAGTTTCCTCAAAAAAAAAGCCTGCTAGAATTTGGTTGTGATTATGTTGAATTCTCAGTGAAGGAAGAATTGACATCTTAATAGCATTGATGAGACAATGTTGTGACAACTCCTAGATATAAAGTCCTACAACCCTTTAAAAAGGAAAACCAACTTCTGCCTTTTGAGATGCCTTCAACTGAAGGCTGAAAACATCCTACTAAACACTTTTTAATGATAATTATCCTTTGGCAACTATAGGGCTTATGTTCCTGAAAAGTGTTGTCGTTGGCAAAACCCCATTGTTGTGGGCTTAGTATACTTAGACTTGCTTATTGTGCACATTGTTTCTGGTACTGGTTTGTTTTTAGATCATTCCTACAGAGTGACACACAGCGCTACTTTTTTTAGAAGACCATGAGATTGTTTTAATTCATTATTTCTCCCAGTTGAGAGGTTACAAGGTAGTGGGAGATTTTAAGCTAGAAATTTTGAGACCCAGTTCTATTCCAGGATGCCCTGTGGGGAGGATGAAGAGAAACTGGTAAGGGATGAGGGAATGGAAGAGGCCCCTGGGGCCAGCCACAATGGAGAATGCTGGTGACCTTTTACTTCCTGGCCTGATGAGGAAGAGGAGGGAGGGAGCCTCTTTGAAGGCTCAGAGAGGGGAGATGGAATTGTTGGACAGACCACCAAGAGAGAGGGTTGAGACTACTGCAAAATGGGTGGTAGAGTGAGAGACAGAGAGTCAGGGAACTGGTGCCCTCTCCCACCCTTCCATCTCCTGCCAGCGCTTCCCATTGGTTGACACCAAGCAGAAGCCAGAGGGCCAGGGCAGGATGGAGCCCCTGGGGATCCAGTTCCCGGAGCGCTGGGCAGGGTGACAAGGGCAGAGTGTGGATCTGGAGGGGTACATGCAGAGTATGGGTCAGGGAAGTGTCTGCAAGTACAGTAGTCCCCCCTTAACCCCAGGGCATGCCTAAAACCGCGGATAATACCAAGAAGCCCTGTATAGACTCTGTTTTTCTTTATGCATACATACGTTTGGTAGAGTTTAACTTATAAATTAGTTACAGTAAGAGAGCAACAACACTAACGTGATAAAATAGAACAATTCTAATAATACGCTGCAATAAAAGTTATATGAATGTGGTCTTTCTTTTGCAAAATATTACGGAGTACTCACCCTTCTAATTGTGATGGTGTGGATGATAAAATGCCTACGGGATGAGATGAAGGAAGAGGAATGACATAGGCGTGGTGACGTAGCGTACGAGTGACCTTCTGACAATATGTCAGAAGAAGATCATCTGCTTCTAGCCTGTGGTTGGTCACAGGTAATAGAAACCACAGAAAGTGAAACTGTGGGTACAGGGGTGTGGGGACTACTGTATTTACAGATGGTGTGAACAGCTAGTGAAAAGCTACTGCAGAAGCCTCTTTTCACGAGTGCAAGTATTGTGTGACTATCACTCAGGGTCTCCAGAAGACAATTGTGTTCTTCCCACCCATTCTATCATGTAATAATTCTCATTCCATCAGACTGTGTTTCTAAAAACATCCCCCTAAAGTATTCCTAAATGTCAGGTAAGGGTCTGGTGATATAACCCAAAGCAGCCTACTGTGTTAGCACAGTGTTGATTTGATTTTAAAAGCTCATACAGTTTGCACACCATGTTATAAAATATCCATGTTAACCATAGGAACAGGGTGATTCCAGCTCAAGAAACTCCAAATTAAATCTGAAGAGCAGGCATTCTATAAAACTGTGCTTTCTCTTCCTTAGTAAATTTCCTTCATGCTGATCAGACTTTAAAAATGGCTACAGAAAACTGAAAATCATTGCATAAAATCAAACTATAAAAGCGTGTACAAAAATTATTAGGACTGCATGATTTACTTTTTTCTTTGCTTATTATCTCTTTGCTTGTGGTGATTGCATGTTCTGCATTGAGAAGTATTTTCAACTCTGAGTGGCTGGGAGTAAGATGCCATGCTCTGATACAGGCAGCCCGTAGGCAGCTACAAGGAACAGCCTCTTTCTCATTCAAGTATCCCCAGTACCTTATGTTGCCCTGCTGTTCCAGTCCTCTTTAAAGAAAGGTTATGAGGGCACTGAGAATTCCTTCTTGAGCACAAATCCTTAGAAAACAAGGAACAAACTGAACTGAAAACACTGTCTACCTCTATGTCAGGACTCATTTCCAGAGAAAGTACCATTTGGTTTTCAGTCTATTAGTGATTGCCTTTTTTTTTAAACTTCCATTCAAACCTGCAATTTGTACAAAATTTGGGTTTTTAAATCATATTATTCTTACTTTTGGATCAATAAACATTAAAGTTAGAAACCACTGTGAAATTGCCTTTTGGCCACACATCCTGTTGGATGCATCTAAAATCCTTGGTGATGGTGAGCCTGGCATTTGGGATATACTGCACAGCTTGGGGACCATTTAAAAACCTGTGGTATTTTGGTGGTACTGCTGTCTGAGATTATGCATACCATGTTTTGAGATGTTTCCTAAATACCCTGTAGCCTTTCTCTTTTTCTTTATTCGCAATGTGTTTGCAAGCCAGGGAGAGGCAAGTTACCAAAGGGCACCATTTAATAAAAAAGGAGGCAAGTTTGCTTAACATGCCGATTGGCCTTCCTCATACAACTCAGTGATCCCAGGCAGGACTGCAATGGGGACCTCACGGTGAGGATTGTGGTCATACTATTCTTTCCAACAGAATGTGCTACACTTTTTTTATTTTATTAAAAAAATTTTTTTAATATTTATATATTTTTAAGACAGAGAGACACAGAGCACAAGTGGGTGAAAGGCAGAGAGAGGGAGATATAGAATCTGAAATAGGCTCCCAGCTCCGAGCTGTCAAACACAGAGCCCGACATGGGGCTCGAACTCACGAACTGTGAGATTGTGACCTGAGCTGAAGTTGGACGCTTAACAACTGAGCCACCCAGGCGCCCTGAACATGCTGCACTTTTAAATAATTTTTGGTCTTAAAAATATAAAACCAAAATGGGGAAAAGTGAGCTACTCTTGATAGTAGCCCAAATTCCACCCTCATTCCCCAGGCAAAGATTTTCCTGATTCAGGATTTGCAGTAGCACATCGGATGGTGGCATTTGGTCTTCTGATACGAACGAGAGTCACACGGAAGAATTCTATTTCCTGCTGCTCTAAAACTCTCCTCAGATGCTTCAGTAATATGGAGGAGTTGCTAATGAAGACAGTTTCTAGGAACCTAGACAGCTACTCTAGGCTACTCTTGGTTGCCTTGGCAATGTTGCTGACACATATGTCTTTCTTGGAGTTAGAGAATTGCCCAAGAAGTGTTTACTGAGCTTCAGAAAAATAACGGCTAGCAAACCATGCTGTCAATAAAGATGGTTCCATAGTCTTCACAGTGTGTCATTAACCATAAAAGATCCCTCTGTATCCTGGAAGGCCGAAGATGTGACATTGGCAATACACTTTCCTCAGATTCTCATCTGTTAGATGAGCAAGTTAGATTGCATGAAATCCATGCTCCCTGTCTGCTGTTTTACACTGTAGTTTAGGGTGAAGATGTTAAATCAAAGAAGAAAAAGAATTAACCCTTACTAAAAAGCACCTTTTGGAGTCAGGCATCAATTAGGCTCTTTTGCTTGTGTTCTCATTTAATCTCCCCAGAATTGGCATGCTCCCTGTTCTAAAGATGGGGAAACTATGGCTTAATGAAGTTAAAAGGTTTGCAGAGGTCATCCAGGTCTCATTGGTGATCAAGTGGGGTCCTGTTTCATTTGACTTTTGTCCTTACTGTTTTTCTGCTGTGCCCGTGCTGTTTCTTATAATTCAGAGCAGTGGTTCCTCATCTGATGGAAGCCATGAACCCTCTGAATAAAAGACACATTCATATTGTATTAGGCATGTAATTTCAGGTCATCATGGACACCTTGGAATCTATCTGTGGACCGGATAAAGAGCCCCCTTGCCTAGAGGGAGGCCATGGTCATCTGTATTCTCAAGGGAGACCAACAGCCTTTCTACATGTTACTCACTCTTCAGGTCTCAATTGGAGAGACTCTGTGTAGTTGTGATTGTTCCTGTATGTGTATCTTCATCAAAGAAAGGGAAAGTTGCCTCCAGGGAGTAGCGATAGAGTCGTAGGATCTCAAGATAGATGTGTGCCTCAGAAGTCATCCGCAAGCCCCTACCATCAGGTACTTCAAGATTGTTCAGTGTTGTGTGTTAGGAGGTCAATAATTGTAATAGCTAACCTTCTTAAGCGCTTATCTCTGGACATTGAAATAAAAGTTTTACGTGTATGTGGGGCACCTGGGTGGCTCAGTCGGTTGAGCACCCTGACTCTTGATTCTGGCCATGGTCTCAGGGTTGTGGGATCCAGCCCTGCATCAGGCTCCATGCCAAGTGTGGAGCCTGCTTGTGATTCTCTCTCCCTAGCTCTCTCTCTCCCTCCCCAGCTCTCTCTCTCCCTCTCCTCTCCCTCACTTGTACACGCTTTCTCTCTCTCTCTAAAAAAAAAAGTTTTTTTTTACATGTATTACCATTTAATTTTCACACCATACACCGAGTTAGGTACGAGTATTCTCCTTAGTTTACAGATGAGCATACTACTATAGAAAGATGAAGAGCCTTGCCCAGGGCAGATTCCAAAGGACAGGGTGGGATGCCAGCTTCTATCCCTCTATCCTTCAAACCCAGCACCCTCTTTGTCACTTTGATATGCTGCCTCCTGTCACTTTGTTCCTACCCACAGGGAACATTTTAGCCCTCTTTTCCCTTAGGACTTCTCCCAAACCAGAGAATTCACATGCTAATGGAGCTTACACCTGAGCAAATCAATCAAGAATTCCCGAATTCCTTCTATTAAATTTGATTATTTTCTCTCTGGAGCAGGCAGGTAGGAAGACGGAGAACCTTCTTACAAATTTTTTCATTCACATGTAATTCCTTACCTGTTTTTGTAGTGAAGATCAGAGAAATCCATATGATGCAGAGACCAGAAACTGTTCCCTAAATTGTGCTCCAGTAAATAGTAACCTTATAAGAAGTTAACAAATCCACATGGGAAACACAGGGTTAAATAATGTTACACAGTATTGTTTTATTGCAGGACTTCTTAAAACCTTTAATATGCTTATAACGGAAGATTATGGGTGTGCGTGGATAGCTCAGTCAGTTAAGCATCTGACTCTTGATGTTGGCTCAGTTCGTGATCTCATGGTTGTGGGATCGAGCCCCATGTCGGGCTCTGTGCTGAGCATGGAGCCTGCTTGAGAGTCTCTCTCTCTCTCTCTCTCTCTCTCTCTCTCTCTCTCTCTCTCTCTGTCTCTCTCTCTCTCTCTCCCTGTCTGTCACTTTCTCTCTGTCCTTACCCTGCTTGTGCATATTCTCTTTCTCTCTCTCTGTCACTCAGAATAAATAAACATTTTTTAAAAAAGGAAATTGTGTAAGTTTTAGGAATTACATTGGAAGGGTGCAGTTGACTAAGGTCCAATGTATTTTCCATTCATTCAGCATTCTTTATTGCCTGTATATGTGGGTTCTCTGAATTCTTCCTGGAACTGGAACATCTTACCAATTCTCTCATTAAATACTGAGTTAAAAATAATCTTTGCCCATGTTCATTTGTATTTTTTAGGGTGCATTGTGATTGCCTCTTTTTTAACTTTTAACAATATTCTTTGATACTCTACCGAGAGATATATAGTATTTGGTTATCTTTCAAGTAGACTTGGCCCTGGATTTTTATTTTTTTACTTTTTAATTTTTTTGTGTAGAGATTTCTGAGATTATGTCCCATGGAACACTCTTTGGGAAACACTGTTTTATAAGAACATGGTAAATCAAAAGAGTAGCTGAAAACCAAATCCCAGCTTTATACAGACTTACAATACATAAACTTAGAACATCCCTGCAGAGTAGAAAGGAAGCAGACATTCTTATTCTGACTTTGGTCCTCATCCCCATGGGGTACAAAGCAGAGAAGCAATTATCCCAAAGTCCCACAGAGACAAGGCTCTCAGTCCCATCCATTTCCAACGATTATAGTCCAGAGCCTCAACACACTGCCTTAGTGAGTGTTTTCTGTTTTTCTTTTTCCAGCTATAGCCTAATCTGCCCATCTCAACCTTTCAATTCACCTCCTGAAATCCTGGAGAAAGACTGTTGATAAGGTAGAACAAAGCTTCCAAAAATCTTTCCTATGATCTCTAATTAGTTAGCAATACACTTGGGTATGTAGACCGTGTTGCCAGAATGAGAGGGAAGTTGGCAGCATTTGGTGAAAATATGTTTTGTGAAGCCAAGATTACGGGCCCCAAAGAGCTCATGAAGGCGAGTGGTGGCCCTGCAGTGCTGTAGGGTCAGAGCAGGTGTAAGAGAGGACCTGGATCCTTCTTTCCCTGGGAGCTTGTCACTTGTCCTAATGGAATGATCTTGTCTTGACATCTGTGGAATCCGGTAAGGTTGTGTTGTCAGTGTTTCTGTCCCACTTCCTGCTCTGGTGACTCACTCTTTGTGTCCTGATTTTACAAGGAGGTAATGTTCCCCCAGGCCTTTTGCGAGTCAGAGGCAAATTGGACGGTTTCTGTCTAAGTGAGGGTAGAATGGGGAGAACACGTTGTGTAGAAACTGTGACCGTCACTCAGCGTTTATGGATAAATATAATGACCTACTTTGGATGGAGATGGTGTCAGATGGCTTTCATTTCATAAAAGTGTGGATCTTCTTGGGGTGCCTGGGTAGGTCACTCTGTTAAATGTCTGACTCTTGATTTCATTCGAGGTCACGATCTCACGGTGTGTGAGTTCAAGCCCCATGTCGGACTCTGTGCTGACCGTACAGAGCCTGCTTGGGATTCTCTCTCTCTCTCTCTCCCTCTTTCTCTGCCCCTTGCCTGCTCATGTACACGTGTGTGCTCTAAGTAAACAAACAAACAAACTGAAAAAAAAAGTATGGATTTTCTCACCACTAGGTGAGACGCTGACTCTGGAATCACACTGTCTGCTTTGAGTCCTGGGTCCATTACATACGAACTCTATCACTGCGGTCAGTTACTCCAATTTTCAGTGTTCTCATTGGCAAAATGGAGATAATCGTTGTAACCTGACTCACAAGGTTGTTGGTAAAATTAAACTCATTTTTAGATCGAATGCATATAGAACGAGGGTTGATGTATTTTACATTTACATAGATGATAGCAAATAAATCAGAGAATTATGGAATTACTCATGTGGGACATTTTCAAAAGAGGAGGGAGAGCAAGAACATGTCCTTTCCTCTCTGTACTCCTTTTCCTCTGTATCCTGCCCATTAGCCCCAACAGCCCCCTCTTGATTTAGGAATTTACAGTCCCAATTGAAATCCCTGGTAGGGTTTTGTGAACTTTTTGTTCTACCTAAATCAACATCTTTCATGATTTTACTGCGGGTCAGTGTTTTTGCATTGCTGACTCATCTTCTGCTGGTACGGTGGGTAGCTGAGGTCACAAAGACTGTCTGAAGAGTGCGTAGAAAGGAACCAGGAACAGAACTGCGTCCTGGTGAATTGCCTGGGTGCAGAGCTTCCATAACTACGCGCATTTACAGGGGCTCTTCTACAGGTGGATTGCCAACATTTTAGCAGACAAGTATTCTCTCGAACATCTGGCCAGTGGTAAATGGAGGAATATCTCCCCCCAGCTGAGGGGCATGAGGATTCATTTAAACAGTAGAACGAGGTTAGAGGGTCATTGTATTATTCTGTGCAATATTGGTATGTCCCTGAAGGGGGCCGAGGAAGGAAGACCCAGTCTCTCTCAGAGTGTCAGGATGATTTGAAGGCTTTAATAAACTTCTTTGTCACTGAATTTTGGTATAAATGTTGTATTCTGGGTCGGGTACTGGAGGTATCAGGTTTCCTGGAAAGGTAGCTCTGAGACAAGGTTGGCCAACCCAGGCACCTAGAAGAGAGCAGGATGTCGAATGCCAGGGCGAATGTCCATTTGTCTTCCCTTGATCAGTATTCCTTAAGCTGGTTTTTTTTTCCCTCACCAATAATTATTGTTTTTAAGTTGGAGCACTAAGATGTCCTCGACTTTAGAGATGGGGAAGGATGGAAGAAAGCAGACTTCAGGAGCCTGGTACCTGACCAGGTTGGTTGATGCATGAGTGAAAACAGCTTCGGCTGGTCCTCCCTGCACCTGCATTCTGAGGTCCCTTCTCACTTACCTCTGTTTCCCTTCCAGGCCCCTGAACTTTCTTTCCTCCATTGTGTTCTAATTCTCACTTGGCTCTGTCACACCTAGGATAAACCTGCTCGTGTCTGAGATTTATACTTTATCTCTACTATATGTCATTCTCAAATTTTTTAAGTCTGAAGGTCACTCAAATGGACAGAAGGCTGTGAACATTCCCTCTCTCACCTATTTTTGCTTATCTCCTCAAAAGTGTTTCCCAGAATGAGAGGAAGGCTCATGCCAGCCTCTGAGAGACTTTGATGCCATAATGGCTAATGTATTAAAATCTGCCAGAGCAAGGAGTGGATGTTGTAATGACGCAGACATAAATCTATAAAAGACCAGATAGAGGGCAAAATACAGGACCTTGACAGGAACACTCCAAAGGATGATTCATCTTGTTCCTCTCAAGTTAGAGCACATTAAAGCTACTGCTTTAAGTCTTTGAATATACCTAGCAAGAAGTCAAAGATCCAGTACCCTGAAGTTTGGCCGATAGTGCAGTGTCTGCTCATAGGATACCAGCACAAGCAAATACCCTGCATTGTCATGTACCTGATGGCCTCCTTCCAGTCCTTGGAAGTCCTTATGGAACTTGGCACAGGGCCGGAGTGAGCACTTGGTAAATGCTTTCTGAATGTGCACATGGACATGTGGGTATCTGGACAGATGAGTGAATGAATCCTCTGCACATGGGCAGGGGCCAAAGACCCAACTCTCCATGTCTTATCCAGACGAGAAGAGACCATGGTCATCCCATGTAGTTGCCTCCTGGATTCAGTGGATAGTGTATACGTGATTTTATGTGCTCTTCTTTTTTATAAATACAGAGAGTGTGGAGAGAGGGGTGCCTCCTTGTTCAGAGAAGGCTAAATTAGGTGGTTCTCTCCTTGACTGCCTAAATCAGAGAGTTCTGAATTTTTAGAGACATTACTTGGGCACTTCAGGAGCAATTGCTCTAGAGAATTGCTCTTAAAAAGAATATAAGGGGCGTCTGGGTGTCTCAGTTGGTTAAGCGCCCAACTTTGTTCAGCTCAGGTCATGATCTCCTGGTTTGTGAGTTTGAGCCCCACATTGGGCTCTGTGCTAACAGTGCAAAGCCTGCTTGGGATTCTGTCTCTCTCCCTCTCTCTCTGCCCCTCCCCTGCTCTCTCTTTCAAAATAAATAAACCTAAAAAAATAAAATAAAAAAACAATGTGAGATTCATGTCTTTGGAGCAGCCCAGGCAAACCATTACTAACTGCTTTAGGAGACACTGAAATAGGGTTTACTTGTGGAAATACTCCAAGCTACCATATTCCCGCTTTTCCTTCCTGTTTAATTTTTAATTTGCCCATGTCACGGTGTCTTTTTACGATCACATCAGAACTTCTGAACTCAGGCCTGAGAGGGGAGGGTGACACAGCCAGCCATAGAGGGATGCTTCAGAATCTCATCGAAAGGAAAGGCAGTTTGAAAATGCTTATTCAACTTAGGATGTAATTTTGCATTCGAAAAACAGCAGCGACAAAATAACAAAATCCTGTTGTTTCAAAACAGTAAGGTGTCAGTGCAGATGAAATAAGCTGTGAGGTGAAAGACCGAAGTCCTGAAGCAAAACGCGTGAGGCACAACATTGTCTGCCATTTGCCTGTGCGTGGAAGGTGGCTCGTGTCGTCAGAACCTGAGTATCAGATCCGTGAATGTATAGTAATCGCCCTGTAACGTGAACGTCAATGGTGCCAAACTGGTCAGGTTAATGGATATTTTCAGTTACTGGGAGGAAAATCACAAGACTCTTCACGTGTGTTTTCCAGCTGAGCCATCGCTTCCGTCCACAGGTCTTGTTGCGTGTTTCTGGTTCTGACCTTTCCTAATCCCGCATCGAAACCATCCCCCTCCCTGGAGCCTTCGCCGCAGCCTAGGTCCCTGGTTCTCAGCGGCAGAAACCTGAGATCATCTGTGCGTCTTCTCTGTCCCCACCCTGTCCATCTTGTAAGCCAACAAGTGTAGTGTGGATTGCGCTTTTTTAAAAAATACATTTATTTATTTTTGAGAGACAGAGAGCACAAGTGGGGAGGGGCAGAGAGAGAGAGAGAGAGAGAGGGACACACACACAGAATCCGAAGCAGGCTCCAGGCTCTGAGCTGTCAGCATAGAGCCCGACGCGGAGCTTGAACCCGTGAACTGCAAGATCATGACCTGACCCAAAGTCGGACACTTAACCGACTGAGCCACCCAGGCGCCCTGGATTGTGCTTTTTAAGTGTCTGCCCAGTGTGTTTTCTCACTCAGGCTCAGTGGCATTGCCTGGACTGTGTAGTCTCTTAACTGGTCCCACCTTTACAAAGAGTCTTGCTCTCTTCTGATCTGTCCTTACCATTGTCTCCAGGCTGCACAAATCCATGCAGGTGGCTCCCTCCAAGGAAAAGCATCATTGGCTCGCCACGGTCTGCAGGAGAAAATGAAAGTCTTGAGTCTTGCAGACTAATAAACCTCTCTGTCATCTGTCATCCACCTCCCACGCTAGCTTCGTCTACCCCGGTTCCCCTCACCTCGCGCCTCAGCATACCACACTCACGGTCCCTAGAACTGGCTCGCCTTTCTGCAGCCCCCTGCATGGTTGGGCACACAGTCTTCAGTAAGTCTGTCTTCTCTTCAGTTGGAGATAGGAGTGTATGGACTTCCTTCTCTGCCTACTCTTGACTGTGATTTGTGTTCTTTCGTAGGGAAAATGTCAAACTTGATACATTCATTATAGATTCAAGAATTAGGTGATATCTGAAATTAGAATCCGAATTTGAATGAGAAGATACTTATTTCAGGGGCGCCTGGGTGGCTCGGTCGGTTAAGCTTCCACTCTTGGTTTTGGCTCACGTTCCGATCTCATGGTTCATGGGTTCGAGCCCTGCGTTGGGCTCCACACTGATGGTGTGGAGCCTCCTTGGGATTCTCTCTCTTCCCCTCTCTCTCCCCCTCCCCAGAGATTTCTCTCTCTCAAAATAAATAAACTTAATATATATTATTTTGTCCCCCTGTTTGATGAGTAAATCTCTTCTCTGGCACCTCTATCTATTGGTTAAGCTCAGATTGCTGTTAGGACAGTGAGCTCATTATGTCTACCAAAAAACTATTTCATTTCCAGAAAACCATGAAAAATGTGTTAGTACAAAAAAAATTTTTTTTTATATACATAGCTTTTACCTACCAATGCTAGTTCTCGATCTCGGTTTCGGATGGAACAAGTCTGGTCTTTATTGTGATGATCCTTCAGATATTTGAAGACAATTACACTCTCTTCCTTCTGGTCTCCTTTTCTCCTTGTTAATACCCCCAATTATATCACATATTCCTCTTACGTCAGGGTGTCAATTCTCTCTACCTTTCTGGGGACTCTAGCTGGCTCCAGGATGACTGTGAATTTATGTGTTGCCCAGCTTGTCCAGCCCAGAGGAACTTTTGGGCCTGCTCTGTCAGTTGCTGTCATGCCTACTGGTGCAGCCTGAGAGCCCTTTGTCAACACATACAGACCATCTGCTGAGGTCATCCCTTCTTTCTCCTGAACGGCACCCATCATGTGTTCCTAGCATCCATTCTGTTGCATGTTGGTTGAAAGTCGAAAACATACATTCAGTCCTTGTATAATTGTATTTCTGACTGAAAGTTTTATCCCTATTGAGTTTCTTCTCGTTAGAGAAGGTCTTTTTGTGAATCCTGATTCTCCTCATGTGAGATGTCCAATATGTGAGATCTCCTCCTCATGTTTTTGTGACCCTAAGTTTATGCTGTTGATGAAATTAAAATAGGATGAGGGGTGCCTGGGTGGCTCTGTCTGTTAAGTGTCCAACTTCAGCTCAGGTCATCATCTCATGGTTTGTGGGTTCGAGTCCCGCATCGGGCTCTGTTCTGAGAGCTCGGAGCCTGGAGCCTGCTTCAGATTCTGTGTCTCCCTCTCTCTCTGTCCCTCCCCCTCTCACTCTCTGTCTCTGCAGACTAAGAAATAAACATTAAAAACATTTTTTTTTAATTTAAAATAGGATGAGCTGGCTCCTGTGAGAATCAGCTGAAATAAGAGACAGAATTCCCTAACGCAGTGAATGGCTTGGAGAAGGTTCTCAGCAAAGGCCAGATCCTTTCTTGCCCCTGTCCTCATGACTTTTCTGTCTCCACTCTGTGGCTGCTGCCATCAAGATGTGGGTGTGCTGTGACCCAGAGAGGTCTGGGTCCCTTATTACTTTCAGTAGAAGAGAGAGTGTGGGATTATAGTATCGTCCAATCATAATTCCATCTCTCTTGGCACCTAGGAACAGTTTTTGTGGTTATTTTTTCTATTTTAATTATACTCTACAATTTCTAGAAATACAGATTGCAAGGCACTATGATTTAAAATTTAAATAACACGGGGCAATCGCTTCTCGGCCTTTTGGCTAAGATCAAGTGTAAATAACACGGGGCACCTGGGTGGCTCAGTCAGTTAAGCATCCAGCTTAGGCTCATGATCTCATGGTTCGTGAGTTCGAGCCCTGCACTGGGCTCTGTGCTGACAGCTCAGAGCCTGGAGCCTACTTCGGATTCTGTGTCTCCCTCTCTCTCTCTGTCCCTCCCCCGCTCATGCTGTGTCTCTGTTTCTCTCAAAATAAAAAAAAGAAACAAACATTTTTTAAAAAAGGAAATAAAATTTAAATAACAGACTCTCAGCAGAGGGTCTGTGAAAAATCCCTTTCACAATTGTAGATACGCACCCTCGAAGCTGTGTCTTTCTTAGGGTACGGTGGCCTTCAGGAATCTCAGGTAAGAACGTGAGAATGAGAGTTAGGATATGTAAGTCCCATTTGCTTCCCATAAGAAGGAAGAGGCTCTCTGTGAGTGGGGATAGGGGTGCCAGACCTCAAAAAGGGGATTTTCCGGAGAGTCTCCAGTAGGCCACTTAACTATGTGTTCCTGTTTCCTCAGCTGTCATGTGGGTAAAATAAGATGTAGCTAGGGGTGTTGTGAGAACGAAAGACGTGACATGTAAATCACTTTCTGTGGTTTCAGGCACGTAGCGGAGACATCAGTCTCTTTTCTCCCGCTGCTGAAACCACGGTGCCTTTGCACTGCGCAGACAGTGGGCGGGGGGGGGGGGGCGAGGTTGCCTGCTCAGAAGACTGACAGCTTTTCGTGGCTTTTGTGAACTGCTGACGTTACATGAGGTGTTGCTTCTTTTCAAAGGCTCAACTGCTCTAGGAGAGCCAAACATTTATGAAATAGTAAATTTTAAGAATTAGGGGGAAAGATCACATAGTAAATGCTAGGTACCTCTCCCCTGTTAGTTTTAGTGTTTCTGTGTGTGGACACAGGTCATTTGGGAGACTTGACTTTAAAATGAAAAATAATTTTTTTAAGTTTATTTATTTTTGAGAGAGCGAGTGAGAGAGTGAGCATGAGTTGGGAAGGAGCAGAGAGAGGGAGAGAGAGAATCCCAAGCAGGCTCTGTGCTGTTAGCATGGAGCCCGACGTGGGGCTCGATCTCACAGACCTGAGCTGAAATCAAGCGTTGAATGCTTAAGCGACTGAACCACCCAGGCGCTCCTAAAATGAAAACTTTTTATTTATTTTTTTTTAATTTTTTTTTTAATGTTTATTTATTTTTGAGACAGAGAGAGACAGAGCATGAACAGGGGAGGGGCAGAGAGAGAGGGAGACACAGAATCTGAAACGGGCTCCAGGCTCTGAGCTGTCAGCACAGAGCCCGACACGGGGCTCGAACTCGCGGACCGTGAGATCATGACCTGAGCCGAAGTCGGCCGCTTAACCGACTGAGCCACCCAGGCGCCCCTAAAATGAAAACTTTTTAAAAGGTAGATGGAATAAAGAAGCAAGCAAGCACTTTTTTTTTAAATCATTTCTTTTTTTAAAAATTATTTATTCATTAAAATAATTTTTTTTAAGTTTATTTATTTAGAGGGAGAGAGTACATGTGTCCACATGGGGCAGAGGGAGAGAGAGACAGAATCTCAAGGAGGCACCATGCTCCACGCGGAGCCCAGTGTGGCACTCAGGCTCACAAACCGTGAAATCATGACCTGAGTCAAAACCAAGAACCAGACCCTTAACTGAGCCCCCCAGGCACCCTGCAAATTCTTCATTCTTAAGTTATTTTACTTTAGATGCAGATCTGGGGGTGGATGGGAAGAGGTCTTGTAACAAGGCCCAGAATCCCCATGTCGTTGAAGTTCCTTCTTCTGCACATGGGACCTGTGTGTTTTTGCTTTGCTGCCTCTAACAGCAGTCGTCATAAAAATAATAGTGACACTATCTTGCATTTACACAACACTTCTAAGTTGATCTTGTTCTTACAGTTTTTCAAAAGTTAAAGATAACATTTTCATGTAAATAATTTTCAACTCATTAAGGCAGTGTTCATGGGGTTTCTTATGTTTTTGTTTTTTGGGTTTTTTTTCTTCTTTTTTCTTTTTTTTTTTTATTATTCTCGAATGACTTGGTGTTTTAGATACTACACGTGGGACTACTGAGTAGGGAACCCAGGTGTGGTTCTCAGGATCCTTCTGCTCTATGCCCAGGTAACTCTCTGCTGTGTCTGTGAGAGCACCTTCTCCTGTTACCCAATCCTGTGCTCCAGGAAGACGGAACCACTCCTGCCCAGTCCCACAATATGTAATGATTTTTCCAGTGATCTCTGCAGAGGCTCCTTCCTTGGTGGGAATGCAGTCTGCCACATTCCTGTCTGCTGGCATTTCCAGCACAGTTTGAGTCAGCTCGGCAGAGCATTCCCTGGTAACCTCGGCTCCTAAGGGATATTGCTCACAATACTGTTAACCCTTCATGTTGCCTGTGACCCATGGTCTCTGATATGTTACTTGTGAACCTGCCTTGTTTACATCACTGGACTCTGCATTTCTCAAGATTAAGTACTGGGGCCTGGTTTCATTCATCTTTACATTTCTGGATCCTAGTGCTTAGCAGGGGGCTTTGCGTATTCCAGGACATCACTGAGCATTTTATGAGTTGAAGGGCATATTCGAAGGCGGTGGGGGAGAATTTGCCTTGTGCCTGGCTCCAGTAATTCTAACACCATCCCTCAAAAGTAGGCTAAGTGTCTAGTAGAATAACTTGGTTCACTGTTTCATAAACATCTGCGTACTTGTTATGTATCAAGCATCGTGCCAGATTGGACAAGACAAGGCACAGCCTTTCAGTAATCGATTTATATCGATACATGCAATGTAGCATTTGCTAAGCCTGTGAGCAGCAGAACTGTGGTTAAAATCCCAGTCTGATCACCCGGAACCCAGTGAGCCAAGATGCTTCCAGAACAGAAACACTAGCTATGTTGAGTGACATCTCCTCAAGAGAGCAAAACAAGAGCCTTGCCCTGCCTATTATTCGAAGACGCTGTTAAATCGAACCGTTTTTGTTTCCTTTGCAAACTAGGTCCTTCAGAAGCTTGGGAAAGCTGATGAGACAAAAGATGAGCAGTTTGAAGAATATGTCCAGAACTTCAAGCGGCAAGAGGTGAGTACAGTTTTCTAGTGTTCGGAGGGAGAAATGGGTTGACTGTGTCTGTGAACTTCTTTCTTTGGGGTTGGCGTGCCAATCTGGGGAGTGGCACTGCTGATTCTGTAGGCTCTCTTGTGATGGGCGAACAAAGAGGCAGGAGGCACTACAGGAAGAAGCTTTGTGCTTCAGTCGTAATCTCAGGAGATGAAGACGTTGCTGGTCTGGAGCTCTTCGATACAGATTATCGATCTAAAGGAAAGATGCTGTTCGTGGTGATTTAGAGTATTGGTATAGTATTAGAGAAACAGTATTTCAGATACCTCCCGCACAATTATTTCAGTTGTTGTATGCTTCAAGATCATGCATTCTCAAGAGGGATTATATCTCCCCCAAGAGGGTGGAAAATGGTTCTTTGTGGGTGAAAAAACCAGTGTATATCACATAAATAGATACATAGTGTATCTGTGGTATTGAAATTTCATGGGGGTATGTGATGAGGAAAAATAGGTCTAAAATAGCTCCTTAAGGGAGATGATAATGAGGAAAAAGGTTGAGAAACATGATTAGATTTGTGCTATTCCTTCCTTTTTTTTTAAGTTTATTTATTTATTTTGAGAGACAGACAGAGAGCAGGGGAGGGGCAGCGAGGGAGAGAGAGAGAATCCCAAGCAGGCTCCATGCTTTCAGCACAGAGCCTGATATAGGGCTCGAACTCACAAACGGTGAGATCACCACCTGGGCTGAAACCAAGAGTTGGATGCTTAACCAACTGAGCCACCCAGGCTCCCCTGTGGTGTTTGTTCTTTTAATGGGCTGCATAAAGACACATGCATAAAGAAACAAACTCTTTTAGAAAATTATCTGTGTATATCTCTAAGGCTTGGATAAGAATGAACAGAATATCCATTGGATATCTGGACAGAATATCACTCTTTAGAGAGCATGCATGAGGGTCAAGGTGGGGGAAGGTACACGTGGGGCCATCTGCAGTTAGAAGCCTCCCATCTGGAGATCATACTAGCCATGGGGTGGGAGGAAGGCTGCACCACCAGATTCTGGAAAATGGGGTTTGGACATGGGGATGATGTGAGGACACAGCTTTATTTTCCTGGTGTCACTGGAGCTACCAGTGTCCCCAGGATGTTGTGGCCTTGGGGATGACGACAGTCAGTAATATCAGATCATCACAGGTTTCTTTTTTATTTTTTAATGTTTATTTTTCAGAGAGAGAGAGAGAGAGAGAGAGAGAGCGAGAGCACAAATGGGGGAGGGGCAGAGAGAGATGGGAACAGAGGATGAGAAGTGGGTTCCTTGCTGACAGCAGAGAGCCCAATGCAGGGCTTGAACTCATGAACCCTGAGATCATGACCTGAGCTGAAGTCGGACAGTTAATCGACTGAGCCACCCAGGCGCCCCGATCATCACAGGTTTCATTTTGTCCCCTTTGTTCCTGTTTGCAGATCTCAAATTGCGGAGATTTCTTTCTTCCATGTGTGTACCCGAGCACCCACTGTTTGTCTCCCTGCATCCATCCTATTTTTGTCCCTCACCAACACAGGTGGTAAAAATCCAGCAGGTATGGAGCCAGGTAGACCAGTCTCCATCAGAACGCATTCCTGAAGGCCTCCAATTTTATCCTAAGACTAAGCATTGACATGTGCAGAGAGACAGATACTCCGTTTACTGTGATAGCCATCTTGTTCTGTCTGAAAGTGACGATGGAGAGAAGGGAGTTGGAGAAGAAAGCCATGGGAGACAAATAGAGCATATCCACAGAGAGCTTTGCATTCATGAAGGTCGAAGAGACAGTTCTATAGCAATCTTGGATCTAGGCCCATAGACTATGTTGGCCTCCAGTCTCCTCCAGGAGAACAGATTCTCCACGTCTCCTTATGTTCTTATGCTGTGAGTTCTTGTACGTTTCTCCCTTGCACTTGGATCACACTCAGACACAGCACCATCTGGATTGCAGTGACTTCCTGCAGAAAAGATGATCAGTCACTGCCCTGTTGCTTTGTAGGGTGATCCCGAATACCTGCTTTAAGGGATTGGAGTTAGAAAGAAGTGATTCAGGTTTATAGATGTACCTGTCTGAGGATTTACACTCTACCCTTTGAAACTTCGTCTTCCTTTCGGGGGTGTCCCCGTGGAGCTGATTAGGTCTCTGCTCTTGGATTTTTTCCTGTATCACTCTTATGGTGTCTTGATGCAGTTAGCGTCCCAGAAGGCTAACCTTGGGAAGCATCAAGTTCAGGAATGCATTCATGACTAGGAAGCACTTTGTATTTTCCAATTACAGTGAATTCTTATTGGCCCTTTTTTGGACTTTGTTGAGCGGGCCAGGTGAGAATTATTTTTTGTCTAAACCACTGAAGGAAAGTACAGTTGGTCACATCATCTGCTCCATCGGTTACGTGCCACTAGCATCAGCAGTGTGAGGTGACCGTGCAATGCTGCTGTGTCTTCCACTCCCATCACAAGATATACATTTTCTTAAACAGGTACTTTCTTTTAAAAAAATGTTTAGTGGGGCAGCTGGGTGGCTCAGTCGGTTAAGCATCTGACTTCAGCTCAGGTCACGATCTCATGGTCCGTGAGTTTGAGCCCCGTGTCGGGTTCTGTGCTGACCGCTCGGAGCCTGGAGCCTGCTTCAGATTCTGTGTCTCCCTCTCTCTCTCTGCCCCTCTCCCGCTCTGTCTCTCTCTCTGTCTCTCAAAAGTAAACATTAACAAGAAATACTTACTTAGTTTTGAGAGACGGCGGGGGCAGAGGATCTGAAGCGGGCTCTGTGCTGACAGCAGAGATTTTTAAATGTTATAGAAAAAATCATATGCTATCAATTCTTGAAGACCTTGGTCCTTTGTAGAATATTAGCAGATTTCAAGATCTGGGTAAAACTTCAAAATCTGGGGAAGTTTGAACAAGCAATTCTACCTTATAAGAGTGAAACAATTACGTTGGAAATACAGAAATGGTATTACTCAAAGAGTATCTTAACCCCCTCTGTCTCCCTTTGAAAACAGTTTTGCATCAAAAACATCTTACATTTGCACATACTCATTTTGATGGCTTTTTTTTGTTTTCATCAGAAAAAATAAGTTTATAGTCATTTTAGTGCAATAAGGAGGGATGGTACCTTAATCCTGTCCGTATACTAGAAGGAGAGAAGAATACGCTGAGAAAGGTGTTTCTACATATACTTGTGTAGAAACTTTAACCTAGAAAGATGGATCTACTAAGATTGTGGCATCTCTATGAGACCTAGTACTTTTAATGTTAACATAATGGCAAATCATTACTTTAATGGTAGAAGGCATCATCTAAAGGCGACAGACTCTGAGGATATTATCTGACCCAGGAAATCAAGATTTCATGTTTTTTTCTGTGATAATATGTTTTTCAAATCCGAAAAGATACTACTTAGGGTATAAAATGAACTATATTTGTATTTGTGCACTATAGTATGGTAACTTCATCATGCTTAATTAGTACTTAATCCAGAGTAGATTATTCTAGAATATTCTAGAAAGTATTCAAACATTTTTGGGCTCTGATGATCTTACTTTTAAATTCCCTGTAGTAAAATTCTGAAAGTCCTCATAATGATTGATGTATGCCCTGATCCTTCATGTTGGAAACAAAGGTGGCATCAGGGTCTGTGTTTGAACTCAAGCTTGAAGCTTAGCCTTTATCTTATTCCAACCCCAGGTTTTTCTTTTTGATCACAAACGTCTTTTCCTAAAAGGTGGTTTTTGTTAGACTGAGAGCATGGGTGAAGGGTCTGTGTACAACTGTCTCGGTTGTCCATTGGGTTTCCCCATTGCTGTGCTTTTCATGGTCCAGATTTCCTAAACTACTCAACTGGGGCCAGGAGGAAAGGGAGAGAAGGGGGAGAGCAAAAGGGAATAGAGTGAACTCTGCAGAGAGCTTGGGATTTTCCATGATGACGAGTACCAAAAAGAGCAAGAATTATAGAAATCTATCCAGCAGCAAGAACAAAATCTGACTTCCACATGTCCTCCCCAAAGTGTTTTTTTTCCCTTCCTTTTTATTTTGCCTGTCTTACCAAAGCTGCTAATGAGTAGCAGAATTGACTGGTGTGAACATCGCCTACTTTCATCTGGCTGCCTGCTGCCGATTGTGTTAATGAGCAGAGAGAAGGTCCCAGAGAGGAAAGAAGGTCCTTGGCCTTTCTCCCTCCTTCTTGCTAATAAACTTGCCATTAAAATGCCATGCTTATGGCAACTGTGCTAACTGCAACAAGAATTGAATAACTTAGGGGCTGTGTGGGCTCAGGTTACCAACTCTTTGGTCACATTTCAGTGAGTACAGCTGTGAGCACCCAACTGGACTTACAGCCCAAGAATAATACTTCAATATTCCAATTAGTATTCATTATTGTTATTATTCCAATTATTAGAATCATCCAGTGACTGAAAGCTGGAGTCGTGTCTTCTTACTAATCTCTTCTCAGCACAGGGGACCTGTGTGGCTGCTTTCATCCTTTTATGTCTACGGGATCGAGTGCTTTGCACATAAGCTTTAAAAATACTTGTCCTACATCCCCAAAGGCAAGGGAATTAAAAGCAAAAATGAACTACTGGGACCTTATGAAGATAAAAAGCTTCTGCACAGCAAAGGAAACAACCAACAAAACTAAAAGGCAACCAACGGAATGGGAAAAGATATTTGCAAATGACATATCGGACAAAGGGCTAGTATCCAAAATCTATAAAGAGCTCACCGAACTCCACACCCGAAAAACAAATAACCCAGTGAAGAAATGGGCAGAAAACATGAATAGACACTTCTCTAAAGAAGACATCCGGATGGCCAAGGCACATGAAAAGATGCTCAACGTCGCTCCCCATCAGGGAAATACAAATCAAAACCACACTCAGATATCACTCATGCCAGTCAGAGTGGCCAAAATGAACAAATCAGGAGACTATAGATGCTGGAGAGGATGTAGAGAAACGGGAACCCTCTTGCACTGTTGGTGGGAATGCAAATTGGTGCAGCCACTCTGGAAAACAGTGTGGAGGTTCCTCAAAAAAATAAAAATAGACCTACCCTATGACCCAGCAATAGCACTGCTAGGAATTTACCCAAGGGATACAGGAGTACTGATGCATAGGGGCACTTGTACCCCAATATTTATAGCAGCACTCTCAACAATAGCCAAATTATGGAAAGAGCCGAAATGTCCATCAACTGATGGATGGATAAAGAAATTGTGGTTTATATACACAATGGAGTACTACGTGACAATGAGAAAGAATGAAATATGGCCCTTTGTAGCAACGTGGATGGAACTGGAGAGTGTGATGCTAAGTGAAATAAGCCATACAGAGAAAGACAGATACCATATGTTTTCACTCTTATGTGGATCCTGAGAAACTTAACAGAAACCCATGGGGGAGGGGAAGGAAAAAAAAGGAGGTTAGAGTGGGAGAGAGCCAAAGCATAAGAGACTCTTAAAAACTGAGAACAAACTGAGGGTTGATGGGGGGTGGGAGGGAGGGGAGGGTGGGTGATGGGTATTGAGGAGGGCACCTTTTGGGATGAGCACTGGGTGCTGTATGGAAACCAATTTGACAATAAACTTCATATATTGAAAAAAAAATAACTTGTCCTACCTAGGGCATCTGGGTGGCTCAGTCGGTTGAGTGTCCAACTTTGGCTCACCCATGATCTCCTGGTTCCGGGGTTCGAGCCCCACATTGGGCTCTGTGCTGACAGCTCAGGGTTTGGATTCTGTGTCTCCCTCTCTCTCTGCCCCTCCCTTGCTCGTGCTCTGTCTCTCAAAAATAAATAAACATTAAAAAATTAAAAAAAAAACAAAAAACACTTGTTCAACCTAAAGCTGAACCTAGTGACAGGAATGATCATTTTGAGCACTCTCTTAGAGCATGTTTTTATTTCAGGGATGGAAAAGATGTTGAATATTTGAATTTTTGCAAGCAGTCTCATGACATTTTTTAATACATATGCATATAAGTAATTAAAAATAAAACTTAACAGAATAGAAGTTTTTAAAAATGTAAATACAAATATACTCCCACAGTGTGTTAATGTGTGAATAAAATTTTTATTTATGGCAAATTGCATTTACATTTGGAAAATTTTTGCAATTTTCTTGAACACATAGGCCCAGCAGTTACCTTAGAGTTATTTCTTTTTACTACAGATAACCATGATCTGAATATGTTAGTGTATCCACCTTTTATTTATTTATTTATTTTAACTGTTTATTTATTTTGGGGGAGAGAGCAAACACAGGTGCAAGTGGAGGCGGTGCAGAGGGAAAGAAAGGAGAGAATTCTAAGCTCTGTGCTGTCGCCTTAGAGCCTGGCTTGGGCTTGATCCCATGAACTGTGAGATCATGACCTGAGCTGAAATCAAGAGTCAGACACTTAACCAACTGAGCCGCCCAGGGGCCCCTGGGTATCCACCTTTTATGCTAACAGTGACCTTTCCTCTGAAGTAACCACTGCCTTGATTAAATGTGAGCCCATCCATCTGTCTGGGATAATGATCCAATTCTAAAGGACAGCATCCTACCTCAGAGTGTGGAGAACCTCAGCCAGCCTACAGAGCCTCCCGTCCGGTCATCAGACCTTCTGGGTTTTGAGTAAAAACTTCAAGCGGTGAGTTTTGTGTCCACCAGAGCAGCAGTTTTCAAACTTCAGCTGCATCAGAATCACCCAGAAGGCCTCAGGACAGCACAGATTGCTGTGCCCCACCCCTGAGCTGCTGATTCAGTAAGTCTGAATGTGCATTTCTGACAGGTTCCCAGGAGATGCCAGTGAGGCTGTTCCGGGCAACAAATTGAGGACCTGTGCTTTGTTTCTATTCATATACTTTTTTTCAACCACTTCCTCTGATGAGTTCTTGAAGCTTCTAACCCTGTGTTTGATATCTATTTTAGTATCTTTATGACAAAAGACGGCTAGAGATTTGGTGGCCATGCCCAGAATTATCTGTGATCTGCATAACTGAGGTCTACTGAGAGGATCTTATCTCTAGCGGGCACGATTTGGGGTACAGGGGCAGAGTTCCCTTCTTCCCATGGCTGTTGATCCTGGAAACTGTATGCCTTGTGAAAATACAGGTGCCCCTGCAAGAGAAAAAATATGTGCTGCTCAGACCTTAATCAGGATGAGTTTAATAAGGCTTTTTTTCCCTAGATACTCAGGCTCAATAGGAGAAAGTATAGAAAGTATCAGAACTCTAGATACAGGATCCTGAGAAGAAATGAAGAGTTCTTATTGGTGGTGGGGCAGGGAGGGGTGTCAAATGCAGCGAATATAAGGCCTTGAAAATAAAATCTTTCAAGCAGCTGAAGCAATGCTGGCAGGGAAATTTATGGCATTACATACTTACGTTGGAAACAAAGAAAGGAAACAAATCAGTGATCTAAGTTCCAACCTTAAGAAACTAGAAAAAGATGAACAAAATAAACCCAGAGCAAGCAGAAGGAAGGAAATACAAAAGAGCAGAAATCAATGAGAGTGAAAATCGAAAGCAATAGAGAAAATAAATGAAATAAAAAACTGGTTCTCCAAAAAAATTAATACATTTGATAAATCTTCAGCACAACTGAACCCCCAAATAGACTCAAATCATCAATATCAGGAATGAAACAAATGGTATCACTATAGATCCTGTAGCCAGTAAAAGGACAACAAGGAAATACTGTGAAGAGATTTTAATTAATTAATTTATTTTTAGCAGGGACGGGAGAGAAGCGTCACCCAAGACAATGACATATGCAAAAGCCAGAAGTTCAGGAGAAAACCACCTTTGAAAAATGGCGTATGATTTAATAATATTAATGCTAAGAGCTGAGTCAGGTGCGTGAGGGTGGAGATGAGCTGGCCAAATAAATGGGCGTGTAAATCTGTAACACAGTGTCAGTAAATCAAACCTAGCAATATAAAAAGAATTATAAGCATGACCAAGTAGGATCTATTCAAAATATATAAGGCTGGTTTAACATATCAAAATCAATCAGTGTAATCCACCATATAAACAATGTAAGGAAGAAAAAACCTTATGATCATACTAATTGAAGTAGAAAAAATATGTGACAAAATCTAACACTCATTTGTAATGAAAATGCACAGCAATTTAGGAATAGAGGGGAATTACCTCAACTTGATAAACAGTATATACAAAATAATTAAGTCTCACACTATACTTAATAGCAGAAGACTGAATGCTTTTCCCTTAAGATTGGGAACAAGTCAAGGATGTCTGCACTCACCCATGCTGTCCAGTATAGAAATGGAAGTTCTAGCAAATATAATAAAGAAAGAAAAAGGAAATGCAAGGCACACAGATCAGAAAGAAGATATAAAACCGTCCATTTGCAGATACATTGTGTATATAGAAAATCCCAAGACTGCAACCAAAAACTCCTAGAACTTATAAGTGAGTTTAGCTGTGTCACAGGATACAAGATCAGCACCCCAAAATCAATCATACTTATATCCATTAGCAATGAACATGTGGAAATCAAAGATATATAAACATAGTAACATTCTAAAGAAAGAAAATATTTATGTACACACTTCACAAAATAGATACAGTATTTATATGCTGAAAATTACAATATGCTAATGAAAACTCAAAGAACTAAATAAATGAAAAGACATACCATGTTCATGGATTGGAAAGTTCAACATAGTAAATATGTAAATTATAACCAAATCGGTCTGTAGGTTTAATGAAATTTCATGTAATTCTTAGCAGCAGCTTTTTAAAAGACATACACAAGCTTATTCTAAAATTTATATGGAAGCATCCAGACCCTAGAATAGAGACAAGAATAAAGAGAGAAGAATCCATTCTATTTCAATATTAAATCCTCTTATATTGCTGCAGTTTGATATCAGCAGAAGGATAGATACATAAGTAATGGAACAGAACAGGTAGCCCAGAAATAGAGCCACACAAGTACACTCAACTGATTTTTGAAAAAGGTACAAAGGCAGTTCGATAGAGGAAAGAAAGTCTTTCCAATAAATGGTGTTGTAGTAATCGGACATCCATAGACCAAAAAATGAGCCTTGACCCAAACATACACCCTTACGTAAAATTTAACTCAGAATGAATCAAGAACTTAAATGTAAACATAAAGTTTTAAAACTTTTGGAAAAAAGAATAGGAGAAAATCTTCAGAATGTAGAACTTACCAAAGAGGTTTTTAGACTTGACTCCAAAAGCACAATCCAAAAAAGGAAAATTTGATGAGTTGGATCTCATCAAAACCAGAATCTTTTGCTCTATAAATGAACTGTTAAGAGAATAAAAAGATAGGTATCTGGAACATAGAAAGAACTCTCAAAACTCAGCAGCAAAAAGCACAAACAATCCAGTTAGAAAGTAGTCAAAAGATATGAATAGATATTTACTGAAGAGGATATCTGGATGGCAAATAAGCAATTCATAAAATGTTGAACCTAGGGGCACCTGGGTGGCTCAGTTGGTTAAGTGTCTGAACCTTGGTTTGGGCTCAGGTCATGATCTCACGGTTTGTGAGTTCAAGCCCCACATCGGGCTCTGTGCTGACAGTGCAGAGCCTGCTTGGGATTCTCTCTCTGCCTCTCTCTCTCTGCCCCTCCCTGACTTGCTCTCTCTGTCTCTCTCTCAAAAATAAATAAGTTAAAAAAAACAATGTTGAACATATATTTAGCCATCAGACAAATGAAAATTAAAATACAGTATCACTATATACCTCAGAAAGGCTAAAATAAAAATTAGTGATAATACTAAAGAACATCAAATGTTGTCAAGGATGTGGAGAAAATGAATTACTCTTATCTCGGGTGAAATGATATAGCCACACTGGAAAACATTTTGACCATTTCTTTAAAAATTACAGCTATCATCTAACCCAACAACTGCGCTCTCACACATTTATCCCAGAGGAAAGAAAACTTAAGTTCATACAAAAACCTATACACAAATGCTTGTAGCAGTTTTATTTGTAATAGCCCTAAATTGGAAACATCCCAGATGTCCTTCAAGAAGTGAATGGTTAAACAGACTGTTGTATTTCCAGAGCGTGGAATATCACTCACCAATAAAAATGAAGTTACTGGTAGATGTAGTAGCCTGGATGAATCTCTAGAGAATTATGCCAAGTGAAAAAAAGGTTACATTTTATATGATTCCATTCGTAATATTTTGGCATGACCAAATGGCAGAAATGGAGGAAAGATTAGTGGTTGTCGGGGGTTAGGGATGGGAGAAGGGCGACGGGTGTGGTTATATTAAGTTAACACAGGTCATCCTTGTCCTGGTGGACCAGTTCTGTGTCCTAACTGTGACGATGGATACATGAAATTATACATGGGATAAGGTTGTATAGAACTAAATACACACATTTGCATGAGTACAAGTAAAAAGTAGGGGAATAGGACTGGTGGATTCTATCTATGTTTTGATATTGTTCTTACTATAGTTGTGCAACATCAAAACTGCGTACAGGATACAAAGGATCTCTGTATTTCTTTCTCCAACTCAATGTGACTGTGTATAATTATCTCCATAAAACTTTCTGGTGAGAAACATCCCCTTTCACACCTTTACCCAGAAAAAGTTTACTGCCTACTGCTTGTATCAGATAAAGGTGCTCTATGGTAAAAGCCAGAGACTCATACTGTTGTAGAGCTGAGGAGGGAACATAAATGAGTGAAGTACACAAGTAGTGAAACAGTGAGTGGTGAGGACTGGGTTGCATTATAGGATTCATAGGGTGTAAAAAAGCAGCTGTCAGCTCCAGCTCACATCTGTCACATGAGAATGTCACCCAGGTTGCCACATCTGATTTCCTAGAGAAGATCAAATCCATATTTTACATGGAATCTTCCCAATTGGTTTTGTATGTTTTATTTTTTTTAATTTTAAACTCACAAGAAGTTATAAAATGGTACACAGAACTGTTGTATACCCTCAGATTTCCCAATCACTTTATCATTCTGTCCATCCATCCATCCATCCATGCACATGTTGCTTATCTAGTATACAAAAAGGACACTCTCCTACAAAACCACAGCTAATCCATCAGAATTAGTGAATGACCATGAATCCCATATTACCACCTAATTCACAAACCCCAGATTTTGTCTATGGCAAAGCTTTTGATCTGAGAAAGACCCGGAGAAAGACCCGGTTAAGGGAATGAAAAGACAAGCTACAGACTGGGAGAAATTACTTGCAACATATTGTCCACTTATGTTCTTCAAGGTCTAGGGGCCACTCCAGGGTCATACTGACATTTACTTGTCAAGTCCCATTAGCTTCTTTAAATTTGGAGACATTCTTCAGTCTTTCCTTGTCTTTCATGATCTGCAGATTTTTGAAGAGTACAGAGCAGTGTTTATTTGTAGAATGTCCCTCGACTTAGGTTTGCCTGATAATCTCTCAGGATGAGCTTCATGTGATGCCTCCTGGCAGGATTTCTACAGAAGTGATGCTGTGTTCTTCCCAGTGCATGATTTCAGGATGCACATGATGTTGATTTTTGCCTTTACTTTGGATATCCACTTTTATCACTTGGTTAAAAAGAGGCTGCCTGCCAGGTTGCCCTAGTATTTAGTTTTAAATTAGTAAGTACCTAAGAAGTATTTTGTGGGGATACACTTTGAGACTCGGTAAATAACCTGTTCCTTCTGAAAATTTTCGCTACTACTTTTATCCGTTGAAGCTTCTTGTCTTAATCAGCTGTTACTCTAATGGTTGCTAAATGGTGATTCTCCCCGCCCCCTGCCCCAATTCCTTCAACACTTATTAGTTAGCATTCTACTCCTTGGTAAAATGTTCCTTCTCCTCTAATTATATTAGTATGGACATAGAGATTCCTATTTTATTCAGTGGGTTGTAATACATTATTATTAGTTGTTTTGCAGCACAGTTGCCCTAAATTTGGCCAGTGGGAACTGCCAGTGGTGACTCCTGTGTCCTTTATACATGTCCCCATTCTTTGAGAACATTTTTTACTTTTTCTTTTCTTTTCTTTTTTTTTCTTTTTTCTTTTCCAGCTTCATGCTGTGCCTGTCCTCCCCAGCCTTCAATGAATGGTTTCTTTAAGGAGACGTGGTCTTTTTTTTTCCTAAGTCGAGAATGACATTTAGAAACCAAGACCTGAGTGCTGGGTATATTCTTTGCTTTTAGGGTATCGTGCTTCTATAAGTCTTCTAACTGGACAGAATAAACACACATAAACTTATTACACGCTCTCTGTATTTTTTCATCTCTCTGAAACCATGATATCTCCAATTACAATTCAGTATCTCCTGCTTTGAGTCTTCCTTCTTTTCATATTGGTACCTCCTTCTTTGAGATGAGCCATCTGGCTTCCATTATTCCCAATATATATTTATTTGTGTGATACACTTTATGTAACCAGTCTCCTGACCATGTGGGCTAACTTCTCATTTCCTGTGTTGTACCAACCAAGAGTGTTCTCTGCTATTTGGCTGGGGCTGATTCACATCAGCCTGCACTTTGCCCCTCCTCTGTAATCTAGGATGGTTGGCCAAGACTCATCACCCACTTGGCACACCAGCAGAGCTTTTCCCCCTGCCCGGTGGTATGCCTGCCTGCTACGAGTGCTCTGTCCTGGCTTCTGGCACCTGACTTCTGACTGTTTCTCCCCTACCCCCACTAACTTTGGCCGTGCACCAGTGGAAATAACTCAATTATTAAATGTTGGCACTGATTCAATTTTATAATTGGGTCTATAAAAATATCCATGTCTATGGGATGACCTATGGGCTACATTATACCAAATATATAAGTATTGCTATACATGTAAGTATACTAAATAATAAGCATTATTAATGTCCTAAAGGAAAGGCAGCAGTTAATACAGTCTGTTAACTTATTGGACACTTTTGTTTTTAGACTTTAATAGAATGACAGTTATCAGTTAAAAATATGTGGTTTGTTTGTATTGTCCCTAAAGAATAAAATGTGGTTCCTTTACATCTTATTAGGAATTTCTTATGAGAAGTGTAATAAGACATTCACAGGGTGGTTAAAATTGACCCTAATTACCCTGGTTCCATTGTGGCCACTGAAGTAAGTCATGGAGGAATTCTCTATCCTGGGATGAGGGCTCACTCATTCCAGGGCACCTCTGGTACAAATCACAGGTTGATTATTTATATAACATTTTCCTCCTGTTGTCTGCTTTTAATACTTTCATTTAAAATAAACTTTATTCTAGATTATGTGTTTGAAAAGAAATCATTTGTTCAGGGCCAGGGCCAACATGTTTAATTTATGTTAATGTAGAAATAGGAGGGCTCTTTAAGATCGCAGTGGCCAAACTATTTGAAATGCCATCATGACCTTCGTGAACGTTATTAAGTGTGGGATACGGGGCTAATTCTTCACATTCAATTTATTGCCCATTGGTTGATATCCTTTAGCAAAACATAACAAGGTTTAAATTGGATCAGACTTACCTTTGGGTCCTTTATATAATGGACAAGGCTGTCAAATGGAGGGAAAGGAAGTGTTTTGACGCTGGATGAGGACCTGTCAAGGTCTTACGTGGGCATGGTAGACCAACAGGACAGAATTTTGGTGACCTTGCAGCAGAGTGTGTAAGAGAAGCTCCTACCAAAAGTCATGCCTTCTATGAAACCTGTCCAACAGAGAGTGAATAGTCTATAGAGCAAGAAAGCAGCATAGAAATGGGGCGGTGAAGGGGCGCCTGGGTGGCTCAGTCGGTTAAGCGGCCGACTTTGGCTGGGGTCATGATTTCGCGGTCTGCGAGTTCAAGCCCCGCGTCGGCCTCTGTGCTGCCAGCTCAGAGCCTGGAGCCTGTTTCAGATTCTGTGTCTCCCTCTCTCTGACCCTCCCTCGTTCGTGCTCTCTCTCTGTCTCAAAAATAAATAAACGTTTAAAAAATTAAAAAAAAAAAGAAATGGGGTGGTGAAACTTTTTTTTTCTTGAATGAAGTATAATAAAGCAAGAGTGATACGTGGAGTGGTGTGTTAATACTCAATCTGCACCTACCCAAAAACCTCTCTACCAGTAACTCTCTCTGTTCTTTAAAAACATGTCTGACTCCATGCGTACATTCTAACTCAGAAAAATCTCTGACCTGTCTGGAGTAAGTCCCTTAAGTGAGCCTTTTAAGAATATGTATTTGCACAACTTTGAGAAGATTCTGCTTGGTTAGTCTTTGTCTTTTTATTCCGTTTACTGTTTTGTAGGGCATGAATTGGTTTTTGTTTTTGTTTTTAGGTTTGTTTATTTTGAGGGAGATAGAGAGTGCATGGGGGAGGGGCAGAGAGAGAGGGAGAGAGAGAGAATCCCAAGCAGCCTCCACACTCTCTCACGTTTTCTCACTAAACCTTTCTTTAGCCTTCCTCTGATTTTATCATACTGTTTCTTATAATATTTGATCACACTGTCCCTTATAGTATTTGGCAGAAACAGCCTATCAGTGATATAGATGGCAATTCTCTTTAGGTACCACATTAGGGAGGCTGGTTCGAATCCAGATGCTGTGGTGTAATGAAAGGCAGAAAGGAAGTTGGTAGAGTGAAGAGTTGGTGGCCTGTGTCTGATGGTGTCCTTTAGGGACTACACTGCTTACTTCCAAGCTCGTCTTCCAGTTCCCTCACTGCAAGCGCTTCCTTGGAATTGAACTGTCCTTGCCTGATCCGCCATCCCCATGTGTTCAAATCCCACCTTCCCTTACAGTCAACTTACAAGGTATTTCCTACCTGATGTCTTTCCAGTCTCCTCAGTCCACATCTCTCTTCCTCTGTATACTCCTGTAGTATATTTCTTTTGTACTTCATCTGATAACTCTTGTTCCATTTTTCTTATATAACAGTGTGTATGTCCTCATTACATTACAGAATATGTAAAGGAAGACATCCTGTCTTAGTCATTTAAAAAAATCTTCCATGCCTTCTGGCACCTATTAGGTACTTAGTAAGTATATCCTTCCTCTCACACATATTCTCTGTCTTCACTCTTTGTCTTGGATATTCCGTGCCTCCTTACCAATTCAATACCAAAGCCTCTCTTCACTGTCATTTACTTGACTTCTTTTATCTTCATTTTTGGCAGCAAAATAGCCCTTGGAGAATGTCTGATATGGCTTAGAGTTGATTATAACCTGGGTTATCAAGACTAGAACAAGGCTCTGGCCCCTTCCTGGATTCTGGAGCTGCCTTAGTTCTATGCTACTCCATAAATATCAGCTGGCACATATAATATTTTCAATCTTCCAAGAGCTTTGCATACATTTACTAATTTAATATAATAAGTCATCTTAATTATGCAGGAAGTTTTTCGGTCCTTGAATCCCAGTTACGTTCTCCAGTGTTAGCATTTTTTACAAGTATATTTTGGAGCAAGCTCAGTCTTCTCTGGTAGGATGTTTTTACTGCAGAGCAGTAATATTTTGAAGTGATACTAGTTCATTGCTTCTGAGAAACTTTATTGTTGAGTCTTGTTGCTTGAATTTATACTGGGTTTTTCCATTAAAGTTTAAACTCCATGATTGCACAATACTCTGTAAGAGAATTGGTATGTGTCTGCATCTTTGGGAATAAAGTTTACCTAGAGATCCTTCTAGTTCCAGCTCTCCATAAGTTTCTGTGAGAATTCCGTAATATTGAAAACTATCTTACTGTGCAAATATTTTCCAACATTTAAAATGTTTTCTCTTAATATCAACTTTCAGGGAATTTTTGCAGGTTGCTTGATACATGATAGCATGTGGCTGCAGGTTCAGAACTATACTCTGTAACTACCTAGACATCCCTCTGTCTTACGTTTATTGAGTGTCTTCTTGTCAGGAATATACCCAGATCTTTGGGAAGCTTGAGTCAAGACAAAGGTCACTTGAGTGAAGACAAAGGTCCATGTTTGGATCTTATATTCCAAAACACGGGGATAGACAATAAAGAAAACATAAGAAATAAGCAGATTATATTGTTTTCTAGAAAATGATGAGAATTATAGAGAAAAAAGCCCCAGGTTTTCTTGTGCAAGTAGAGAGTATGTAGAGCAAGGTGAAGAGTATCAGGAGGTGTAGAGACAGCAAGTTTTCAAGTTTTGCTTTAAAGGGTTGCAGGTAAGGGGCACCTGGATGGCTCAGTTGGTTGGGTGGCAGATTTTGGCTCAGGTCATGATCCCACAGTTATGAGTTTGAGCCCCGCATTGGGCTCTGGTGCTGACAGCTCAGAGCCTGGACCCTGCTTCGGATTCTGTGTGTGTGTGTGTGTGTGTGTGTGTGTGTGTGTGTGTGTGTGTCTGTCCCTCCCCTGCTCATGCTCTGTCTCACTGTCCTTCAAAAATAAATAAACATTAAAAAAAAATTTAAAGGGTTGCAAGTAAATAAAACTAACTTGGGGGAGGAAATGGGGTCAAGAGAACATTTTTCTTACGATGGCAAAATTCTAGGGATACTAATGGGACTCATTTAGTATAGAAGGAAAATGTGATGAATCACAGAGAAAGGGAGGAACACAACTGACTCATGTCCTTGAGTAGGCAGTTGGAGATGGGCTCTAGTACACAATTGGAGGGATTGACATGAATTAGGAGCTGGACAGTTCACTGAAGACAATAGGTAAATATTTGTAACAGGCCAGAAAGAGCTTCCCCATGGATAAGTATATATCAAAAGCATTTCTGGGGCACCTGAGTGGCTCAGTTGGTTAAACATCTGACTCTTGATTTCGGCTCAGGTCATGATCTCATGGTTGTGGGTTTGAACCTCTCTTGGGGCTCTGCTCTGACAATGCAGAGCCTGCTTAGAATTCTGTCTCGCTCTCTCTCTACCCCTGCCCCCCCCCCACTGCCGCCTCTTTCTCAAAAAAGCATTTCCTGGCTGACTCAACACATCAATATTGAGTGTCTACTAAGCACAAGGCTTTGGAAAAAAAATAATAAACAAGTCAGTCATAGTTCTTGTCTTTGTCAAGCTGGTAGTCTAGTGTGCAAAAGTCTTCTTTCTTTATAAGCAGTTAAAATAGTACAAAGAAGACAAAGGGTTCTGAGGTGATATTCCTGTACTTCCATCATGATGCATTTTGGTATCCTAGTCTCATCACTTAACATTAGCGCCCAAGTTTACTCTCACTCCAATTGGTATTCTTTGAAAAAGTGATTTCTATGCATTCCCACAATCCCATTGCCATCTAGACTCCCTGGGCTCAGTGGGTGTCTACTGGCTGTGACTGCCAGCCTCTCATTCTGTAATGCAGCTTGCATTGTGTGCTAAATATTCATGAAGTGGCTATATGCTCAGCTACAAGGCTCTTAGTTTAACTGATTTATATGTAGTACATCCACCGTGTGGCAAAAAGCAAGGGAATATAATCTGGCCACTAGTCCCCTAGTTAAGACTGTCAGCCTCCTGTATAATCTTGTTTTTATGGCAAAGAGGTGTTTTGTGTGTATAGTCTTGATTTAGATTCCTTGTTTGGTAAGTATGACCCACTGTGATTGCCAATACAACCGACTTCTATGGGAGGGAACAGAGAATGGAAATCTGTAGGTGTCAAAAGAATATATTGGCCCGTGCGCTTCAAATTCCCCTACATTTCTCTATAGTGTCTCTATTTACTGCATTTTGGACACATCCATTAGGCCTCTTCTATTGTGCTCATTGGCTTCATAGGAGCAAAAGGAGTCTGCTTGCTTCCTGTGACTATTAAGGGTGTTGCTGTCCATAGTGCTAGAGGGGAGAAAGAAAACAAAAGCATTTCCTGGAAAACCTATCCAATCCATCTTTTATCCTCTTTACTCTTACTTGTTTTGTCACATCTGCAAGAATATCTCCTTAGTTATGGCGTATGTAAATAAAAAGGTCTAGTTGAAACCTAACCAAAATCTGACCCAAACTGCAGACATTCCAAGGATCACTGTTTGTGCAGCTCCCTTTGGTGTCTGTTACCCATTTAAGAAATCACTTCTAGAGGAAGCTCTTTGTGTTATTACTTTGATCATTCCCTTCTGTCTATCCTGTGCTGTTACTTCTCTTTAATTGTGTTTTACTTGACTACATTAATTAACTGTGTCAGCTGGGGAGGGTTTCATACTCCATTCCTCAGCATCCAGTTAGAGACCAATTCCATATGTCTTCCTCTTCCCCTTGTGAAGTAAGCATATTACCTAGTTTGGATGTTCTCGAAATGATCCCCAGATTCACCGTATTGTTGTGGTAATGGGATGCAGAGAAGTAGAGAGATCTCTCATCTGAGCCCAGAAGACTGTCTGAAATGGCCTTGAAAATCTGCATAGACACGCTGCAATTGATTTTCAGGTTTGTGTCAGTATTATTGTTCCCATTGTCTGTGATTCTCTCTCGTCAGTCAGCCCGCACACCCCACATACACTGTGTATAGGAGTTCCAATCTAAGTGATGGGTGCCTTAGAAGGAATGTCTGATGGTAACTGATGGAAACCTGGAGCCAGACATATTTTTAAGTGTCTTTTTGGCCATCTCATACGACAGCTGCATCAACACACTAACTGTCAATTACATTATAGACACAGCGACGAACTGCAGTAGAGGTTCCCAAATAACCATAAAAATCACCTGGATTCCTTGTCAAAATACTGATTCCCGGGCCCCACTCCAGACTTCTGAACCAGCTCGCACGGTTGACTTGTGTCTCTAAAGAGACATCATATGGTAGTAACAAGTTGGATGCAAGCCTGAGATGATATCAATATAGTAAAGATAATGGTTTCCTCAATTGCACATCTATTTGAATATGTTCTTAACCTGGATCATTATAAGAATTTCCTAAGGAGCTTTAAAAATTGGCAAATTTCCAAGCCCTGTCTGACTGGCTTAGGTAAAAGCAGTGATGAAGTATTTCTTATCATTAAGGCTTTCCACAAATAGGCCTAGCCATTTATAAAGTGTTTTGTACGAACACTGTCTCACTTGGTTCTCATAGCCTTCCACAATTACAATTCTGCTTTGCGTATGAAAAAACTGAGTATATGTCACAAAAGCTTTCATTATGGGCATGAATTTTATCATTCTTTTGGCCACTGGTATTCATGCTATCTTGTTTCCTTACAGCAGTTTATCATATTGGCTTGGTATTTCTTAGATCCATTGTTCAGTGGCTCTTATATATCTGCAGAAATTACTCCCATGTACTTTAGGATCCTCTATTACTGACTGCAACATTTTTTTAATTTATTTTGAGAGAGAGCGAGTGAGTGGGGGAGGGGGATAGAGAAAGAATCCCAAGGAGGCTCCACACTAACAGTGCAGAGCCTTATC